>NW_024581053.1:598607-696132 GCF_017639235.1 Corvus kubaryi
AGGAGAGAGGAGAGAGGAGAGAGGAGAGGAGAGAGGAGAGAGGAGAGCTCATCTGAAATCAGAGTCACTCAGCCCTCACATACTCCAGACTGCCGTGTTATAGCAGATAATTTTTAAGGGATTCTTGCCTTTTGGGTGCTCCCTATGTGCCCTGCTGCCCTCTAAATGGAGCTGGAAGCCCCACTGTGGTCTCTAAGGAAGAAGTGAGAAGAAATGACCCTAGGGAAGAACACTGGATCTGGATGACTTGGCAAACTAAGCTATCAAAGGGAGCTTGTGCTGTGTGCAACATTTCCCCACAGCCACCTACAGCCACGGAATTCACCTGCAAACCTGCAGGCATGGGGAGAGCCCCCCGTGCTGCTCTCTCAGGTGATTTTTCCAGTCTCAAAGACTCTGCTCAGCCTCACAGCTTCTTGCCTGAATAAATCCCCAGCTCTCCTGGCACTCCCGGGAGCTCGGGCACACCTCAGCTGTGGCGCTGGGGTTGTGTGAGGACTTTCTGCTTGGACTCCTCGCTGCTTCCCTCTCCCTCTCACTGAGCAGGAGTGCTTATCACGGGAGTCCGTGGCTGTGTGGTTTGGCAAGGCACCAGGAATTTTTGATTCCAGAGGCACTCTGTTTTCAGCAGGAGCCCCAGCACTTTCCCTGGGCAGTGTCAGACACTTTTCATGGTAAATTTCCCTTTTCTGGGAATTCACCTTCCAACAAAAACAGTGTTAAGAAAACTTTTAGCAGCCTAGTGCACACCCAAGGCACAGGGACTGGAAAGGGACACCTGTTCCAGGTGTGGGGAGCAGGCCACCAGCTCTTGGAGCTGCTCATCTCCCTCCAAGGGCACAACCTCTCTCAGCCCAGCTAAACCCAGCTACTGGTAGAGAATGATTAAAAAACCCCAGCCTACATCCTATTTATGTGTTTCCAACTCAGTCACCACTGCTTTAGTGAGGATATTTAATGCTGAAATTCAAGATTTTCACCTTCTCTGTTGATTGTCCTGGAGAACTTGTCAGGAATTCAGACCTAGTGATGTGATACTGAGATGTCAGCTCCTGATCCGGTGGCAATCCATGCTGCAAAGGGAATGCAGCCAGCAAGGTCCCTGGGAGAAGGGTTAGGAGCAGGCCCTGCCAGGTCCTACCAGCCCAGAGGCAGCCGTGGGCTGGTCTCTGACCCTCCTCAGTGGCCACCTGAGTCACGAGAGTACCAGAGCTGGGCCTTTTGGCCAACAACGCTTTCCATCGGCATCACTGCCACTGCAGACCCCGTCCAGGAGTCCTTCCTTTTCCAGGAGAGTGGAGGTGTGTGGGACATGCCCCCCATTGCTCCGTGCAGGGGAGCAGGGATTAGTTACAACCTTAGCCCAAAAAGCCACCAGCAAATTGCACCAGGACTGTGCCATACCAACCTTCCAGCCCAAACTGGTGCAACAGATGATGGGGAGTGGAGCAATGAGGATGTGAGCAGGTCAGAAAACCTTTCTGAGCCCAGCAGCTGCTTTGCTGGGTCACCATCCAGGCTGCAGCAGGGAGCAGCAGCACTGCCTTGCCAGGAGGGACGAGCCCAGACATTTTATTGCCACGTGTCTGAAAAGGGCATTGTCTCAGTGCCTCCAGCTTTCTACTTTTAGGAGGAAAAAACATATTGAATAAAATATAGACACATCAGCAGAGATGCTGTGGGCACAGGAGCTCCCTGGGCTCTGCTGGCTCCCAGCTCTCTCCCAGCCCACTTTGCTGGATTTGCTTCCACGCGCTGCGCACACGCTGGAGAGTGTCGCTCCCTGGGGACAGACAGGAGCTGTCACAAACCATTACAGCAGCTTCTCCAGACCTGCCTGCATCCCTGGCAGGGCTCTGAGCTCTGCTGGTCACCGGGCAGGAGCCTGCCCGTGTCGCTTTGGGTTTCCCTGCCCGTGCTCCGTGCAGCTGCTGAGGGCACGGCGTGGGCTGGGGGTGCTCGCTGGAGTGGAAAGGCTGGTGCTGTGAGAACACCTCTCCCTCCCAGATCCTGTGACAAGGCTCATTCCCCACTGGTTTTGCTCTCGTCTCTACACAGAAGCCTGCAGGAAAAGAGGGCCTTGCCAAAAAGAGACTTTACCACCTTGGCACGGTGTCTGCCTCTGGCGGGGTTGGACGCGGTCTGGCCAAAGGTCTCCTCCCTCCATTCTGTCAGCTCTTATCTCAAACTCAATCCCCCAAGCTTTCACCCCACCTGCGGGGTGGGATGTCCCCAGCAAGGTGGGCAGGAGTGCTCCGTGCCCTGCTCACCCCAGAGCACGGGCAGAGCCTCTGTGTCTGGCCCAGGACAGGAGGAGGCCATGCAGGGCCCTGGGCTGGACCATCACCGCTCTGCTCCTTGCCTCAGTGACCCTGGAAAAAAGCCCTGTAGGGCTCAGCTGGAGGTTGTCCTGGAGGGTCTGGGATGCCCTCCCAAGCCTGGTGACCCAGTTCAATGTGGTGCCAAAGCACTGGTGCAGGCACCAGCCCGGAATCCTTGGCCAGCACCTCCAGCATGATCTTGCCCATTAACTCTGCATAAACAAACAATCACTTATAACGTCAGGGAAAATAACCTCACCCGTAATCACTGATTAGAAATGTTTGCTTATGGCTGGGTATTTATAGCCTACAAGAGGTAAATGTCACCCTCATTGCCGGCGTTCATGGGAGATATTGTTTAATTAGTGATCGCAGCCTCTGGGCTGCAGCTCTTTGGAATGGGAGATGAGTTCTGCTGTGCTTGATTTACCCTTCCTTCTGCTTTCCCTGCTCTTGTGCAGGAGTGGGATCTTGTTGAGGAGCTGGGTCTTACCTGCAGTCAGTCACAGAACCTGCAGGGAGCTGTTCTGGGCTGCCATCCCTCACTCTGCTCTGATTTACGCTGCATCTCATGACCCCTGAGCTCAAACCCTCAAGCTGCTCAGCCACAACACTCCCACAGTCCTGTCCTTCCAAAGGAAGGCAAGAGGGTGGAGGAGATGAAAAGAACAGTAGGTTCATACTGATAGAAATGTCTCAACCTTCCCAAATTTGTGGTAGACTTAAAGGTAGGTCGTCCTTAAGAAAGTCCAGCCTAAGACATCTGAGATCAGTGGTTAGAGCAGACCACAGAGGAGAATGAGCTGAAGCAACCCCTGCTCATGGGAGCCCAGTTGTGAGCTGTGCTCTGCAACCCCAAATCAGTGGAGGGATTAAGGGGACTGAGGGAGCCTGGCTTGAAGCCAGAGACAAAAATCCCAGGTACCTGAGCTCCTCACACAACCAGAGTGTGACCGGACCTACAAGAGCGGGATGAAGGACCCCTGAAGTCTCAGGGTAATCTCAGTTTGACAAGAGGTCAGGCAGGGCCTGCACTTTGCACTCCACCCGCGAGTGGGATCAGTAGTGAACAGGTTATGCTGATGAGCCTTTTTTCCAGCATCCCAGATTCACTGTCCTTGATGTTTGTTGAACACACTCAGAGCTACTCAAATCCCCCAGCAGCCTGTGATTATCTCATCTCTGCAGACAGGGAGCTCGTACATGCTCTGACAAACCAAACACGGGAGCAGCAATCTGTCAGGAGGAGTCTGCTTCACTCTCCCTGCACCGTGGCAGGGCTCTGTTGGTACTGCTGGGATGTGTTGTACAAAACAAGAAGACATCCAGGAGCTCCTAAACCCCTCTGCAATTCCTCTGTTTGTCTGGAGCAGCCAAACACGCTGTCTTCCCACGCTGCTCCTGCCAAGCCAGACGTGTCCTCACAGCATCCTTATCACCGGGGCAGTACCTCCCTCACACCAGCCAGCCCCTGAAAGGCCACTGTGTGTGACAGTGACTAATGGGAAGTTCATGGCACTCTGTCAGGCACCAGGACAGGAGTGATCCGAGCTGGGCACGGGGGACACCATCCCTGCTGCCCTGGGCTGGAGTGCAGAGGGGCACAAGGACCTGCTGCTGGCACAGAGGCTGGCAAGGTGAGAGCACGGCTGTGCAGGTTTTGGTGGGCTGCAGGGTGGGAAGCAGCACCCCCCATGCAGGAGAAGAGGCAAAGGTCCACAGAGGTTACAGCTGAAAACCACAGGGAGCTCCTGAGTGCTCCGGCCCTGAGCACCAGGATGTCACTTCTCTCTCTTCCCCAATGCATTTGGGTGTCTCCTGGTAGACAACAGTTGCCTTCTGTCTTTTAAACATGCTCTATTAACTGCCATCACATTTTATCGCTCCTCTGGCAATATCCAGCAACACCTCTGTAATTTATTGTCATTAGTTTTATTCACAGCCGTCACAGAGGTCACAGCATGGGGGGAGAAGAGAACTTCACCCATTTCACCACTGAACGTGCTGCAATAATAGCTTTTCAAGCAGCTGATGGTAGAGGGATGTGAAAAGATAATGAATAACGAGGAGTAAAGGGACTGACCTTTTTCCAACAAGAGGCTCTTTCGGCATCGTGACACTTGGAATTTGGGTGAAACGAACCCTGACTCCCAAGGCTGTGTGTTCTGACACCTCTGATGCAGACATCTCCCTCGGAGCTGCTCTGCTCAAACTCCCTTTGCAGGCAGGGGAGCTTTTCTGTCAGAGGTGTGTGGTGAATTGTACCTTGCAAACGCCTGTTTCGTTCTGGCAGCACTGAGGACAGCCTGGAGGGATTGTTCTGGATGGAGATACCTGCCCGTGGCCCCGTGCTCACTGTAGTGATCACCTGCTCTTAGAGGTGCCCAAGCTCAGAGATGCAGGTCCTGCCCCTGGGGAGGAACAGCCCCAGGCTTGGGGAACGGCCATGTATTGCTGGGTTCCTACACATGCCCAGCTCCAGGGTGGATCTCTCCAGACAAACAGCTTCCCAACCAATACACTGGGTTTTCTTTGAGCAGGAATTGGACAGCGAGGTCCACTCAGCCAGACAGGCTTGGCCCAGCTGCCTGAGAGAAGTGGCAACTTCAGAGTCCCTTAAGGGATCCTAAAACTCGCGTTGTGGTGCTACAGCTGAGGTGACTGTGAGCCTGTTTCCAGCAGTCACAGCTGCCCAGTCTGCCAGGAAATCCCCCTGTGAGGAGGTTTTTAACCTCCAGGAGGTTGGATCTCCCCTCCTGACTCCAAGCCCCACAGCCCAGAAGGGAGCACACCCCACTGGGCCCTTCCCTTGCTGGGACAAAACATCTGCCCCAGTCCAGGGGCCCTGATACAGAAGGGCAAACAGTGGGGTTTGGAGCCTGAAGGAGGAGCTCAGCTTGGTGCAAGCTTTGAAATAGATTTTGAAGGCAGAAGTAATTAAAGCCATGGCTCTGAGTGGGAAATAGGCTGGGATGAAGCATGGCTTTATCCAAGGGAGATTGTGGCAGGCTAATCCGATATCTCTCCCTGATAAGGTAATGGAGTTCTTAGACAAAGGGAACATGCTCGATACCATCTCTGGGGGCTGCAAGAGAGCATTCGATACGGTGTCACATGAGGGACTCATTAGCGATGCCGAGGAAAACGAGGATTATGGGAGAATTAAAATGGGAGGGAGGAACCGAATAAAGACAAGACAGAAAAGATCTTGTGTTAAAGCAAAGAGTCAGGCTGGGAGGAGATGCCAGAGCTCCTAAAGGGCAACCCCTAAGGCCAATATTGTTCAATATTTCTATGGAAAATCTCAATAAAAGTACGTAGCGTGCTAATAACTCAGAGCTAGGGAGCACTGAAAGGAAATACAGCCCCCACCTGGCTCCTGGGGCAAATACCAGACATCCTTGAGGAGTGGAGAAATTAAAACTGGAAGAAACATTCTCGCAAAGCAAATTGGAGCAGAACCTGGTTGCAGAGGTGCCCTGGTGACCCAGGAGTCTCTCTGTGTCCAGGTCCTTCCCTGGGTGTAACTACTTGTGGCTGCTTTGGAGTTTTCCTGAGTGATATTTAGTTTGGCTCACTGTTACTCACCTCGGGGTTAAGCTTTGTGAACTCCACCATTCAAGAGACTCTTTTTTCCCCTTAATGAGCTCCCTGTAGATATTTTCAAATTTATCAGCAAGTTAATTAGTTTTGTAGATGAGGCTACCCTGCAGTTTTCATTTCCATGCAGCGAACACGGTGAAACTCCTGGACTTTTATTCAGGATTGACAAGCACGAGAGCACTGAGTCCAGTTTTGGCACCAACAGCTCCAGATAAAGCGTGCAGGGGTGAATTTTGTGGCTGTGTTTGGCCATGGCCCCTGGGGCTGAGTGGCTCTGACACAACCCTTTGCCTGGAGCACCAACAGCGTTTGGAAGGAGAAAGTTTTGTGGAGCTACACAAACCTCAGGAATATCAATTGCATGATCAAGAGTGTCAGTAACACTTAACTCACTTTTTATGTTCTGTAGAAAAAATTCTTCATATTGGTGTAAATTGCTGCAATTTTGGGGACTGGTACAACCCAAACCACTTGGAGTTTGTTCAGCCTGCCCTCCCCATTTCTGCCTCTCAGTTACAGGGACAGACAGGCAGATTCCCAGGAAGGAAAAACTCTGCTGAAGATGTATCAGAACAATCAGATTTTTCATTTACCAAACTGCCAAGCTTTGTGCCAGGCTCTCCTTTCACCCCGGTGCATGGGAGTGCTGGATTTGAGGTGGCAGCCACTACAGGAATTACCTGAGGTGCTCCTTTTCCCTGTGAGTACAAAAATGTGATTGCTCTCTGCAGCAACAGCTTGTTTTCCTCCTTCCTCCCTCCCTCCTTCCTGAAACAAACCCAGATGTGTTTAAAGCATTTAATCATAAATATCTCTTGAAATCTGTATGACTGCGTGTCTTGTACCTTCCTCTTTTCTACAGGCTTTATACAAAACAAAAAAAAAAGTCATTATCTGGAATTCTGCATGTGGTGGAAATTCCATTTGTTCTCTCATGGCGCAGGTTTAGGATTTTCAGCCTGACCTGGCCACATGGGAATCATTTCAGCACTGGGTCCTGGACAGTTGCATCCTGGCTGCACCTCAAGGGCACATTCAGAATCCCTGGAGCCTGAAGCGCTGCTGCTGGTCCCAGACCTGTGGTTTGGGGTCGTGCATCAGCTCCTGCAGTATTCCCTGGCCTGCTGCTCTGTCTCTGTCCTTCTGATATCCTGGTCCACATCATTAAAAACGGAAGACAAGTCCTCCTTTTATTTTGGAGTCCTACTGAGGACGGCTGTAATCTCACACCCCCCTCATTTCGCAGTAGTCTCCTCCTCATCTCATTTACATAACCAAAGAGCTTTTTCTCTTTGCTTTGACGTGTAACTCACTGGGACACTTGACAGTTCTCCCCCTTCATCACTGCACTCCTTGACCTCTGAGTTGTATTCCTTTGCTGATCAATCTCCTTTAGCTTGGTTTCCCAAGGGGGAAAAAACCCCACCAACCACTTTTTCATTCCTTTCACTACTTCTCCTGCAATAACTTTCAAACACAATGGCCAATTCCAACCCCACCTGAAAGGATGGTAGAAGCACCTGTGATAATTAAGATTCTGAAAGCTTTTTTTCCAAAAATTGGCAGCTGAGTAGATGAGAGAGATTCAAATTAGTGGCTGCACTGAGGGAAAAGGAAGCATCTCCAAACCATTATAGATTCCTTTTGGCAGCTGCCTCCGTGTCAGTCAGCACCAGCCTGCAGCCAGCTCTGCCTGCAGGAGCCTGCGAGTGCCTCCAGTCTCCCCCAGCTCCCCTGGGATCAGGGAAATGCTGTGTGGGACTTAAGGGTTTGATGTTGGGGTCTCTGTCACTGTTTTGTGGGGTTTTGGGGGTAAGTGGAGTGCAGGAAACACAACACATTCCTAAGCAACCCTACATTCCTGGCCGGAACAAGTTGCTCTCCTTCCTTCCAGGCTCTGCTTATTCCTAAGGTGCCTTTTCTAAATTCAGTCAATTGTGGGACCCTCTCCCCTGAAAATCCCGAAAATCCAGATCCAAATAGTTTTACACCTGGAATCTGAGATGCTGCTTCTGAACTCAAGTTCTTGAGCTCCTCGGGCTTTGCTGAACACTTCCCTGAGTTTGTAAGAGCTTTCCTTTTTGCACTGAAGAGATTTACCCACAGATCCATCTTTTGTCCGGGTATTTCATTTCATCTGAAGCCTTTTGTGCTCATTCCACCCAAGGTCATTTTGTGAAGCCTCACAGCTCCTCAGTGTAAGTGGTGCCTCTTGTTCATCGAGTGGCTGTTGGGGAAAGAAACTCATGAGATGTCCAAGGCACCAGAGAGAGCTGGGAGTTGGTGTTGTTCTGCAAACTGTTATTTTCTAGGGTATTGAAATCCCCCTGATGACAAAATTCCTCCACTAACACCAAATTTAGGGCGTTTACCCATTTCCAGCTCCAACCCTGCAAATCTTCAGCTCATTACAAACATTCCTCCAGCAGAACCTCTTTTACCTTTATACTCTATTATCTTTATTCTGTCCCAGACTGGGAGCAGCCATGACACACTTTCATTGCCACAATTTCCTTGATTTTCTCCTCATTCCATCACGTTCCCACCTCACCTGTACAGCCCTTGAAGGCTGCACACCCCAGGCCCAGCCTCAACCACTCCCTGCCCTTAACTCTCTCAGCTCCTTCACATCTCCACTGGTTTTTGTTGCTGCTGTTCAGACACTGATGCCCCAGCCCTTCCACACTGACCCATTTAGGTGCTCTGATGTGTTTTCACTGCTCTTCACACTCCTGCTGGCTCCCATTTGTCCTTTCCTTTCTTCACTGCGCCTCCTTTCCCTGACAAGAAATTCTTAACCAAGACTCTCTGACCACAGGGGCCTTTCTACTGTTCTGCTCTCCAGTTTTTGCCCTTTGTATCCTGCCTGAGAACAGTCTCCTTTCTTCTCTCACATTTATTTTCCTCAAACTCTGCCCTGTTTAGCGTGGACACCAACTCCTCTTACTTTTATTGCCCCTCCCTGCTCCACCTCATCTCCATCTGTGCTGATTTCTGTTGCATATTCATTGCTGCAGCAATTCAATCCCTTAGATCTCTTTAGCAGTATCTGGCCTCTTCCTCTTCTATGTGGCCTCCAAACTCTCCTGATCACCTCATTTCTGCAAAACTGGGCTTTCTTGGACACTCACTTCTAACCTGTCATTTCCACTTTAAATGTATCCATTTTTAATTTTCCTGTCTGGTTTGTTTTCATCCCTTGTCTTTCACCAGCTCAGTGTGTGTTTGACCTTGGAGAGAGCAAGATGTGTCCAGTGTCTCCTTTCTGGTGCTACAGTTCTTCTGGATATGGCTTTAATCCATCACCACTGCCTTCCTTTTTTTGCTTTAATCCATGGAATACAGACTTCCTGAAGTTCCCTGAGTGTTTCACTTCCCAAACTTTTCTTCCAGTGCCAGCCTTAACTCGTTTTGGCTGGTCTGTGCCTCGGTGTTGAGTTCTCCATGAAATAATTCATCAATGACACATCCTGCAAACTCACCCCTTTTCCCACTAGGGACAATTCCAGCACAAACAGCTGGGTCTGGGTCATGGCAGAGCCTTTTCCATTGCATTCTCTGTGGAACAAGGTCTATAAATTGAAGGGAACACATGACGAGGATGTGACAACACAAAGGCTGGACCAATACTCTGCAAGCTACAGGGAAAGAAAAACAAACCTGAAAAAACAGCTCCTAGTAAAAAGCACTGTCACATTCCATGGCAATCCTCACTTCTGAGGACTTCATCTAAAAGGAATTGTCTCATTCTGGGAAAGTGATGGGACCTGACTGGCAACAAAACGTCTGCACCGTGTGGCAATGCCTTGAGTTATTCAGTCATCAGCTAAAGATGTTTTGCCACTGCTCACAGCTTTGTGGAGGACATTTGTCTCCAAACAGTGCTCCCAAAACCCAGCCTGTCAGAGCCTGGACCTGTAAGGGCGGAATATGAGCACTGAGTGAAAATGGGATTTGTACTGCCAAGTTTCTCCCTGCTGCAGCCATTCCCTAGGAAGGACTTCCCCGCCCCCCTGGAATCTGGGCTTGCTGGGACACAGGAGAGAAGCCCAGTGCACTCAGAGAGCTAAAACCGCTGTACAAGCAACCAGCAGATATTTGCACCTTCACTGGGGACTAGCGAAGTCTTTACCCTGGGATCAGAGTGAGAATCCGAGCCAGCCTCGGTGATCGTTCTGTTATCAGTGCACGCATCAGAAGCTGCTCTCTCCACCTCCCTTTGGATGCACAGCCAGCGACTGGGGAGGCTCTGGCATCCCAAAATCCCTCCTGGGGAGCTGCTGGGGCTGAGGGGCTCCCTGAACATCCCATCACACCCTTTGCTGCCAGGCTGGAGGAAGGGCCAGGCAGAGCAGAGCAAAGCAAACAACAGAGCCCATTTTTCATATAAATTTGCCTAATTTACACGCAGGATTTTCAGCCTGGGATCTTGTGGGCAGATGTGCCCACACGGGCCTTTTGTGCTTTGCTGCTGTGGTTGGTGGTGTGAAACCCAAGCCCTGGAGGAGCCTGCTGCAAGTAACTTCTCTCCTTCCTTTGCTTCCGTTTTTTAGTAGGTGCTAAAATTCCCCAGAGCAGCAAACACAACTTGGGGTTGTACTTCCCAGCCTTCTCTCCCGGCTTCCAATCCTTGCTTACTGGGTGAGCAGCATCAAATGCTTCTGAAATGCCTCTGGCAGGTACCAGACAAGCCCTCGGAGAATGGATCTCACTTTCGCTCCTCCAGCAAGTGCTTTCCTGGTGTTGGGTGCATTCAGCAGGCGAACAAAGGTGAGAGATAGGGCAGCTGCAGTGATGCAGACTGGGGAGGAGAGCGGGGGCCCTTACGCTGGAGACTTGTGGGCTGTAATTATTTCCCAATTGGTAATTGGGGTGTGCAGCCTTGGGAAGCAGCAGATGGTAATTAGGTCCCGTTAGATGTTTGTGTTCAGCGTGGAGCTGGTTCAGCCAGGGCTGTGCTGGGGGGGCTGCCTGACACCTCACCAGGCTCTGGGGGGAAGCTCCTGGGTGCTTCTGAGATGAATGAGAGGGAGGTGTCTTTACAAACACACTGTGGGGCTGCTGGTCGATAAAACCAGATGCTGACAGGTGAAAGAAGAGTGGGAGGACCCATAAATTCCAGAGGGATTCCGCTAATTGACACAGACTGCTGCTCGCCCTGGGCAGAGGGGAAGCAGAGACCTCGCACCACAAGGTCTGGGGAAGCAGAGGACCTTCAGCCCCAAAATGAGTGAAGGACACGCTAAAAAGGAGAGATTAAAGGAATTAAATTATGCATGGCTCGGGCGGGCAGTGATTAAGTAGCCAGGCAGGAGGAAAAGTGTTTAGCGTAGTCTGATAAGGAAGAGCCTAAAGTTAAAAGGTGAGACTGATAATGGGAAATGGGGACTGCATAAGAGGGAAACTTCTAGGAAAAACTCTGATACTGCTTCATACTGGGTTTCTGAAGGGGGGTGGAAATGCAATTATTGCAAACTTGGCAAAATGCTGGAGAACCTTCAGAGGGACAAGTGTGCCCTGCCCAAAGTACCAGCCCTGCTCCGGGAGCCAGTGGTGCCACTGCTGATGTGGCTCTCAGTGCTCCTGTGTTTTGCTCATCCCATCAGTGGAGGCTCCTTTGTGTGCAGAGCAGGGAAGGTTTTCAGAACGTGCTGGGCTGGATTGTCTCACAGTCACCAACACAGCAGCAGGGAGCCAGCCCTGGCGGTGCTCAGGTGGTTCTGGTGTTGTATGGGCAGAGCCGGGATGCCCCAAGGATGGAGGGTTCTTTGTGAAATAGATACCTAAATACAATTTTATGGTGACTCCTAGTGATGCCCATTCTCAAAAAAAAAGGCTGTTAAAATGGCAATAAAAGGTCCTTTTCCTAGGGAGACCTTTGGAGGGGCAAAATGTCCTGGGGTCCATCATCACTGAGTGTGGTGCCAGAGTCACTGGCCTTTGCAGGATGTGCCCTGCACTGAAGAGGATTGGAAAGCCTGTGGGGATCCTTTCAGGACCAGCTTTCTTTCTAAGTGTAAAATATTATTCTCATCCATGATAATTATTGGAATAATAAAGATCTCATTACAGAAGCAGCAGGACTGTTCTCAGGTACTGCACAGAGCCCTCCCTGGGAAAGGCAGCAGCGTGAGATATGCTGAGGTAGCCTTCTAGCAGACACATTCCCATAACTTGTGCTAATTACCATTAATAAATACATGCTGAAAGCATGACTGGGAACCAGGCACAGACACAGCTTTGGCTGCTGACTGAAAGCTGTACCACCAGGTTGTATCATCTGCTCGCTTTCATCCTAAATCTCCAAGGGACTTTTATTGTTCATGTCTGCAATCAACAAAACATTTGGGTTCTGCCACGGGCCGTACCCCCACCCTGTGCAGCTGTTGGGATGCTCTGGTTTAACACCCACCACACCCCCAGGCTGCTTTCCTGATGGACACAAAGCTCTAAATTCACCAGGGTGTTTGATGTCCCTTCCTCACTGGAGGTCATGGCTGTGGCCAGTGCCCACACTCTGCTGATCTCGGCTGTTCCCTGATTTCTGTCTCTGCTGTGTCTGGCACACAAAGGCAATGGACACAGCAGAATTTCCTTGTGCCAGAGCCACCAAACCTGTGGGAGCACTCAGCATCTCCCTCAGGACAAGTTCTCAAGGCTTCGGCTCCTGTATGGATCAAAGCCTGGCCTGGTGCCCATTTCCCAGCAGATACTCCGTGGGTGGGACATTCACATCCCTCCTCATCCCTTCCCCTGTGCCCCAGCCCAGGCTGCCTGAGGTCTGTGAGGGTCTCCTGTGTTAGCAAGACACCTGTCCTGGGCTGTGGGTGCTGCCAGACCAGCAACACCCAAACTGGGATCCCACAGGCCCTCCCACACCAGAGCTGCAGGAACTGCTCTCCCAGGGGTGTTCTTTACCAGCGTTACACAGAAGGCAGTGATGGAAAAAGGCAAGGCCCACTGGCACACAAATGAGGAGCAGGAAATTGCACCAGTAAGGCAGTAAATCCAAGAAAAGAGTTAATTTCCATGGCAGGAAAGGCCCTGGATCTCTGCCCAGCGAGTTGTTCTCAGGCACTCAGTTGCGTGAAAAGATATTTTTGGTTGAGTTGTCCAGCAGTGATGACCCTGACAGGACAAACACCGGGCCCTCAGTACTCCCATTTTTGGTGGCCGCTTGCAGACCAATTTCCTTGCTCTCCTGGAAGTGCCAATTTCCATTCCCTGACTGAAGAGAGAACCTCTGCCCCTCACACACAACAGGCTGTCAGAGCGAGACACTTCAACCAAAAGCTGGAAATGGATGGAGAGGCCTTGGTGCCCCTCGCTCCCTGGGTGATGTGTCCAGTACAGACCCAAGAGGTGGAACAGGGAGAGCCTTTCCAGGGGCAGGAAAGGACCAGGGGTGAGAGGCTGAGCACCAGCTCTGCAGAACACCCAACCAGGGCAGTATTTGACCGAGATCCTCCAGCACAGCCACATGGAAAGGTCACCCAGCAGTGCCAGGGCTCGCTCCTGCCTGCCCAGGTGGGACACAGAGCTGGGGATGCTCAGGTTGTCACCGCCCTGCCTCAGGCTGCTGCTGAGCGAGGCAAAAACGTGCCAGGGACAGCTCAGAATCCTCCTAATTCACAGAGCACACGCTGAAAGTTATAACTGCTGTTAGAATAAGCCACATCCCTGGCATTAAGGCTCGTTGGCATTGCCATTAAATGATAAACGTGCCCAATAACAAACACAACAAGGTTTTCCTCTGGAACTATCCTCGTGGTTTTGTTTGCTTAAGAAAAGGGACGCAGCCGTGTTTGGGGACAGCATCTCCTGCCTGATGCCGGATCTCACCAGGAAAGCTGCTTTGGAGCACTTTGGAATCAAACACAGACGAAGGAAAATGGAAATTTCACTGTGAAAACGAATGATGAACCAACTTATCCAAGTTAAAGCAGAAGCCTGAAAACAATTCTAAGCAGTTTAATGACAAAATACTCTAATCCAATGCTGGTGTAAGAGTTTCATTTGTGGCATTTCCTATTAGAGAAACTGAACCCACAGGAGTATGGATGTGAATAAAACATTTCATTTATGGCTTCAGAAAGAGGAAAAAAAGAAACCTTTGAGGGGTTTATAAGCTCTTTCATCATTATGCAATTGTTCTGCAGGGCTTGGGAAATCCTCTAGATTTAGAATAACTTTGGAATCCTGTATCATGTGTATGGAGGTCTCTGGAAGTGCCAGGGAGGGGTGGTTTGGTGCAAAGACTCAGACGGATCCTGCTCCCAGTGCCCTGGGAATCACCCTGTGGAGAGCAGGCAGGGAGCTGCACGATCAGAATGAACATCAGCAATTGATTCCCCAATTAATTAATGAAATAACAGTGCTAAGGAACCTCAGAGACACTCACAGAGTCACAGAGCACTTGCCCAGGCTCTGCAGCCAGAGGTCTCTGGTGGCTGTGCCCCTGCACACGGCACAGACACAGGGCAGGCAGAGGGACACTGAATCCCAAAATCACTGAGGCGGGAAAAGCCCTCCAGGACCACCAAGTCCAAGCTGTGCCTGATGCCCACCTTGTCCCCAGCCCAGAGCACTGAGTGCCACCTCCAGCCCTTCCTGGGACACCTCCAGGGATGGGCACTCCAAACCTCCCTGGGCAGCCCCTGCCAAGGCCTGAGCACCCTTTCCATGCAGAAATTCCTGCTGCTGTCCACCCTGAGCCTGCCCTGGCCCAGCCTGAGGCCGTTCCCTCTCCTCCTGTCCCTGTTCCCTGCCAGCAGAGCCCGACCCCCCCGGCTGTCCCCTCCTGTCAGGGACTTGTGCAGAGCCACAAGGTCCCCCCTGAGCCTCCTTTGCTCCAGCCTGAGCCCCTTTCCCAGCTCCCTCAGCCGCTCCTGGGGCTCCAGACCCTTCCCAGCTCCATTCCCTGCCCCAGACACGCTCCAGCCCCTCAGCTCAAGCTCTGGGGAATGTGCCCTGTGCCACCTCGGGGAACTGCCAAGCACCCCTTGGCACATTCGTGATCTGGAGCTGGCACAGGGCTCTGAACCCACAGGATTTCACCAGGAAAGCAGATCTGGCTGGAAGTCAATTGTCTTCCTGAGGGACAAAAGGTGAACAGGAATGAGGAGTCAACACTGCTCAGAACCTTTTAAACATCAAAGGCCACTCATCCCGAGAAGCTGAAGGATGCTTCACCCGCAGCCTCAGACAGCTCGAATTCACAGCCACTGAAGCCTGGCCGGATTCCCTCATGGAGAGAGAGCCAGGGAGGAGAGAGACAGCTCTTCCCATCCTCTTTGAAACTTCATCTGCATTCATCAGCAGTGAGAAACCCACGGATACGCCTGGGCAGCGCAGAGCTCAGCCTTCAGAGCTGGCCTTCCCTCCTACAACCCTGATCTGATCCAGAAACCCACAGAGACAGGAGCTCTGACTGGTGGGGGGGCTCTAAGATTGCATTTTTTTTCTTATTACTTTCCTCTTTTACAACTGTACTCCCAATTTTGTAAGCAGGAACCCAATCTTCCTCGTAATTCAGATAAACTCCTGCAAGAATTCACTTGCTATTTCGAGCAAGTACAGCTGGAGGGATGATGTCTGCCTGAACACAATTAACCCCCATCTACAGGTGAATTCCTGGGCTGCTGGGCTCCGGGATGAACTGGGAAATGTCAGGATAGGGACATGTTTGGTGCCAAGCAGCAGGGAACATCTGTCAGACTGCTTATCAGCAGTGGGGTGGCTTCTGGGAGGCATCTGCTGATAAGCAGAGGGGACAATCCGAGTGTGGAAGGGACACCCTGAGTGTGGAAGGGACACCCTGTGTCACTCAGGGCACCTGGGTGCAGAACCGAGGCAGTATCACTGCTGTGGGCTTGGGACACACATTCCCTGGGATAAATAAAATCTTCCAGCACTGGGCTGGGTTCCTTGTGGGTCCCCCCCCAAACTTAGAGCATCTGGGGTGGCCACTGAGAGAGGAAGGATTGTCTGAGTTCTCACTACAAAACACTCCCTTCTTTCCTTTTCTTTGAAGCCCAGGAGCTGCAGATCCCCCTGTGCTGGACACTCAGGATTCCTGGAACCACTGGGCTCCTGCCAAAGCTTGTTCTGCTCCGAGGTGTGGGATGAAATGCTGGTGGATCAGTTAGTTATCTGATTTCTTCTGCAAGCCTTTATTTCACCGGGACATTTACAACAGGGACTGCGATACCCAGCTTCAATTCAAATTGGCTGGCTGGGCTGCTCCCTGTGTTCCCTGAAATCCTTTGGTGACTCACAGGAACAGTTGCTATCGTGACCTTTTTATTTCATTTTTTTATGCTTGAGAGTGGAGATCAGAGCAAGCACCACGAGCTCACCAGTCTTTTGCTATTCCTGCTGTCACATCTGTCCTCACGCTCCCTTTCCTCCCTCTCTTTGAGCTCTGGTGACTCTGCACTCAGGCTGTCACCCAAGGGGAGGGGTTAGACCCAGCTCAACCCAGTTACAATCTGCTGACTTCTGGTCAGGGTCAATCATCAATCACAGAATCATTAAGGTTGGAAAATACACCCAAGGTCATCAAGTCCAACTCTCAGCCCCATAAAATGATGTCTAATACAGTGCTGCAGTGGGAATCTGATATTCCCATTATCCTTCACATCTGCTGGAGCTGCAGCCCAGGCTGATGGCTCTGCAGCTGGGCATCCAGGCTCTCACTTTCTCACAGCTTTATGGATATTTTCTCATTTTTCTTTAAAATCCTTCTTTGCGCTAACCTGAAAGAATGGTCTCTCCTACAGCAGAACAGGAAGGGTGTTGGCCAGGTCAGACCAGGACAGGCAGAGAGGGATATCACCTGTGCCTGGTGAGTCAAGAATTTCCCAGAATCGCAGAGGATGGTCCAGAGAGCCCCAAGGAAGCACAGCCCTGAGTCACTGACTGCAAAATCTATCCCAGCCCCGAGGATCCCCTCCTTAGGGATGATTGTGTGCATTCAGGGCTGGTTCCAGAGGAGCAGGAGGCTCCTCAGGCTGCACACACAGGGATGGGGCAGGTTCTGCAACACCTCCCCCTGCGTGGTCCTCGTTTGGTCAAAGGTTGGACTCGGTGGTCTGGGAGGTCTTTTCCAACCTCAGTGTTTCTGTGAGTCTGGGATTTCAAAATTGGGTGAGATCAAACCCTGAGCAGAACCAAAGCCCTCAAGCCACACCAGAGATGTTCCCCAGGCAGGTGAGGTCAGAGGGATGGGCAGGGCACCAGGGGACAGATTTTAGGCAGGTTTTAGACAAAGAGCACCCAACACCAGCAGCAGATGATGTTCATCCCCTTTTCCTCCCGTTCATTTCCCTTTCCCTCAGTGCTTGGAAGCTGCTGTCTGTGACTGAAGGGAATAACCAGACCTCCTGAGCTTTGGAAATTGTTCAGAAATTGTTCAGAATTTGTTTTTTTCTGGTGTCAGGCTGTCTGCCAACCCTGATTCAGAGCATGGCCGAAGGGAGGGGCTGTCTGGGGCAGGCCCCTGAGTGCAGTTGATCACTTGGCTGTTAATTAGTGCTCAGTGCTGAATCCTCCCTAATATCCTTCATCCTGCTGGCTGTCACCACAACTGTGACACCAGGATTGCTGTGGTGATAAAGCAGGTGAGGGACAGAGGGGGGACAGGCTGGGACACTTCATATCATTGATCCTGGTTTTGTGCCAAATATTGTGCTCAGAAGCAGGAGCAGGCAGGGACCTGGCACCTCCCACAGCACCTGAGTCAGGTACTTCCACTCCTGGGGGCTACCCAGAGAACTGATGACAGGATTGTAATTAGTGTTGGCCAGGTATGAATTAATCTGATAACTTCACAGGTTGAAACACCTGATGGATCTTAGGAGGGATCTGTTTTTATGGAAGATCTCCACAGTTCCTCTCCCCACAGGAGCTGTGGAGTTTTGGGGACTCGTGGCTGTTCTGAGGGTGGTGATCACTGATGGAAGCAGGGGAAGCAGCAGTGCTGGGTGGCACAGGCAGCACCAGGAGCACAGGCAGCTTTTAGGAACATTTTTCTGTATTTCCAGGATGTTTCCCACAGGAACTGGAAAAAGGAAGCAGCCACTTCCTTCTGAAGTTTGATTCTGCTCCCCTTGAGCCATTGCAATTTGCCCTACACATTGCCATAGTTTTGCACCCAATTTCCAGTGGTTCTTTCCCCTCCCAGTCCACACAAATAATCACATGTACATTTATCTCTTCATGGCAGCCTTTCTGGTGAATTTGCCTCCTTGCGACATTGTCATTCCCCCACAGCCCAAAATTCTGTATATTTTCCAGCAGCTCTATTTATTCCAAGATAGTTTTCTGTCAATCTCTATTTACGCTGCGTTAGTATTTTTCCAAACATCTGATTAAGTTTGCAATAAAGTTTGGAATGTGAAAGAGAATCAAAAGAGGCCAATATAATTTTCAGCAGCACACGCACAGAGCCCCCAGCTGGTACTGGTGCCCTTCACAGTTCCTCACAGGAAGCCACCAAAATACTCTATTTATTTTGACATGAGCTTACAGTAGAAAGAAGAAATGAAACAGAAATAAACTTGATAGGCGTGGTGATGGGAGCTGGGATGGGGCGTGGTGATGCACCCCAAACTGCAAATCAGCCTGCACAGGGTTCATCAGCCCTTCAGCAACGGGACAGGGACGTGTGGCTGACACACAAAGGTCACATTTGCTCACGGCAAGTTGATATAAAAATATTCCAATTAAGACAATTAGAAAACAACATGAATAATTAGGCTTAAATCTGGATCCATCCAGGCTTGTGTAAACACAAAAATGAATTAGTGCCTGGTGTGGCAGTGGACATGCTGCTCCAAAAGCTGGACCCTGCTTTGTCCAGTAAAATCCTGATTTTACAAAGATTTAGGCACTGGAGGTAGAACAACAGGTCTCTGCTCAAATTTGCCCTCCTGGAAGTCCCCATCCCAGATTCCCCATAACTCTCCTGACCCCACAGCACAGCGTTTGTGGTTTCCAGGCTCTCTGCAGAGCTGTCCCCTGCTCTGCCTGGGCCTCAGTTCTGTGCCCAGAATGGCACTGAATGAGAGCTGGACCAAACCTGAGCCCTGTGAGCAACTCCCTGCACCGGGAATTTCAGAACAAACGATTCCTTCCCACTCTTCCCTCTCCCCTCTGGGTGCTCTGAGGCAGCCAAACCCCGCAGAGAGCAGAGAGCAGGTGCAGCCCCCAAGCCTCCTGCTGAAGCTGCCACGTAAAAGAGAGAAAACTTTTCATTTGACTTGCCATTTTCACCCTTCCTGTTTTCTTTCTTCACCAGCAAAGCCAACATCCAAAACCTCCCAAGGAGTCAGTGCTGAACAAGAAGCACAACTGGGAAAAGTCTCGCAGCTCCTTTCAGATAAAGAAGAAAATCCCTGCCCGTGTCTGTTGTGGGAGGAGCTGGCTTCAGGATGAGATCTGGTCCTGGCAGGACAACCCTCCATTCCCAGACCTGAGACAGACTTTTGGGCCATCCAGCAAATCTCCCAAAATTGATTTCACAGCTCTGCCATTCCTCCAACACTAATTACTAATAGAGACTAATTATCAGAACAGTGTGATCGCAGGCGTGGAGCTTTATCCTGTCGGAGTGGTTCCAATTACAGTGGCACCAGCAGGAGCTGCTTTGCCATGAGTCATGCAGGAAATCCCAGGATGGGAGTTCTCAGTCTGGGTGTCCCTGAGTGAAAAACACGGTTTGGTCCCTATCCCTCCAGGAAATCTGGGCCAGCAGCAACTGGAAATCAAATTTCCTAAGAGGTTACACTGTCAGCAGAGGCAGCTGGAAGAGTGAAGGGCTGGACAATGCCAGGGACACCTCCCACTGTCCCAGGCTGCTCCCAGCCCCCATGTCCAGCCTGGCCTTGGACACTGCCAGGGATCCAGGGGCAGCCACAGCTGCTCTGGGCACCCTGTGCCAGGGCCTGCCCACCCTCCCAGGGGGGAATTTCTTCCTAATACCTGATCTACATCTGCTCTCCTTCATCTCAAAGCCGTTCCACTTGTCCGTGTCCTTTGGAAAAGTCCCTCTCCAGCTCTCTGGAGCCCCTTTAGGCACGGGAAGGTGCTGTGATATCTCCCTAGAGCCTTCTATTCCCCAGGCTGGATCAACACTGAGCTGCTGAGACGCTGAGCTGGGACTGAGGGTGGACCAAGGCAGCTCCTGCTGCTGTCCCAGGCACACACAGACCTGTGACGCACAGACAGCGACCTCCAGGGCCCCAAAGCACAGCAATCCATGGATAACGGGCATCTGGAGTGTTCCTGTGCACTCAGGCTGTGGAGCTATGGACCATCCAGACCTGTCTATTAAGAGATTCCCTCGGTTCAGTGCTGATGGCATCTCCTGCACCGTGGTGTCACACACTGGAACCACTGGAAGGCCAAGTGTCCATCAAGGACAGTCCCACAGCAAGCCGAGCCATGCCAGCAACCTTCTCCTCAGCTCAGCCAAGCTAACAGACTGCAGAAAATACATTAGAACTCCCCAATAATAACAATAATAATAATAATAATAACAACAATAATAACAACAGCAATAATAATAATAATAAATTAATCCACTTTGATTAACAATAAAGGGCTTTTCCTTAATTCTTAGTAACTCCTAAATAATTTCCAGCCATTTTGGCCTTGATTTCAATTCCTGGTGTATGAAAGAAAAAAAAAAATCAATTCCAGCTTAAAGCTTATTAAAGTATTATTCTATCTGCAGATGTGATTAGAATGAAATGCATGAGGCTGGGTTTAATGGTCTTGCTCTCGTAACATCACTGGTTAATTAGAATCCCTTGGGGTCATGGCTGTGCTTATCCTTCACTCCCACCAGGAGACACCTCCCCAGTGTCTCACACCTCAAACTGCCACCCAACTCTACTCCTTTGGGACTGATACTGTCCCAAAAATGTTGATTTTTTCAAAAGATGCATTTCAGGCTTGGCAGAGCGACGGTTGTACTGAAATCTGAGTTTTCAGAGTGATGCTCCTTGTTCTTCATGGGGCACAGAACACTGGGAAAGGATGAGGCGTTGCCAACAGGGAAAGTGCACCCCTCGAAACCCGGAGCTGTTTGTGAGGCCAACAGGAGGCAGGGTGGGACCCCTGCGTGTGACCAGGGGGCAGAGCCCGAGCAGCCCCTGCCCATCCCAATCCCACAGGTGGAGAAGGGCTGGGCAGAGCCCTGCAGGGAGTTCTCCAGCTCCCCTGCCCAGGGGTTCCTGTTCTCCTGGAACAATGCCACGGATTCCATGCTCTGCCTGACTCTCTCTGTGCCCTGAGAGGCTCTGAGCTCAAATACCCCACTGATGGTTCCTCACATCCCTCTTGGGGAAGAGGGGTAACTCTGTCCTGCCCTTCCTGCTGTAAGATGGGGAAGTCTGTCAAGGGGGTGACAAGATCAGATTTTGGTAGTAGCTAAATACATCCCATAGGTCTGAGAGGGTCTTTGAAAGCCCCTTGGACTAACTCAGAGTTACCTGGACTATTTATACAAAGACAGCTTGAGTGGAATCAGGTTCCTTGGCTGGCAGGAGAACCAGGCTCCCACAGGGACCTCAGAGTGCCAAGGCAGCCCCGAGGGCAGGGCCAGAGCTCCTGCACACGGGACGGGACGTTCAGCACCTCAGACAGAACCACACAGAGAGACCAGCACAGGGCAGAGACCTCCCCGGGCTGCCCAGGACGAAAAGCTGCAGAGGTGGCTCAAACCATCATTCTCCTTGGGAGGCAAAGGCGAAGGACACTCATTTATAGAGAAAACAGCATCGTGTGAGCTGAAAATGAGGTTGAAAATGAGGTTGTTTGTGGGGTTCTGTCCCTGTCTGGGTTCAGACACTGCTCTCCAAACAGCAGCTTTTAAATGAAGGTCTCTGCTCTCTGGTGTGGGTGGAACCACACACCGCTGTCCAAGGCACTAAGGTGGGAAGCAGTCGGATCATTTGGGACCAAAACAAGGTTTTACTCACGTCCTCCTCCTGCTACCAAACACAGGAGTCAAGCTCACCTCAGCTTCCTCCAAGTTTCCTATAAGAAATATTAAACTTTGATAAAATTTACATCTAAATAAGAGTCCCCTCTGAAGGAAGAAGACTGATGCTGATGTGTGGAGCTGAAATAAGATTGACATTTGGAGGACGTGAAATCTTTTGGGAAGCCCTAAAATATCCCCTAAGTAGGTCAGCTCAGTGACCTGGATCTGTACTTTTAATACAGGAGTAGCCTACATTTGCTCCCACTGTTTGCTGAGGAATGAAGGTTTTTTTGGCTGTGGGTTTATTTTTAGTAGTTAAATGTGACCTTTGTAGGAGATCCTATAATAAGAACAACGACAGAGCTGGCCAGGGGTGAGTCACACCACACGCTTTGATTTAGAGCTGATAAACACACATCATTTACTCCCTGGTCATTTCTGGGAGAAACTTTGGTACAGGCAATTTTCACTGGAGAAATCAAGTCAATACTCTCAAATAGGGATTCCTTGATGGCAAAAAATATCCCTTGTCTTACAGGGTAATTAGTCATCATTTCCATCAGTGGAGAAGAGATTCTTTAGGATCGAAAATGAAAGAAGAAACCTGGGCAAGGCCAGAGGTTTCCCACTGCCTTGCCAAGCCTAGCTCAGATTTCAGCTATCCAGGAGTTTTTCCAATCAATCCCATAATAAACTCCCTTGTTTCTCCACTTTCCCCATTCTAAAACAGTCCAGACAAAGAAGTACAGAAAGGGTTGAGCTTCCTTCCTCCTTTGGGGTGTTCCTTACCCTGAGCAAACCCGCCTGGATCAACACTCCAAACCACACAACCTGGCCATGGGAGAAACTGCAGCCTGGGCTGGGAAAAGAAAGCTTTTATTCCTGTTTAACCACATCAATAATCCCCAGACTTCCCTGGGAATAAATCTGAGTTACCGTACGCATCACCCTGCTGATCTAAATCCATGTGGGGTTCATGGAAAATCAATATTTGTGTGAATATTCTTCAGGCGAGGGATGGAATTAGTCACAAGATATTAAGTAAAAGATACGTGAAGCGATAAACGGAGTGGCTTCCCAAAGGACATTTTCCCTTCAGGCCCTCAGAGAAGATCTCGCTGGCCCATGTTAAACATTCCAGCTCAGCCAGGGAGGCAGGAAAGTTGCAGGGACCACAGAGCTCTGGATCTGGCCTGGATCTCCAACTCCTCCAGTCCATAAAATCCCTGCTGCACAGGGCTGCGAGCAGCACATTTCACCCTCATTCATGGAACCATGGAATGGTTTGGGTTGGAAGGGCCCTCAGAGTTCATCCACTCCCTGCCCTGAGGCTGCTAATCCAACCTCCAGGGAGACCTTTCACTGCACCATCCAAAATTCACTGCAGCTGCCATGGAAGACACAGCTCCCACCTCCTCTGCTCTGGAGAAGCAATCTGGCACTGGTTGTCCCTTTCCTAGGCCACAAGTAAATGCCTTGAAGTGGGATTGGATCCATCAGAACTGGTTATTTCCTTGGATGACTCTGCCAGCAGGTCTGGCAAGTTTGTGGCAGACCACACTGCACGTCACCTCCACGCTGTTTTCTGTGCTATCCAAGGACTTTGCCATTTCCCCCTCTTTTCCTGCTTTTCCACCAGCTCCAAGAATCTGCCTTCTTTTCCTGTCTGTTCTTTGACAGCCAGCTGGTGGCTGCCAGAGAGATGATGAGTTTTAGGTAAGGAGCACACAAAAATAATCCCTCCTTCAATGTGTTCCCACAGCACAGACCTGAAACGTGCTTGAAACCTCTCCCTGTGCCAGGGGCAGCACCCAGGGAACGGCTGGAGCTGTGTCAGGGCAGGTTTAGGTTGGAGATCAGGGAAAGGTTCTTCCCCCAGAGGGTGCTGGGCACTGCCCAGGCTCCCCAGGGAATGGGCACGGCTGTGGCTGCCCCTGGATCCCTGGCAGTGTCCAAGGCCAGGCTGGACATTGGGGCTTGGAGCAGCCTGGGACAGTGGGAGGTGGCCCTGCCATGGCAGGGGTGGCACTGGATGGGCTTTAAGGTCCCTCCCAACCCAAGCCAGTCTGGGATTCTGTGATTATGACATCAGAGAGGGAGCACCAGTGCCCCGTGCAGCCAGGGAAGGATGGGATTTGTCTCCACAGGACAATTCAGATTTTGGGGGCAGTGAGTCCCACCCAAGTGACAGGAGGCAAGGGTTTGGGAAGGAAACATCATGCAGGGTCAAGTCCTCTGATGCCTCTGGCTACATCACCAGAAAGGATCCAGAACGCCCTCAGCCTTGCTCTGTTCCAGCATGACTCCACTTTGTCCTCTTCTCCATAACAGCTTTTTAATGGTCCATCAATTATCTGGAAAATCTCACCCTTGCAAGCTTTGACTTGGAGGAAAAATGCTGATGTATTGATGTTTGTTAATAGAACACATCAGATGAGTAAATCAGTCTGTTAAAGGGATATTAAATGGGAGAATGGTTTCCCTCATACTTTAAATGAATAGAAAAGTCTTTAAATGTCAATAACATTATGCAAACATCTTGGGAGTTGACTTAAAAAATGGATTTATTTGTGTATTTGATAGAAATCTATCCTAAGGTAATACAACCAAAACATGAGCTTACATCTGGCTTCACTTTTTCATTTATCCATGGAAAGACTGACAAAACAGGACCCAAAAGGGGTGATAAGGTGTTTCTTCTTTCCCCTCCCTGCCAGGCTTTTTTGGTTTGCCCTCAGACTGCTTTTATCTTCAAAGTGTCCCAGAAAAGCAGAGCAATGTCAGAACACAGACTCGGTCCCAGGTAAACAAAGGCAGCCAGGAGCCTGACTCACTTCTGGCTACGATGTGCAAGGTTTGTATTTATGCTGGCAAGTCCAGGAGGAGCAGTCCTGCTGGTTCCAGTGGCACTCAGGGCATCTCAGCGTGAACTGTACCATCCAAACGCTGATGCCAGCGTGGAGAGCAGGGTCTGGCCACGCTCTGCTGCAGCACAGGCGGCTGTGGTGCCCTTAGGGCTTTATTGGAGCTAAAGGCCAAAAGAGGAAATCTTTTGCTCTAACAAACACCTTTCCCTAAGGTGGACTGGGAGTGGACATCTGGGGTGATGCTGCCCCTCTGCCCAGCCCTGGAGGCACCTCTGGAGTGCCCAGCTCTGGCTCCTCAGCCCAGCAGGGCCAGGGAGCTCCTGGAGCGGGGCCGGCGGAGGCTGCGCAGCTGAGGAAGGGCCTGGAGCAGCTCCGTGCCCAGCACGGGCTGAGGGAGCCGGGGCTGCTCAGCCTCGAGAGGAGCCCCAGCTGAGAGGGGCCCTCAGCCCTGGCTGTCCCTGGCTGCAGGGAGGGCTCAGGGCAGGGCCCGGGCTCTGCTCCGGGGCCCGGCAGCGGCACCAGAGCCACGGGCAGGGCCTCAGCCCGGCAATTGCCCTGCACAGGAGGCAGAAGTGCTGCCCTGGGCAGGGCCCAGCCCTGAGCAGAGCCCAGAGAGGCTGTGGGGTCTCCTCGCTGGGGATATTGCAGAGCTGTGGGCACACACTGCTGTGCCCTGGGCTCTGGGATGGCCCTGCTGGAGCGGGGAGTGGCACCAGATGGGACTCACTGAGGTCCCTTCCAGCCTGACCCATCCTGGGACTCTGGGATCTGTAGCACACCCTATAATCTCAAAATATAACTTAATTTCAGATCCTTCCTAATAAGCAAATTTTGTCCTGAATTATACTTCCATGTCTTTGTGTTTGAGAAATCATGGAATAACACCGTGGCTTCGAGTTGAGCCCAAGGTGAGGCACGATCCACCTCACCAGGAACTGCCTCTGCCAGGGTCTGCTCTTGTTCTTGGGCCCTCCTAGACCCAACCTCTTGTGAGGACAACTTGGGCTTCATCCCTGTCTTTTGTCATCTAAAAGTGAGGTGTCTCAAGGCGGTTTCTGGATCCCTCCCACCATCCAAGGAAAAAGAGAGGCATCTCCAGAGTACCCGGAAAGCCTTGGAGTGTGGTGCATCACCTCCTGGAGGTGCCCAGCTCCTGATCAAAGCAGAGGTGGCTGAAATCTTGGATCCTGCCATTGGGATGACAACTTCAGCCTTGAGCCGGAGCCAGAATTTCTTCACATATGTGGGAAATTATTCATTTCTTATCTCATTTCTTAATGAAATGCTGTGACCTTTGGGTAGGTGACATGAAGTCAGCACAGACTTTGATTCCATGCAGTGGAGAGGCCACAAAGGAGTTGTGACAGTGTCTAAGGATCCAAATGTGTTTGATTGCTGCATTCCTGGGGCTCAGCACAAATCTCTGTGTGAAAATTAGGAGACAAATTATATCTCTCTGCTGCATCTCCACGACAAACAGAATTTGTGCATTGATTGCACCTTGATTTTGTTTGATTCAAGAGTTTCAGGTAAATGGGATCTGTTTATTTAAGTAAATTATAAGTTTTTGGGAATGAGCTCAGTTTAAGAGGTATCTAAATTTAGCTGTAGTAAATTATTCTTTTATTCTCTATTAGAAGTAAATACTTCTAATAATGCCCCAATAGAAACAATTTTCTTCTGTATTCCCCAAACTCCAAGATAACTTCTTCAGGAGCTCTTTGGACGGCCAATTTCTCCTGGAGTTAAGGTTGTGACAGCCTCATAAGTGTGTTGATCACTATCACAACTACTGATTAATCTTGGAAGTGGTGAGCAATTCCAGCAGTAAACAGCAAAGCTCTCCAGTAATCTGCTGACTGTTACCCTGCTGCAGTGGTTGGGAAAGTCCCCTCGGAAACTAAAGCTGGATTTCAAAGCCACGCCATTCACTGAGGCAAATGTGACTTTCAGCTGGTTGGACTCAAGCTCTGGAGCTGCTGATAGGAAGGAAACCTAATTAATGGGGAGTTAAAGAGAGTGATAACAGTTGAAGTGGGATTAGTGGTGTGGGCTTTCACCCTTAGTTCTCTGTGGGCGTCCTGGAGAAATAATCCATTATTGGAGCAAAAGACAGGATCCAGGCATTCCATTTCATTTGAATGATACAGTTTGGAGTCTGCTCTAAAGAAATATCTGAAGGAATAGCTGCCAAAACTCCTGGGGAAATGAGTGTCCAGTGATACTGAGCATCGCAGGAGCTCAAAGTATTCAGGACGTTCTCAGCTCCCAAATGACAAGGTGTTTTCTCCCAGAGAGGTGGCTGGGAATCTTTTAATTGCAACGAGGGGGAATAAAAATGTTATGGAGTCGTAAAGCTTGCAGCTCCAGATGGAGCAGCTGGCACAGCAGGGACGGGGACATCAGGCACAGCTGCCACTCCCCAGCGTCCTGTGTGTTCAGAACCAGACCCGGGGACGTGAGGCACCAGCCCTGCACGTACAGTCCTTGAAGGACCTACAGTGCCTGAGCTCATTTTAACTCCCCTCGCACCCAGGATGGACACTGGGCTCTGCACTAGACAATTCCATGACTTTTTTTAGCGATTGTGGCATTACAGAAGGATTTTATAAACCCATCAACCCTTCAAAACCAATGTCCTGCAGAGGGCACATCCCAGAACCAGCCCTTGCTGTGACCATGTGGTCGCAGGAGGGAAATGACTGAAAATGCTGCACTCAAACCTTTCTGAAAGCCCAGTGCCTGTGCTCATTCTGGGAAGGAAGGGCAGGAGGGAAAGAATTAAACCCATTCCACTGCTCCTTGTCCAAGTTCTGATGGGAGAAGGGATGTGGCAAGGAGTGAGCAGAGGGCTGGTGATCTGCCTGGCTCCAGAGACCTTCACACGTCCTTGGAGTACACAAAGGAACTCTCCTGATTATTCTGGATAAATCTAAATAAATCAATACCAAGCAGCACACAATGACCCCGGGCTGTGCCAGGAGGAAGATTAGCAGGAGTCACTGGGAACAGCCTCATCTTTGCTCTTTGCTCTTGACAAATCTCTGACAGCAGGCACCAGGTCCTTGCCTGTGCCTCGAGGGGAGGGGACTGAGAGGAGGATCTGCCTGTGGCTAAACCTTCTGCCAAGGCAATGAGAGGAAATATCAGCTCATTTTCCTCAGCCGTGCCCCTGTCTGGGAGCTGAACATTTGTTTTGCTCATAGGCAGCACCGTGCCATGGCTCCCAGGCCTCACTCCCACTGCTGGGCTTTATTGGCTGTACCCACCCACTGACACCGGGACATCCTTCCCTTCCCTTCCCTTATCCTGAATTTCGAATGAGCCGAGCTCAGGGGGCTCTTTGGGCTCCTGTGCGACGCTGCAGCTGCTGCCTCCCCCAGGAGGCTGGGGACAGCCTGTGTGACACTTCCACAGCAGCTCCTGTCACTGCAGAACTGCCCTTTCCCTTCTCCCGAGCACAGTTTTGGTTCCACTGGACACCACTGCCAGGAGACCCTCCCATCCTGCTGGCTGGGCAGCAAATCCCTCATTTCTCTTTCCCTGCTGTCTCTTTTCCCAGCTGGGAGCTCAGCCCCACGCAGCAGCGGGATGCAGGAGAGAATTGGAAGGGTAAAAGTGAGAAAACTTGTGGAGAAAGACAGTTAATGAAAGAAATAAAATAATAAATTGTAATGAAAAGGAAAATCATGAAGAGAGGGAAATAAAGCCCAAATGAAAGCAGTTGCTCATCACCAACCAACAGATGCCCAGCCAGCCCTGAGCAGAGCCTCCTCTCCAACTCCTCCTTAGTTTTGTTCCTGAACACGACCTCATATTGCCAAGCATTGGAAGGGGCTGCCCAGGACAGGGGTGGAGTCACCACCTCTGGAAGTGTCCAAAAAAATGTGTGGATGTGGCACTTGGGGGCACGGCTCAGTGGTGAACACAGTGGTGGGGCTGGGTTGGACTTGATGATCCTAAAGGTCTTTTCCAACCTTAACATTTGTATGATTCCATGGGGTCTGGGGTCAGTGGGGGTCAGCTGGGACAGCTGGGACAGCTCCTTGTCCCCCCAGCCTGGTCCCTTGGCCGTGTCCACCCTGCTCAGCAGGGACTGACCCCTCCCAGTGACCAGCACTGCTCCAGGACAGATCAACCCCAGCCTGGGGCAGCTCCTGGGGACAGCAGCTCCACCCCAGCCCCAACAGCACCCACCAGCCTCCTGAGACACTCGGCCCTGTGCCCAGGTGCCATTTGGGAACAAAAGGCTTCAGGGCTTGAGACACACCCGGAGGGATCTGCGCGGATCCTCCCGCTGCAGCATCAGCACATGGAATTACAGGTACCAGGAGAAATAAATTGCCTGAAGCCAGGGCCTTGCCAGGGCTGCTTCCTATCGCTCTTTCGGATTTTGTGTATCAGGAGCTCGAAACTCTCACCCATTCAGTGTGAACCTAATGCATGAGGGACAATCTCTTTTCTTCCAGATACAACCTCTCCCATCCAGCAGAGGTGGTGGGACAGATTTTCCTTTCAAACTAGTGCAAACCTCATGAAAAATCCATGGAAAAAGAATGAAATCACCACAGAATGATAGCCAATGGCTGGGAATCAAGTCCTTGCCCAAGAAGACAGAGCCAGTGCACAGTGCCTGACTGACTACGTGCCATAAACCCACAGCACTACATAAAAATAATAATAAAATAATAATAAAAATAATAATAAAAATAACAATAAAAATAATAATAATAAAAAATAATAATAGTAATAAAAATAATACCAACATCCTCTGCCTGCATTATTCTGTCTCAGCTGTTACACACACTAACGAGGACTTCCAGTTGTATAAATACGTGTTCTCTACTAAGTATATTATTTGTAGGTTCTCTAATAAATCAATGTTTTATGCAAGCAGAACCCTCAATGTTAGCAAAAAGTGCGCTCTCATCCCCAGCAGCTCCCAAAACCCTGCAATGCAGCCTTTTATTATTTCTGTAAAAGGAAAAAAGGAAATCAATAGAGACTCCTCGTGCGTAATCCTCAGCGAGATTAGCACTTTGTCAACCTCGGGTGTAATCTCCTGGAAAGCAAAAAGGAGAAGGGTAAGAGGGTGAGGGGGAGGGAGAAAAAGGAAAGAAGTCACAGGGAAGCCACAAAGTGGGGATTTGTTGGGGGTGTTCCCTGTGATTCTTGAAAAGAATATTTCGAAGGTGACTCTGGTCTGCTCCCCTTGGTGCCCAGAAATCCTGGAGATGCCTCAGGCAGCTGTTGGAATATTTAGATTGTCACTGGAGGAGAAGCCTCCCAGTTGAGCAGTAAAGCAGCAGAGTTCCCTGTTTTAAAAAGGGATTTAGGACCTAAAGGCTAAAGTCAGCCCAGGCTGGGTAGCGCTAAGCATCGTTGCCTCATGCCATGGTCGAGGGTGGCAAGTCCTGGATGGGGGCCTGGAGATCTCCGTGGGGACCTGCCAGGAGCCACAGGGATGGCATTCCAGGTGAAAAATCCACAAGCAGTGTGCAAGCTGTGAGTAATGGACCAAGGGAAGGACAGGGAGGGACAGGAATGCACCAAACTCTGTGTGAGGGGCAGAATTTGTCGTGTTGTGTCGTGTCAGCTGTTCCCCACCCCTCTGCAATCACCCCAGGGTTAAATTCACACGGGAGCTGCACCAAGAGGCAACCCCAAATGTGAGAAAGAGGGAGAAATAATATGAAAGGATCAAAGATGTGGACAGAAAACGAGTGGAGAAGGTTGGAATCACAACAAACAACTCATTGGGAATCATCACTCAATTCAGGCCAGAATTAAAGAATGCTGCAAAATAATTGGGGCAGGAGAGAAGGGTGGGGACAATGCTCCACGGAAAGAGCTGGAATCACTGGCAGAGGGAGGAGCAGAGCCCATGGATGGCACCACTGGCATCTCGCACAGCTCAGCAGTGGCAGCAGCAGCTCCTCAAGTGCAGGTGCCCAGAGCAGCGGCTCTGCTGCCGAGGAAGTTCCCCCTCCCAAACTGCGGTTCCTGGAAAGCACGGGAAGTGGAGGAGCAGAGCTCCGAGCCGGAGTTTAAACAAACAATCCAGCAGCTGCTGCTGTTCAGCTGCTGAGATCCTCGAGAGGGGCCGCTGCCTTTTAGCCCTGTCTTCATGATAAAACCATCCCTGGCTCGTGCTCAGCTCCACCTGACAGCACAGAGCCAGGAGTTTTATCACAATTCCCTCTTTCCATGCATAATTTATTGAGAAAAATGTAAATGAACCTTCAGTTTTTCCTTGCAGTTCCTCTCACACGAGCCTCCTTTCGCTTACTGCTGTGGAAATGGCCTCCCAATAAAGCCAAGTAATCTCTTTGTGAATAAATAGATATTGCCAGTAACTCTCCAATCTCTGGGGCTGATTTTCATGCAGTTCCCATTTCACCTGACAAATGTAAGGCTTGATGTAAAACAGTCAGGGAGAACTGAGGGTGCTTCATGAAGAATTTGCATTCTGTAGACCTTCCCAAGTCACCCCTGAGGAGCTGCAGTGAGCAGATAACAAATACTGCCAGGTAATCATCCATCCAAGCCTAAGACTTCTTTCCAAAAGTTACTACAGCCCATTAATAATATTTAATAAGCGTGACTTTTATTGTTGGATGGAACTCATTTGTTCCACGTAATAATGGAAAAATGGGTGTGCTGGTTTTGCTTCCGGTGCCTCTGTGCTGAAGCTGGAGCTGAAGGTTTAACACACTCCACGGAGTGCTGATGCCACAGAAATGAGGCTCCGCTTGAGACCTGAATTGCTAAAGAGATGAGCTCCTTTCTCTTCAGTGGCTGTGCAGAAGAATAAGCTCCTCACTGTTAGACAGCCTAGTGGATGAGTAAATTCTCTTGTAATTTTTGCTCCAGATCTGTGGAATTCCCCAGACCAACAAACGTTATTTATTGAGCTCCTGACGCCAGGGTTATGGACTCCTTACATAAAACTAGCAATAAAATCTTCAAAAATCTCATTAAAAGATTAGCCTGCTATCACCAGCAGCTGGGGCATTGCAGAGGAGTGTGCTGAGCTCCCAGTGTGAGGAGGTAGAGGAAAACCTGGGCAAAATTCCGCTCTCAGCACATTCCATCAACAAATGCTGCACAGCTGGGACGAGGCTCCGAAGGGATGCACATCACCAGGTATTGGCTATCTAGAAACCAGGAGCTGATGTTCTCCTTACAGCCTCCCCCAGCTGCCACTTCTGATTAGATGAATGTCCCGTTTTTTATCTCCTCACTGAAGGGGGCACCTTGGCTCCTGATTCAGCCTCGGCTGAATTTGGGCACATTGGGCAAATTGCTGCAGTTCAGTGGTGATCAGGCAGGTCCTGATCCCCGAGTCCTGCACAGCTCTGGCTACAGCAGCTGCGTTTGGTGTTAGTTCTGGCCTTGTCTTGAAAGCCTCCAGAGATGGAGGAACTTCCCGGTCACGTTAGGTTTATTTATTTATTATATTAATTAATTAATTAATTAATGTATTTATTATATAGAGGCCATTCCAGTACCTAAAGGGGCCAGAGAGGAGCTTTTAACAAGGGCCTGGAGAGACAGGACAAGGGGGAATGGCCTTAAGCTGGAGGAGGGCAGGGCTGGATGGGAGATTGGGAAGGAATTGTTCCCTGGGAGGGTGGGCAGGCCCTGGCACAGGGTGCCCAGAGCAGCTGGGGCTGCCCCTGGATCCCTGGCAGTGCCCAAGGCCAGGCTGGACACTGGGGCTGGGAGCAGCCTGGGACAGTGGGAGGTGTCCCTGCCACGGCAGGGGTGGCACTGGATGAACTTTAAGATCCTCCCAACCCAGTCAATTTTGGGATTCTGTGGTGCTTTCCTGAGCTGAGCTGGTTTTTCTCTGTCTGCCTGGGCTCAGCTATCAAAGAAACTCTTTATTAGATCTGTCATCTCAGCTCAGCTCACCTGATAAGTGTGTGCTCTATATTCAGTATTTTCAGTGCTGTCTGAATCCCTGATTTCTTTGTGGAATAAAAGCAAATTTTCTCAAATCAAGGAATTATTCAACTCTTATGTTCACAATTTTCTCTTCCTTCATGGCTGATTGGTTGAAATTCAGAGCAGAGCTGTGCTGTCTCATTGGGGTTGTTTGCACACATCTCCTGATGCACCACTTCAAAACCACAAATGAAACAATGAAGTTTTTGTCAGCACTGGGGTACCTCGAGTTCAGCAGTGAATGTTGATGTCTGTTCAAACACTGTTCCTTGTTTAGTTTCCTGTCCAATACTCAAAACCAAATTCTTAAAACCACTTTCCTATGGCTTCAGCTGATAAAAGGCAGGTAAAAAGAACACCTGGAAAACTGAGGAGAAGCGTTGTCATGAGTACAGCCGAAGAATTTTAATTCAACAGTTCAAATAAATACCTGCAGGCACTTTGCTGTTGCCTGTCATTGCTCCCTGAGCTCAGTGCCAGCCTGCCTTTCATCCCCCTGCTCTGCAAAGGACTGGAATTTCTCCTGGGAGGTGTGGTCACACTTTCCAAACGAAGTTAAAGTTAGCTTGGACAACTTTTGAGGCTTATGTAAGGGAAGAACTTCGTTGTCTTTTCCTTGTTCTTAGCTCCTGCAGGACACAAACCGTATCAACACCAGGATTCCAGCAGCATCCGTGTTATTGGTAGGATAAAGCACTGTTTTGGTAGGAATCTCAAACTCCTCAGATGATCCCCAAATCTTTGGGATAAAAGATTCACACAGAAATGAGCACTGGGCATTGCAGCGTGTCCTGGGTTTTTATGGGATCGTGGCAAAGTCCCCGTGAGTCCCCTCAGTGACCACTGGGACACAGTGAGGCTGCAGCAGATGGGGGGAATTATCAGAGGATTTTATGAAAAGAGACATGAAAGGGGATATTGGTGTGCCAGGTGGCTTTGTCCAGAGGAGAGGATACCAAAAGCCTTAAAATAAGTTTTACAAGATAACCTTATCTCGAGATAACCTTGTCTTGAGATAACCTCGAAGGGATCTCCTCAAACTTCTCCTTTGTGGACCGGTGGCGAGTTCCCCAATTTAACCTCTCATTGTAGCTGCTCCTGGGTCATTTCCTGCCATGCCAAAAAAAACACCCAGCAGAAGGAAAGCACAAAGTGACCCTCAGTTTCAGCAGGTTTAGCTAAAATCCTCCTTAATTCTCATGCTGGGCCTGAAGCCCCAGTGGACAAAACTCCAAAGGTTCTTAAAACACTTGGTGGGAAGGAGCTTAAGGTTTTAAGGTGCTAATAAATGTGGGATCACTCCTGGCAAAATGGTGTTGTTTGTCTCCTCTACTCCAGCTGACACTGGCACTTCAAGTCAGGAAGTTGATGGATTAAAGTCAAGAAATGCTCTTTTTTCATCCCGAGCACCATAACTTGCCTGTGGCTCAAACATTTTACTTACCCACCCTCTCTGCCCTCAGACAAAACCGACCCCAGCTCACCACGGAGCCACATTCATAGCACAGAAACTTGAGCCCCTCTGGGCCACATCATCAAATTAAGCTGCATTCAGATGAGGGCTGGACCTTGAAAGGTCGAAGCAAACAGCTGCTGATGTGACTGAACATCTGGCTCGGGTCCCTCATGTTCGAGGAACGTCCCCAGCTCACTCAGAGCTGTGCTGGCACCAGTCCCTGTGGGATCCCCAGCACATCACCAAGACCTTCGAGACCAAAGGCACCATTTTCCCCTCCTGAAGGTGGCTGTGGCTCCAGGACTGTGACTCATGTCTGCAAATTCCACATAAACAGCCCTTAGGTCACCGTGTCCCTGTGCCCCCGCCAGGCACATCTGCTGTCCCTCACACTGATGTCACTGCGGCCTGAGGGTGACATCCACACCCAGCTCAACATCCCCCAAAGGACAGGGCTGCTCTTCTGCCCTGCCACACCTCTGTCCCCTCAAATGAGCGAGTTATAGCCAGAGAAAACTCACTCTGTTCCTGTGGACTCAGCAAGGCTCATCCTGACCCAAGATTCCCGTGGTTCTGTAGCCTGGCTGATGGAAAATATCTCAGGAGACAAAGGACCTGCCAGTCTCTGGGAAATGGCAGATCCTGGCTTGTTCTCTGGGTTACAGAAGGGAAGATGAGAGAGCAAAAATGCAGCTGTGTGTTAAACTAGGCAGGGAAATAGAGAATTTTAATGATTTTCTTGTCCTCGTTGTTGCTTTGCAGTCCCAAAAACATCACTCTCCATTTTATCCCCTCTGCATAAACCTCTCCTCTCTCCATCACTCACATTCCTTTGCATCCCTAAATCACAGACCTACAGAATCACACAAGGTTTGGGTGGGGAGGGACCTTAAAGCTCATCCAGTTCCAACCCTGCCAGGGGCAGGGACACCTCCCACTGTCCCAGGGTGCTCCAAGCCCCAATGTCCAGCCTGATCCTCTAAACCAGTTGAACATTGTAGTATGAACTGTTTTCCACTGCAAAAATTACTTTCATTGAAATCTTCATTAAAAAATGCCAAGACTGACTAAGATTATGTGTTTTTAACGTGGGCTAGAGGGGTATTTTGGTGTGTCACATTTGTGGGAAAAGGAAAAAGTGACCTTTGGGCAGCTCAAAGATCCACATTAAACAACCTGGAGTTAAGGAAGGGGGGACCTATTGCTGATGAGAAGGGGGAAATGACCCCCTAAACATGGAAAGGAGCAGCTGAATCCTGGACTCCCTGGCATCAGCTCAGGTGAGAACCAATGAGGAGAGAGAAAGAACAAACTTTAGGAGATAACAGACCACTGCACTTAACTTTGGGGCTTGCTAATTGGTGAGAGAAATAAGTTCAAGTCTATCATTAATATCTGGAGAAAATAACTTGATGAACAACACTGTGGGTGGCAATCCTGTCAAAGTTTTGATCAACGTCGATCAAAACCAATTTGTTGAGAAGAAGCAGCCAGTGTGGGTTTAGGAGGAGGAACACACCGAGCCATCGGTTGAAATGATGCCAGAAAAATGAAAAACCATCTTTTAGAGATGCCAAGGGCCACTCAGCCCAGCACTGAGAGCCCTCTTCCCGTGGCTCCGAGGACTGGCTTGTGCCACTCCCTGCAGTGCCAGCAAACCGGGCTGGGATAAAGGTTCCTGCTGTGGAAAGGGAGCAGGAGTCCCATGGTAATGCTTAAATTGCTCAGTGCCCTCGGGCTAGACCACATCACTCAGAATCCATTCGGTTGGAAAAGATTCCCAAGCCCATCGAGGCCAAGCTGTGCCCGATGCCTGCCTTGTGCCCAGCCCAGAGCACTGAGTGCCACCTCCAGGAATTCCTTGGACACCTCCCTGGGCAGCCCCTGCCAATCCCTGAGCACCCTTTCCATGGGGAAATTCCTGCTGCTGTCCACCCTGAGCCTGCCCTGGCCCAGCCTGAGGCCGTTCCCTCTCCTCCTGTCCCTGGTCCCTGGGAGCAGAGCCATCACCAGTGGCACCTTCCAAAGCCCTTTCTGGCCAGAGATGGGTGCAGGACCCCACAATGGAGGCAGAGCTGTGGAGCAAAGGGTGCTGCTGGCCCAGCCCGCGGCAGGAAATGTCACCCAGATGGCTCCAGACTGGTGTGGGATCCCAGCAGGGAAGTGAGCCTTCCCAGAAACAGCTTTTCCTCAAAAAAACGTGGATGTCTTCAAACTGATGCTGCTCGTGGGAATGTACCAGTGTCAACACATTCCCAACCGGGAAACACTCTTGGCACCTCCATGGAATCTCTAGCCAGAAGTCAGAGCGAAGCTGAGAGCTGGGACTTGAACTTGTGGTGAGGACATTGGCTGTCTGTGGGGACATGGAGGTCAGTCCTGCAGGCTCCACTCCTGCTGCCCCATCCCGGCAATTTGAAGGAAATCACAAACCCAGCTCAGCCTCAGCCCCTTTTGTGTCCGAAGTGAGAACAGCCCTTGCCAGCTCGTTCAGAGGCTGAGGTTGAGGAGCTCAAGACGGGTCCATTGGGGAAAATTGTTCCACGTTGTGAATTTACATTTCTCTCCATTCGCAATGCCAGCTTCCCTTCATTCCAGTTTAGTATTCCAGATTTATGCAACCAAATTTCTTTGATCTTAACCAGCTCACAAAAGCTTTCAAGATGCTTTGCCTTTGGAGCCTTTGAGGGGGAGTGGCAGCAGACAAGTTTGGGGGATGGATGTGCATCTTTGAGCAGCTGTGACCGCAGGGTCCCTCACTGCAGTGGCTGCTGGGCCACTCCTGCTCCTCTGAAGGAGATCTCTGTCACTGGCCTGTGCTCCCTGCGGGGACCACAAACTGCTCAAACAAAGCTGCAACATCTGAGGATTGCTCACCACAGGAAGAGGCATTTTTTCAAGGAGGAGACGTGTGTGTTTAATGAAAACCCCTGAAGAGATCTGGGGTCATTCCACAGAATGAGCGAGTTCAAACCCGGGAATAAAGGGATTAATTCACCGAGGAGGAAGTCAGAACCTTTCACAGCGAGAGAGGGACCCTGCATCACCCCTGGAATGCTAATTACACTGGGATAGCTAACTTGTCAAAACACTGGGGGCAGACAGATTTTCAAAGCCAAGAGTTGGCCAAGGTCAAACATCTCGAGCCAGGTACTTTGCCCAGAAGCTGCAGAGGAAATACAGCTCTATAAATACGGTTATGGGAGTGTGAGGCAGGTGTTTGCACACAAGTTGCACAGCCATGGGGATTGTCCCTGTACTGGTGGTGCCTCGGGTGCCCTGTGGCTGCACTGGAATTAACCCTGCCTGTCCTGATGGATGTGGATGGGAATCCATGTCTGAGATCTGCTCTGGTGCTGTGGAAGAAAAAGGAAAAGATGCAAAATATGACTGATGAATTCATTTATTCTGAGTCATACTCCACTGTCACCTGTCCAGTGGGGTCAGCCAGCACCAGGCTGCGATCACAGACCAACAGCCAAGGTTAGGGTGATGTAGGGAGGAATCTGAGCTCTCACATCTGCATCCTTCAAGGAGTGTCCAGCTCAAGAGCAGCTTTACTGCTCAGCCTGGGTCTCACCTGCGCTACTTTACACAGCCCAGGGGGCTGGGTGTGCTCTGGTCAATGTTTCACCCTCTCAGATTTATGTCCTTTGAACCATCTAAAAGGGTTTTGCTTACATCCTCTCAGCTCAAGGACATTTCCTACCAGGTCCTTGCAGGGAATTTAAAGCCACAGGTCATGGTAGCTGCAGGGCAAATGTGAGCATCCAAAAAAATTACAGCAACATCAAGGAAACTCTGAATATTTCATGACTTTCTATGAGCTGAACAATGGAAAAGGGCAAACTGGACCTCACACCTACACACCAGTGTGGTTAGGGAAGGCATGACCTGCTGTGACACAGGATTGCTATTTTCTAAATATTTATTAATATGGGCTGGAGGAGAAATTGGAACAGAAGAGGTGTGAACCTGTCCTCACTACAGGATCTGTCCCAGACATTGCGTAATTTGGTTTCATAACAGACTCAATAACAAGTGTGGGGAAGAATAATCGCAAGTCATGTGGGAAGGGTGCAAAAATGTAAAAAACAAATAAAATATCCATGTTGATGGTAATAGCAATGACAATGTACAGCAGGAGGCACGAAGCTGAGGGTGCCTGGGAGTCCCAGGTGTGCTCGTGGGGGCTACAAACCCTGTGCTCCAGCCCCTCTAACTTCATGGTCGTGAGGATTGGATGATTTCTGCTGTTTGGGGGACCTTTTGCAGCCTGGCACTGAAGCAGATGCTTCAACACAATCCAGTGTTTTCTGGAGTAAATCCTACTGTTAACAGAGAGCCTTGATTTTGCCAGACCACCTCCCTAGATCACGACCAATTAATTTGGTGGAAAGCCCATTCATTTGCAAAATTAGCGGCTAAGGCACCTCAACAGAAAAATAAGAATGTGGGCAATGAACTAAACAAAATGCAGAGCATTCTGCAAACCAACAATCAAGGGATTCTGGAGCCTACTTTGCTGTAAAAAAACACTTTATCAGTCAGGATATGCTTTAGCAATAATGACACTCTATGAAGCTCATAATACATTCCCAATTCAGACCATCCTGGCCAGCAGAGAGCCAGAGTATTCCACAGCTCAGTGAGATTAGAATCCCAGGAATAGGAGGTGCTGAACATTCATTCAGCTCCATCTCCCACTCCTGACTGTGATCTCTGCTCAGATTCTTGAAGTCTACTTTTAATTGAGTTGTTGCTTAATATTCAGCCTGAAATTTCGTTGTGCCTCCCTCTTTCCTTTTTGGAGGCAGCTGAATATTCACTGCCTAATGAATTTGCATTAATCCAGGAGAAGTTTTTCTCATGAAATGAGGCTGGATGTGGGCTGGCGTCATAAAGTCACCCCAAGACAGAGTGGCAGTGAGTGGAGCTGTCTCATGAACGTGAGTGTCCTTTATTTTCTTTCTCCAGCAGCCCCAGAGCTCTTAGACCCTCCCAAATCTCTCTCCCATGGCAAATAGATTGTGACAATCTCTACCAGAAGGGGAAGGAAGGAGGCTGGAAAGGTTTCCATAGTGACCAGTCCATCACCAGAGTCTGTGGTGGAGGTGAAATCCCTGAGTTTCCACCACTGTGGATGTCCTGTGGTTATTCATGTTCAGGTAGCTCCAGTGCTGGGTGTCAGGGGGGACACTGAGGTGAAAAATCAAAGAACCTCACCCTGGAGTTCACTTCCACCTCCACAGAAAGGAAAGATCCTCAGTGAAACCAGAACCTCTGAGAAGATTCATATTTTGGTGTGCAGGGAATGAGGGATGAGGGACACAGGAGGTGCTGGGACATGGTCTAAGCCAAGCCCCCTCTGAGAGGAGGAAAAGTCTGAGTCAGGACTGCCTGGAAAGGGTCGTGGCAGCAAACAGGAACATCTTTTTCTTCAGGAAAGGTGATCATGTAGGATTTCCATTCTCTGAAATCACTGGACCTGATTCCAACAGGACTCCCTCCAGCTTGGCTTCCTGTCCAAACTGGGGCCAGGAACAGCTGAGGAACCCCACGGTGGATAATTATCAAATAAAGTGCCGGAGGAAAATGTTCTCTTGGAGCTGCATCAATTATGGGGAGTTGGCTTGAGCTCTGAGAGATAACAGAGCATGACCCAGAAACGCCTCCCATGTGTGTCAGGTGCAGCTTACATAAGCTTCCCAAGGTAGTTTGTAAACAAAAAAAAAATAAATAATGGACACACAACATGTGTGGGAAGCACGGGTATCCCATGGAATGGGAGCTGCGGGACAGCGGAGGTCACTCAGGTTCCCCTAATTGCCAGTTTGATCCCAGAGTGCACTTGCAGGAGCTGGGATGGGAATGACGTTTCCTTTCTCCGTCCTGACTCTTCCTGCTCCCCGTTACCCCACTTTAGGTGGTTTGCATGGGAATTGTTCACAGAATAATCTCCTGGGAAGCTTTTCTCTTGTCTGTGCTGATAAAAACGCACCATCTGCGAGTGTTGTGATGAGTCAGTGAGGGAGAATGGGCTCAGATGGGGCCAGCACAGCTCCACCTGGGAATGTGCTACTCCAGGAGTGGGAACGAGCTCCGTCTGCGTGCAACGCTGGCATTTGCAGCAGGAAGTGATAACAGGCTGCATTGACAGCCCTCCTCATGAAACATGATTTGCTATTCCTCCTGCTTCTGTAAACCTGGCTTACTGCTACCCCTGGGTCAATAAAGCTGCGTGTTTACCTCAGTGCCTGTCAATATTTGTGCCATCCTAGCGCGGCTCGGGGTCAATAACCGCGGGCACCTCGGCAGCACAAAGCGCCGGGTCTGGAGTCCGGGAAGCCGCGCAGGATGGATCTGTGAGGCACAGACTCTGCGGGAGGCTGAGCAGTGTAACGCAGGGAACAGCGAGCTCTGCTTGGCAAATCCTCCTCCTCACAGCATCACACCATCAGCAGGGGTGGGAAAGACCTCCAAGATGATCAAGTCTGATCTTTGATCAATGCTCCCGTGCCCACCGAGCCATATCATGCACGATATCATCAACCGCGTCTGCCTGGGATTTGAACACTTTCAAGGATGGGGACTCCACCCCCGGCAGTTGTGCCAATATTCACCCATTCTTTTGGGAAAGAAAATTTTCTTTCTATCCAACCTGAACCTCTCCTGGTGCAACCTGAGGCCATTTCCCACTTGTTACCTGGGGGAAGACCCCAAATCCCCCCTGGCTGCACCCTCCTGTTGCAGCAGAGAGCAAGAAGGCCCCTCCTGAGTATTTTCTCCTCTTTGTGTATTGATCGTACAAGTTTTATGATTATTTTACATTATTGCCTTTAGTTCTAAGTTCACATCCTGTCTGAGCTTGGAGTTTGAGTTGTTTCAGGCAGAGAGCAGCAAACAGGGACATCTTTGTGTCTCCTCAGAAGAGGAGAGGCTTCAGGAAAGGTGGGCCCCGTGATCTGAAGCCACTGGAGCTGATTCCAACAGGACTCCCTGCAGGGAGCAGGGGAGGGAGATGAGGGGGGAGGCTCACAGCTGCTCCTTGCACCGGGACAGTGGCTGGGTTCCCACTCCTGCAGCTGGCCCTGGCCCTGGGCAGGCTGAGGGAGCCCTGCTCACCTGGCTCAGGGTTATTCACACCCACAGAGACACCTCCTGGGCGTTTTGGGTGCGGTAAGGAGGGGGTGATGAGCAGATCCCGTGGCACAGAACCCCCTCCCAGACATTCACACCCAGCTCTGAGGTGGGGGATCACCAAGGCCAACCTGTGACCGCAAGTCCTGCTCACTGTCACCTGCTCCTGGCAGGGAGTGAAGAACCTTCCCTGATCCCTGGGTGCAAATGGAGACCCTCAGCTGCTCCAGGAGCAGAGCCAGGTCACTGCCTGCAGTTAATGCTCACAAATCCCAGCTCCTGGATCCATCCTGCATCCAGAGAGGAAAAACTGAGCAGCTCCCTCTGTGCTGCTCAGGGAGGCTCAGGGTGCTGGGCTGGGACACAGCTGGGATTTCAGACCCTGAAATTCCTCATTCCTCACTTTATTCAACTCAAACTCTTTTTGTTTTTGGTGATTTTGGTGATATTTTGGAGAAGTGAACTTCTCTGTGTTGTTGTGTTACAACAAATGAACACTTCCTTGAAATTAGGAACTGGGGAGGCAAATTTTATGTCTATTTTTAACTTGACAGAATTATCTGGGTCTGATTGGCCAGGATATCCAAGCCAGAGTAGGGTTTTAAAGCAAAGCAGGTTGGAAGAGACTGATTTTTCCTTGCAGAAGCTGAGTTTTCCTCTAAGAAAATCAGAGGGGGGGGAAAAAAAAAGAAGAAGAAAAGGAAGTCCAAAGAATTTTCAATAATAATTTTTTTTTCAATTTCCAAAAGTTTTTGCTGGTTGAAAATTGAATTTCCCCCCCACACAAAGCTGCTTGGATAAATGTCTGAGCATCTGCCTCGGTGACACCTTTACCTGTCACCATCTATCATTGACATTCCAGCTTTGCAGTCTGGAAATTTAACCAGAGACTCTGAGCACAGCATTCCATCCCCCTCACTCCAGCCAAGGGTGGCTTGGGGGATTCACTCTCCAAGGCAGGAATCAATCATGAGTTTTATCAGGTGGTTTTGAGTATTGTAGGGGAACAGAAACACAATTATTGGTCCAAAAGAAGCTATCCTAGACTGAAAAAAGAAAAAAAAAAAAGTTCCAGTCATTGGAAAATAAGCAGTATGAACAGTTAAAAAAACCTAATCTCTAAATTGTCAAGAATCCCCATTTTGGCATCTCCAGCTGGGCAAGTTGTTGGTTTTTTTTTTTTTTTTTCTAATTCAGTGTTTAGAGAAGTCAAGAGGATTTTAGGTCTCTTAGTTAAAATTATGTATTCTGAGTCAAAAAAAAAAAAAAAAATCATAAAATCCCAGAATGGTTTGGGTTGGAAGGGACCTTAAAACTCATTTTATTCCAGCCCTGTGGGCAGGGACACCTTTCACTGTCCCAGCCTCTCACCCAGGTGTGGGGCCTGCAGGAACTGTCCAGGCCAGGACAAGGAACACAATTGTTGTTTTCAGGCCTCTGAGGGGAAATGTCTCTTGTCCAGGGCAGATTTCCTCTGCTATCATCACTAATCCTGTTAATAGAAATTGCATCAATAAACCCAGCTCCTTTTGATGTCTTCCTCCCTAATCTTCATGGTGGATTACTGCAGTAGGTCACCTTGCATCCTCCCCTCTCCCTGCTAGAGCATCCTCCTTTGAAATCTGCAATTATGTCTCTGAGATAATTGCCAAAATCATTTGCAGTCCTGGAGAGATCTTCAAAACCTACTTGTTTATGAAAGCAAATAATTCAGGTTAATCAAATATTGTGAGGTTTCCGCTCTGCCTGCCTAGGTGGGTGCACGTTTAAATCCGCACCTCGGCTGTTCCGCAGGAAACAGGGGAAATCCACCTCCACTGCAGGAGAGGCACGGGCAGGATGGCAGCTCTGCAAGGCTCAATTCCAGGGAAAAGCCCTTCTACTGATGGATGAATCCCAGGGAATGCAGGGGGGGTGCTGGTGATGCCCTTTTGGGTTTTATCTTTTTTTTCTTTTCTATGTTCTCTGTATCCTTTACACACATATCTGTAGCTATGGAACTTCTTATCGTAGCTTAGCTTCAACGTTTTCCTGGGCAGAAAGACAAAACACATCCCAGGATCCCTGTGCTGTCTTGGTTCTCCTCAGAAACCAAAGCTGAAACCAGCTTTTCGAGATATATTTTTATAAACAGGGCCTGGGTCTCTTCTGAAGGAGGGAGAATCTACTAGAACTGAGGAGATGCTTCACCGAGCGGGTTCCTAATTGGGGAGTTCTTGTTTTTAGAATTGATAGAGTCTGTAAAATTGTAGAATCCATACAAAGTTACAGAATCTGTAGAAATTGTACACGTGCCACGCGCGGGGCGCGCCTTCGGCGTTTCCCACCCGAGGGATTTGTGCACCTGGCGATCCTCATATCCCTTTTATCACCCTAACGGTGGCTGGCTCCTATTTTTAGGGCCAGAGAAAAAGGCATCACTGGAAGAGGAGAGGTTTGGGGAAGCAGAGCTGAGCATTGCCAGTGCCACGCTGGAGGGCACCTGGTTGTGGGTTAGAACTAGAAATAGTATTTTTTTTTTTTTTTTTAGGAAGTGGTAATTAATTTCCAATTAATTTCCAGAGTTCCACAAGGATTTCTACAGCTTGGGTTCAAATTCCAGATAAGGAATTCCACTTGCACCAGTTGTAACTCGTTCATTTTTAAGTTTAGGGATAATGCTCAGTGATTCCAAATTCCTCTCTCATCATTTGCTGGAGGTGACAAATAAGAGTGTCCTGAAGGAATAATTAGTTATAACAAGAACCTGGGATAGTGGAAGGTGTCCCTGGTGGCATGAGATGAGCTTTGAGGTCCCTCCCAACCCAACCCATTCCGTGATGATTTCCTGACAAATCGGACAAATCCAGATCTCCCATTTAAAAGTAAATAACCATAAATGCTTCAAATGTCTCTCCAGATTTTGAAAAAGATCTGTGACCAGGGGGGTTTTTTTTGGTTGTTTGTTAGGGGGGTTTTTTTTAAATTCTAAATGACATTTATTTTAAAATTTCACTTACAGCCTACAAGAGAAATCTTCAAAGATTGAAAGCGAAATGGAAACGTTGCAAGATCTGTCCCAAATTTCTGTTATCAGAGTGTGTATTTTTAAATATCTTTTTTTCTTCTGCTTTCAGTAAAGGAAAAACAAGACATCAAAACATCAGCATTTCTCATCTAAACTTCACTCCCAGCTTCAGTTTCCTGTCTCATCTTCTCTGAGAGCAGCCAAAATTGCAAGGAACGAGCTCCGAGAGGGGGTTTGTGGCTGTAACAGAGAGCCCCAGGAAGAGCAGCAATTCCAGCCTGGCTGGCCCATGGACAGGAATTTATAAAAACACTCAGCAGCTCTGGAAGCTCTTCTCTAATTAAGATGCCATCATATAAAATCTGTTTTTATAAGGCCTATAAAATTCATCCTGGGAGTGGACTTGGCATCCCCACGGGACCAATCTGCCACTGTTTGTTTATTTTTTTATTGATTTATCAAAAAAAGTAATAGACATCGTGTTCTTCCCCTGCCATGCTGCTGCTTTATAATTGAAGGAGGCCCTTCTGCTCCGAGCCCCCATTTGCAAGCAATTAGATGTTGCTTTAAAAAAATACGTCTGGTGAAATTGATTTTTTGCCTCTCTCGTGAGTGATGAAATATAAGTTTCAATAAAAGGCCAGTCCTGAGACTTCCCAGCTCCAGTGTTTTCTCTGCCTTTAAGTAATAGTAGTTTGGGGTTGTCAGGCACAGGGAGGGGGACGCTGCCTACTGCAAACAGCTCAGGAGTTTAACAAATAACAGTGATGGTGTTGAATCCATTGATTTTTCCCAGTGAAATGCAGCATTAGTTCCTGCTGCTTTCCAATACTCCGTTTTCCAGGCTCCCCCAGCAACCCAGCTTTATTAACAAATAAAAGTTTCCAGTGCTGATGGCTGGAGAGAGAAGGTAATGTGCACAAATTCAGCAGATTTACACAGCAACCCCCAAATATTTTAACATCTCACAAGTTTTGGAGAGCGGCTTCTGGATGTTCTAATGCTGGGCTAAGCGGTAACAGAAGGATGAAATAATTCCATGTTGTTCCTTCATTTCTCCTGCTCTGGCTTCCTCCCTGCTCCAGCCCCACAGACTGGGCTGCTTAGTCCAGAACACAAAGCCCAGAGTGGAGTTTGCCATTGAATTTCCAAGGGATGGAGGAACAGGGGGGACTTGACTTCTCCTGTGCCTCTTGTTGGGGACTGAACTGTGCCCACCCAGGGTTATGTCACAGACCATGGAAAGGCTTGGGTGGGAAGGGACCTCAAAGCCCATCCAGTGCCACCCCTGCCATGGCAGGGACACCTCCCACTGTCCCAGGCTGCTCCAAGCCCCAGTGTCCAGCCTGGCCTTGGGCACTGCCAGGGATCCAGGGGCAGCCCCAGCTGCTCTGGGCACCCTGTGCCAGGGCCTGCCCACCCTCCCAGCCAGGAATTCCTTCCAATATCCAGTGTCCAGCCCATCCAATTCCCCTTGCTCTCAGGGGAGGTCATTCCACTGTGACCACATGGGAATCGTCCCAACCCCAGGTTGTGCTCGAAGGTTTTTGCAGCCCAAAGTGATGGAGATGAAGTGTGAAGGTTTTCAGAGGTTGGAGACACAGCCAGAACATGGCGTGGAAAATGTCCTTTTGCTCTGCAGCCTTTGGGATGTTCTCTCCCTGTGGGTTCAGCCTCCTCCCAGCCCCCCAAAGGCTGGATCAGGACCTGGCCATGGCTTGTACTTGTGTACCCCCAGGGTTTGCTCTCAATCCTTTCGTGCTGGGCACAGGAACCAGCTGACCCCTCTCTGTAGCTGACCCATGAAGGGCATTTTTGTGCCATTTTTGTCCAACTGGTAGTTTGGAACCTCAACCCATGCCCACCTTCAGAGGCTGAGAGGCAAACACCCACCTCATCCCTCAGAGGGAAGTTTCTTCCAGCTTTCCGCTCATTTTCTGCATTTTCAGTGCAACCTCCCCAGTTTTACCTGACACTGGAGCCTCCCTCCCTTCAGACTGAGTCTCAGGTTTCTTTTCAATGCCAATTAACACTTTTTCTCTTCCTCTCACTAGGATGCCCTTTACCTTGTAGTTTTCCTGCCCTGTCTCAGTGCTCCCAGCACCGCAGATGCTTCCTGCTGCCAGGGGAGAGCAAATTAGAGCTTGTCCTGTCTCATATGTCAGTGAGAAGTGTCAGGGGAGCCCTTGTTCCCAGCACACACAGGGCCATATGTTTGTCTCCCAAGCCAGAGCAGCAGTGAAATGCTGCTGATGGAAGCAAAGTTGGAATATATTTAATTCCTTCAGTTTTGTGCCTTGGCACCCCTGGATAATCCTTTGTGCTGTGTGCTCGGAGTCACTCCTGTCTTAAAAACTCACAGATCAAGGAGGGCAGGGCCAGGGCGAGGGGCAACCGCAAATCAGCACCAGGAGAGGAGCAAACCTGGTGAGTGTTAAACACAGCGTGGGGCTGGCCTCAGGGTTTGGCTGAGCAAGGTCAAGATGCTCTGCAGGGAACCAGAGAAGGGAATCAGAGAATCACTGAGGCTGGAAAAGACTCTGGGATCATCGAGTCCAACCTGGGACTGATCCCCCCCAGCCCAGAGCACTCAGTGCCACCTCCAGCCCTTCCTTGGGCACCTCCAGGGATGGGCACTCCAAACCTCCCTGGGCAGCCCCTGCCAAGGCCTGAGCACCCTTTCCATGCAGAAATTCCTGCTGCTGTCCACCCTGAGCCTGCCCTGGCCCAGCCTGAGGCCGTTCCCTCTCCTCCTGTCCCTGGTCCCTGCGAGCAGATCCCAAATCCCCCCTGGCTGCCCCCTCCTGTCAGGGACTTGTGCAGAGCCACAAGGTCCCCCCTGAGCCTCCTTTTCTGCAGAAAATAAGAATATATTTGAGGACAAATGTGAGCAGGGGGAGCCCCACTCGTGCCCCAGCTTCCTCTGCACTGCATTTTCCCCCTCCTGCCTGCAATTCCCCACCTCTGTTCCGCTTGGGGTGCACCACACCCTGCGCTTTTCTCAGCCTCATTCCTTCTGTCCTTCCCTGGCTCCCCATCACCAACCCGCACATGGAACCTGACACCACTCTCTGCTCTTCCTGGCTTTATCCCAAACGGGCTCTCTCACAGGCAGGCAGGAAGACTTTCCACAAGGAAAACCTTTTGGATTTCTGGATTCTCCGCGTGGTCACAGTCGTGTGAGAAGCTGCACATCTCCGTGTGAAAATCTCTTAAAACCTTTTCACGCTGCTTTAAGGACGGTGCTATGGAATGGAGTTCCCAGAGCAGCTGGGGCTGCCCCTGGATCCCTGGCAGTGCCCAAGGCCAGGCTGGACATTGGGGCTTGGAGCAGCCTGGGACAGTGGGAGGTGTCCCTGCCATGGCAGGGGTGGCACTGGGTGGGATTTAAGGTCCCTCCTAACCCAAACCTTTCCACAATTCCGTGACTAACAGCAGAAATTTTCTGTTTCTGCAGTCTCAGTTCAGACACTGAATCCTGAAAATAAACTGAATTTCAGACACTCAACCCCGGTTTCCAGGAAATAACTGGCTAAGAACTCAAACGAGACACCTCAGAGCCCTCACACCACCCCTCTTCCAGGGTCATGTCCGCTACCCTCCATGCTCCCCAGGGTGTCTTCCCAAGGCCGAACTTTTACTTAATCTGCATTAAAAAGAGCTGGAAGGCTTTGGAACACCTGCTGCTGCCCCGGGGCCGTGATCAGCTCATTCTCATGCACATCCACATCCCTCGGAACTGACAGGATGGCTTCCCGGGTTCAGCGGCCTCTGGACCAGCCTCTCACGGAACAAATGAAGCAAAAACTCCTCCAAAATACACTCCAAAAAATGATTGCCTCCCTCGTGTGAAATGGTGACGCTCAGGGCACTGTTTCTGGCTGGGGTTCTGGCTCTGTACAATCACTCGTTATTGTTTTCTAATGAAATGCACGATTGAGTTAAATGAACATGAATGGGAGCAACAGTGCCGTAGACAAGAAAGCAGGAGGGATCTATAATTAATGTGATCATCGGAAAAAAGCTGTGTGATATCATTCCATCAATTATCAGCCTCTAATAATTCTGTCACTGAGTAAATGAAAGCATTTTATCAATTAGTGCCAATCGTTTCCCCATCAAGAGAGCTGAATGCTGCTGAGAACCAAATCATAACTGCAGCGATGGAAAAAGAACAGGAAACAAACACAGGATGAGTCTGGAGACAGCAGTGACCCTCCCTGCAGACAGCACTGAACCAGCTCCAGCAAAGGGGGCATCAGGAAGAGCATTGAGGGGTGATCCTGCCCCTCTGCCCAGCCTGGGGGCACCTCTGGGCTGACCAGAGACAGCACCCAGGGAACGCCTGGAGCTGGGCCAGGGCAGGGTTAGGGTGGATATTTGGGAAAGGTTCTTCCCCCAGAGGGTGCTGGGCACTGCCCAGGCTCCCCAGGGAATGGGCACGGCCCCGAGGCTGCCAGAGCTCCAGGAGCATTGGGACAGCGCTGCCAGGGATGCCCAGGGTGGGGTTGTTGGGGGGTCTGGGCAGGGCCAGGAGCTGGATCCATGATCCTGTGGGGCCCTCCCAGCTCAGGATGTTCTGTGACTCTGAGATTCTGTGACTTCGTGTCCCAGAGCAGCTGCTCCTCTCCCGGACAGCCTGAAGCCATGGAGGGATGGCTGAAGCTGCTGCTGCCCCTGCAGAGGCTTGGAGCCCTCGGTGGAGATGTTTGTGAGCACTCAGCAAGAAGCTGCCTCTTCAGAGGGATTTTCTTTGCTCCTCTCAGGATGGGAGGCTGGTATTTGACTACATTATCTCCTAACTTAAAGTTCAGGCCATCTGGCATCCCAGTGTGCAAACGATCTTGTAAATTAAGGGGGAAAATATGGGCCTGGCTTCCTTATGGCTACAGGCTATTAAATAGCTGGAGATGTGCAGGGTGTACTTGCAAAGAAGCAAAGCTGCTTCTCAGCATCCCACCCCCAGCAGGTAAGGCAGCAATTTAGGAACAAAGGAACTGGGAATATGACTGACCTTGTTCCTTTCTGGAATGTTTTCCCTACTGACTTATCCGTGGAACACTGATCCTCCTGCAGCTGGATGCAGTGATGGGGCTCAGCCATGATTTTGCAGACGTGTCCGTAGGGTTTTATGCCATCCCTTGGTTAGAATTCCCAGCAGGTTCACTCTTTACCTTAGCCCAGGAGCTAGTTTTGCTCTGTGCTGAACCCACAAAACTTTTTCCACTCCGTTTCCTTTAACTAACCTGGAAAACTTTCTTCACAAACGCTTTTAAATTATCACCCTCTCACTCCTTTCTTCGAAAGCCTCCCTGGTATATTTGGTGCATTTTTCACAAGGCTCCTATTTTATTTAAGACCATTAGCAGTTCCAAAAGTTATATAAAGATGAAAGATCCTCCCATGTTTTAATGAACCTCAAAATGAGCTTTAGAACAATTTGATTAGAAAGCTCTCAAGACGTCAAGCGCTCCCTCGGGACTGAGCTGTAACGAAGGTAGTAATTAGCAAGAACAAATTTTAAAGTGACTTATTCCATAAATATATGTTTTACTCCTGGTACCTGGAGCCCGAGCCAAGTGAGTAAAGGTCTGGAGAAGTGGAGCAAGGCTAAGAACATACGAAGACATGAAAGTACAGATGTCTTGCCTCCACAGGAAAAATAAAACGAGGTGGGAAGAGAGACAAGGAGAGCTCTGTGCCTGCCAAGGAAACCGAGGTGGGGCTGGGAGGAGAGGGGCATCCAACCTGGCACGGTGCTGAGGATGCAAACAGAGGTGGTGACCTGGCACCCCCATGACAGAAAACACGATAAACAGGAGGGCAGGGGCTGCACACGGATTTTGTGGGGTTTTGTCCTGTGGCCAGCAACGAGGTGGTTCTGACACAGGAGGTTCAGGGGGCTGTGAGTCCCCAGCGATGGGGGCTGCACAGGAATCACCCTCAGACCTGTAGGATGGAGAGGGAAGTCCTGCAGGATTGGTTATGTCGGTAATTAAATCCCAAGGATTCAATGCCATAATTCCTGAACTCGTACAGGCTGCTGCTGCTGCTGCTGAAAACAGCCCTTGCAGCAGGAGTGGATGGAAATTTTTCCTGCACTCCTAACAGAAGTGCAGCTGGGGAGGCTGAGCAGGTAGGATAAAGCTGAAGAAAGCCTCTCTGATTATCAAAGGAGTGATTTTTGTGTCCCTTGTTCACGTAACAAGGCAGATCACTGCGCTGGTTTCCAGCGTGACTCGGGGCTGGAGCCAGCCTTTACCCACAGCCAGGACCAAACCAGGCTCACACAAAGCTTCTCCAGGCTTCCCACAAACTGGTGGAGCTCCTTTTCTCCTCAGACATCACAGCACATGGCTTTTGTACTATCCCAGCCAGGTACCTTCGTGCTTCCCACATTCTGGAGTTTTCTGGATGCCAGCAATGGAGGAGCACAGCAGAACCTTGTGGTTTTATTGGAAACATTCCCTATTCATCCTTCCACCATAATTTATACCACAGCATGCAAGATCCCTTTCCCCAAGCCACGTGACACTGCCCTTAATGTTGGGTTGTTTTTCTCTAAGTTTGGCCTGGCTCCAAGGGCAGGTCTGTCCTCAGCAGGAGCTCAGCTCTGAGATATTCCCAGAGCTTCTCCTCCATGGAGCTCCATGTGGCAATTCCCAGCTGTGTGGATCTGATCGGATCACTGGGCACGGGTCCTGAGCTCAGCTTTCAAAGGAAGGGGTTGCCTTTGGAGGCAAATACAGAATTATCACCCCTCATTCTTCATCTTATTTCTACTTTTATACATTTCTCTGTCTGTCTTATCATTGTTTTCTTGGCACTCCCCACCCTGCAGGAGCTGGTGGGAGCCCTCCGTGGCCCTGTGTGCTCTGTTATTAAGCACAGAGCCCAGAAATCTGCCCATCAATAATTCCCTTCTGCTGCACACAAAGTCAGCAGGAATGGTCCTTAGAATGACAGACATTTTTCCCTCCCTGTGAGCAACTGGAGAGACGGGCAGGAGAAAGAGCAGCCAGGAGGGGATCTGGGAGAGACACAGACTGCACAGCTGAGCCTCAGACACCAGCAAAAAAAAGGAGTTTCAAGTAATTAAAGTGAAGTTTGTGCTGCCCTGGGACTGGCTGAAAATCCAGCCTGGTTATTGCTGCTCTAACACATCCCAAATGACCTCCATGAGCCTCCCAGGCTGATGACCCCTGCCAAAAAGGAAGAAGCGCTGCTGGGGCCTGGGGAATTTCCTCTCGGTGGCTCTGACTCGAGTTCTCAGTCCCTGTCCCTGTCGAGCACCCGGGCACCTGCACACACAACACACACGGACTGGGGAGGGAATGGGAAAGGGAACAGCTCAGCTCCAGCGCTCCCTCACAGGGACAGCTTCGTGGAGACCAAAACCAGGCATTGTTTCAAAAATAGGATGATCCATTTTTGACATGAAAAAGGCTCCCTGCTCCATCTTGGGTTGTGCATAAAATTATCTTGGGGTTTTTTTTCGCTGCGTCTCCTCCTCATCAGAAAAAATCTCACCCCAGGCTATTTTGAAGCTCCGGTGTGTTCCTTTTCATTCATATTTTTCAGTGTACTACAGAAACATTTGCACTTCTGAAATCTCCTCGCTGAAACGTGTGAACTGCTCTCTGCTGAAAGGGAAGCCTGAATTTCTGTGGATCTTTTCCATTTGTCCTGTTTTGAGGTGAAGCAGTAAAGGAGAATGCCTGAGGCCTTCCCAACACGGAGGAAATGTCTCAGAAACAAGCAGCGGGTGTGAAAGAACAGCATCATTAAGGCTGGAAAAGATCTCCCAGAGCATCAAATCCAGGTTGGCACCAGGACTTCTTAAGTGGGGATTTGACAACAAGGAGAAATCTGGAAAAGCTCTGGAACCACCACAAAGAGCAGCCTGGGAGAGCACTTGAGTGGGAGACAGAACTGAGGAAGGAAATCTGGGAGAGCTTTGCTGAGGAGACAGAAAGGAGAGGGAGGAAGGAGCTGAGCAATGCCAAGATCAAAGATCCCAGTGACCAAAGTTTCCTGCCTGCCACTGGAGAGCCTGGCCAGCTCCCACCAGCTCTCTCTTTCTCTGCCTAGTGCATTAAAACCCTTTTTTTTAGCGGTATAAAATACAGGACAATTTCTGTTCCAGCAACCACGGTCTAGAATGAGTAGTGCTGCAAAGAGATTGCACAGATTTTAATCCATGTAATCATCCTTAACCTTTCCTGCCTGGCAAATTGGTTCATTTCCTTTCATTCATGTATCTCAATCGATCTGATGTAAATATATACTTTTCTTGGCTTCTTTGCCTGCTTATTTTATCTTTTTTTGTTGTTGTTGTTTAGAAACAAAAGCAGCAATTAAAGAATGATAAAGCCATTACTAAGTGGATGACGTGGTGGCTTTCCTTTAGAAAGGAAAGTGTTACTACCACTTGGTGATTCAGGGGACTTCAGCCACAGTAACTCTGAGAGTGAATTCGATGTTTTGTAAGCTGCTTGTATTAAATTTCCTGAAGCTCCTGCTCCAGGAATTCCAGCTTCAGGGAAGGGAGAAGTGTAAATAGAAGGAAAAGCAAGCTCAGGGCTCTGCTGGGAGCAGGGACAGTCCCTGGGAGTGACAGAGCATCGGGGGGAGCAGGACTTTCAACAAGAAAAGCCCTGACCCTCATCCCCAGGAGGGTTTGACCCTCTCAGGGGCAGCAGGAGCAGCCCTGGTTATGGGCTGTCACAACAAGCAGGGTTTGTCCTCGATCCCTGACACACTCCAGCAGGAAGCTGACCAGTCCAGTGCGTCCCACTGCCAGGACATGTCGATCTCCAAGGGACAGTGCTCCACAAACCCAGAGCTGGAGCCCCCAGGCTGCACCCACGGCCCCAGGATGGGGTGTTATCCAACCTTTCAGCCCTGTCCCAGCCCCACATTATCCCATGGCTCAGCTCCTGTGTCTGTCAGGTCCCCAGAGCTGCGTTTCCTGGCTCGCTGTGGCATTAGCTGAGGACAGATGATGTTCTCCAGTTCCCAAGCTGTGATTTATGGGGTTGATTGGGATGCTACATTGCAAGAAGTTCTCTGCACAGGCCCGCCCTGGGGAGGCAGGAGCAGGGGCTCTAAAACAGTACATGACAGAGGAGGCAGTGAGGACAGATTATTCACACTTTGTCAAAGGCAGGCGTGAGAGGCCACCCAAGGCAGGGATCGCTGCGGCGAGCTTAAAGAGCACGGAAGGAAGCATTTTCTCAAGCAATGCCTGATTAAACTCTGAACCTCACTGCCATGGGAAGGGAAAAAATTAAAGAAAGGCAAAAAATCTGCAGGGAATTGAAAAGCAGATCAGACAGGCAAGTAATGAAATGACACAGGAGTCCAGGTGCGGAGTCAGGCACTCTCAATGCCTTGTGAGAGGGTAGGAGTGAGGAGACAGGAGAGAGAATTCTGTGCTTTCTGGAGCTTTTTTCCTGAGTCTCTGCTGTCCCAGAGGAGCTGTGGGGCAGGATGGGACTGGGTGGGTCCATGGGAGTTTTCTGACCAAGGCAAAGCAGGGCTGGGTAGGAAATGGGGCACTCAGAGAGCTCCCAAAAAGGGAAATGCTGTCTGCAATACCTCAGGAAAACCAGGTCTCTGGGTGGGTGGTTTGTGCTGACAGCAACAGATCTAAATTTGATGATAATCTCTATAAAGAAATCACAGACCTAAAATTACCTTCTGTTCACATTCTGGCGTATTTTTGATCCACACTGCAGTTGGAAGAGTCACCCACAGGGAGCTTGTAGAAATAGTAACGTGATGATTGTGTCTTGACACCCATTTGTGGGTTGAGTAGAGACTTTTAGAGCTGAAAGTCACTGCTGAGAGACAGCAGGGTCCCCTCCCCACAGCCCTCACCTACCCCTGCTCCCAGCAGGGACGGTGCCACAGGCAGGGGACAAAGTGATATTTGGACAATGTTATCTGTCCTAAGTTTGGTTTGGCCACTAAATCATCTCATCCAGGCATTGCTGGAGCAATAAAATCCTGCTGAGTGCTCCGGCTTCCTAACCAGACTGGAGTTTGGAAAGACAAAATCCACTCAATTCTGGTGTGGGAAAGCTGGATGTTATTCCAGAAATGGGATTGTGGGAAGGTTGGTGAGGGCAGCTGCCTGCAGCTGGGGCTTACACTGGTGTCCCACATCCCTGTCCTTAGTCAAACACCCCTCCAGCCCCACAAACTCCCCACATCCCCTACACTTGGCTTCCACACCCAGGAGAGAGGGAAATCAGAGGGATAACTCTGCTTTCCCAAGCGAGAGCTGCTGGACGATGCATGATCGGATATTTGCAATGAACAACTCTTGCTCCTCTATATCTAAGCCAGAGCCACCTAATCAATACCTGGCTGGGAACTGCTTAAAGAGCTCGTCAGGCCTGGATTGTTGCAGTTTTTGTTGTTGTTGTTATCCAGGCCGATGTGGCCGGTGGCATTTTGGTGGCAATAATCATGGAATGTGTATGAATTCTGTGAGACACTCCACTAATGAACGTGAGACACTCCACTAATGAACGTCTGCAGGCTGGAGAGGAAATCACAGAGCAGAGAGACAGACAAGTGGATCTCTAAAAGAGTCCCCAAAGTCCTTAGCAGGCTCTGAGCACCGAAACAGCCCTTGAATGGATGGGTATAGGGAAAAGCAGCAGGTAATTGAGGCCTGATGGGCTGAGGAAACACCAGCAGGCTCCAGTCCCTGGCCTGTCCCACATCGGGGAATGTGGATTTGGGTTGATTTTGCACAGATTGGTGCAGATTCCCTTTGCTGGATTGGGACCCAGGGCTGGCAGTGCCCACCCAGAGGGGCAGCTTGGCCAGGAGTGGGTGAGAGCCCAGTTACACTTTGGGGCTGGACACCACTGACCCAAACTCCAGACTTGTGCCACAGCTCACAGGGCGAAGGAGCTGCTTTCTGTCCCATTGCCATTGCCCAGCTGGGTTTCCCAGGGCGTTGGGAGCACAGGGAAAGGGTGGGAGCCAAACACTCTGAAAAACAGCACTGAAATCTATTTCCATTCCCACCTGCATCAGAGGAAACTGGGAGGGCTTTGCCCTGGCCAGAGAAAGAGAGGGAGAAGATCCCTGTGGCTGTAGAGGCTCAGCAGGGATGGAGGTGAGGGGAGGGGATGGAACCAGGCTCTTCTCATCAGTGCGCAGTGAAAGGACACCAAAAAGTGAACACGAAACTGAAACGCGATTTAAATTCCATTTAAACACAGAAGAGCTTTTCTCTTGTCCTGTCCTAACCCCACCTGGACAATCAGTGCAAGAGCAGCCTGCCCTGAGCTGGGTGGGACGGGGTGGTCTCCAGAGGGGTCTCTGTTCCCAGAGATGCTGAGTTTATAGAATAGAATCTCAATTCATTCAGGTTGGAAAAGACCTCCAAGAGCATCGACTCCAACCTGTGACCAAACCCCACCTTGTCAACTAAACCAGAGCACATCCAGTCCCTAAATCTGCAGTTTTGCCAGAAAAGCCACGTTCTGCTGTCCCATTACAGGAGCAGAGGGAAATGGCATTGGTTACTGGGGCTGCATCAATCCCAGCATCAATCCCTCCCTTCACCTCCCAGTTCCTTCGATCAGTCACTCCCTTTATCACCTGGCAGCTCAGATCAGGGTCTCTCACAGCAGTGGTGCCCCACAACAGAGCTGTGGAATCTTCCAAGCAGCCCAAGCCCTACTTGGCAGCCCCTGGGGAGGGAATCCAGACAAACTGGATCACTCTGGGTTACTCCATGCCCGGGTTCTGCACTGGGTGTATGGGAAAAAAAATGGGAAAAAAATGGGAAAGAAAAGGAAGAAAGGGGGGAAAAGCCCCAGAGGAGGTGGAGGTGGGTTATGGAAAGCTTCCCATGCTCACGGAGCTCAGCCCTTGCAGAGACTCTAACCTAAATTAATAGATCCTCTGGGGTGTGCAAAACTGGGCTAATATTTTGCAAGAATAGCTCTCCCCTGCCTCTTGCCCTCCAGTATGATGAAGACAAAATGCCTTCATTATTGCAGCATTTAACAGTGTGCAGTGTTTATGAAGAGGCTGGAGGATGTGAAGGAATCCAAACCAATTACATTAATCTCCCAGCAAATAAAGCTGCAAATATTTACCTTCACTACACTGCTTTATCTTATTGGACAAGCTCTGGAATTAATTTAATCCAGTCCTTTAACCTTGCTGGATGGATTGTTCCCACTGACATCAGGAGGTGACCCAGGTTGTGTAGCTGGGCTCCACAGGCAGACCCCAGCTCATCCATAAATTGCATTTTGGGCACAGGAGCCCTGTTTAAATCTCCTCCATCCATTGCAGAGCTCTAAGAGAAGCTCTTCCAGCCCCCACTGAGTTCTTGGTGGTTCAGGAGGATGCTGTAGTGCGAGAGAAGTGCAGAACAACCCATCCCATGGCTAACAAGCAGCGCAGCAGTGTCAGATTTTATGCAAGACTGTTCCTGGAGTGATGTCAGTTCTTCACCACAAAACCTTTCCTCACAGGGATCCATTGATCCAGCCCGAGCTCTCCTCGTGCCTCAGGCAAGTCCCATGTCTGCTACAAATAACTTGGTTTGCAAAGCTCCAGCTTTCTTTATTTTTTTAATTTTTGTTTCCATGTGACACCAAATTCAGAGCTTTGGCTTCGGCAGCAGCACAGGAAGGGGTGAGTAGAGCATGAACTCGTGGTAGCCACAGGGCAGGAGCAGCCAGGACCCAGCAGGGATGCACAGGTTCGATCTGTGCTGTGAAATACCCAAGCTACTGCTTCCCATGCCAATCCAGTCCCAAACTGCAGCCCCTCCACCCCCCAATGACCCCGGCTCTCTGAGCTTCTACTCTGCCCAAAAACGCACTGCTGGGTGTGTTCATCCAGCAGGGCCAAAGCTCTGCAGAGTCAGATCACAGGTTTGGAGCCCTCCTGCCAGGGATGGCACAGAGACTTCTCCTACCAAAGAGGTGACGTGATAGAGTCCGTCAGGCTGTCCTGACTGCAGGCCAGGAAATACATCCCTTCCCATCACCAGCAAAAGTCTCCAGTCTGTCTTTTGATCTCAGGCTGGTCTGGATTTATCACAGAATCACAAACTCATTAAGGTTGGAAAACACCTCCAAGCTCATCAAGTCCCACCGCTCCCCCAGCACTGCCAAGGCCACCACCAGCCCTTGTCCCCAAATGTCCCCAAGTGCCACGTCCACTCACGTTTTAAATCCCTCCAGGGACGGGGATTCCACCACTGCCCTGGGCAGCCTGACCACCCTTTCAGTGGAGGAATTTGTCCTAATATCCAATGTAAACTTTCCCTGGTGCAACTTGAGGCTGTTTCCCTTTGTTACCCAGGAGAAGACTGACAAGTACATATCAGATTCTCTATAACAGTTTTAACTGTTTTATTAATTAGGTTTTTCTCTGCTAGGCTTTTCTCTACCATGTAGACATTTTGGACAAGTAGACTTTTAAATCCATACACTGAATTCTGAGTCCTGTGTACATAAAATACAGCAAGGTCCTTTTGCCCATCACAATCTCTGAGGGTGATGCTGCCCTGTCTGTGATTTCAAACTCCCCAGATGTGGCCAGGTGTGTGCAGCAGTTCCTGGGATGGTCTTTCCATAGAATCACAGAATGGTTTGGGTTTGGAGGGACCTTAAAGCCCATCCAGTCCCACCCCTGCCATGGGCAGGGACACCTCCCACTATCCCAGGGTGCTCCAAGCCCCATCCAACCTGGATTTTGGTGCCAGACCCTGGGGTACCTTCTCAGGACAGGCCTTTGAACGCTCTTGTCTAAAGCCCATCAGCACAAGTTGTCCTGAAAAATGTTACCTGAGTGTTCTGGAATATGAGAGTTTCCTTCAGCTCAGCTCTGCCAGGCTGTGGAAGTCAGCCCCTGGAGAGCTTTTGAGTTATTTTTTGTAAACACTTTCAATCTCCAGATCTTGGCAATTGGTGCTTTATTTATTTAATGTCCCCTCCTTACACCTTGGAACAGCATTTTGCTTACACAAGTCCCAAAGCAGAAGAGGGAAAAATCACTCCAAAGGTGCTGTGTAACACCTCCTTCCTGCCCATTTAGGCAATTTACAGTGAAACCAGATAGCTCTGAGTAGACAAATCCATTCCCTCAATCGTTTATATCCCATAATAGTTCCCTCCTCTCATAAATTTAACTCACATAAGAAAAATCACACAAATGCTCCAAATACCCTGTGAATTTCATTGATGGTAGAAGAGTGATTTGAGCCCAACGGGGAAGCTTCTTGGAATGCCAAGAGCATGCAGGGAAGAGAAGCAGCGATGTCCTGCTCCATCCCTGTCCCTCCCTTGGCAGAGGGTGCTGGAGGGGACTGTGAGACCAAGCCAGGGGCACAGCCTGCTCTGAGAGCACCCCATGGTCAGGAGGACACAATTCTGGTGAGAAGTGGGATCTGAATCACTGAGTTTACCAAAGCAGAAGATTTGCTGTGAGACAAATAGAATCTACAGACTCCCACACCAAGAGGAGAGCTTGGGAATTGGGATGTGGCTTTGTCAAGTCGGAAAAGGCTGCCCTCAGGGAGGAGCTGAATCTGGAGCAGCCCTGGTCCTACAAGGTGGGTGCAGATATACCCGAGTGAAGGAGACTCCCAGCTGGAATAAATAATCTGGGCATGGTGTCGAGTCCCCATCAGATGAAATCTTTAAATTAAACCCAGATCACAGAATCCCAGAATGGTTTGGGTTGGAAGGACCTTAAAGCCCATCCAGTTCCAGCTCCCCTGCCCTGGGCAGGGACACCTCCCACTGTCCCAGGCTGCTCCCAGCTCCATCCAGCCTGGCCTTGGACACTGCCAGGGATCCAGGGGCAGCCCCGGCTGCTCTGGGCACCCTGTGCCAGGGCCTGCCCACCCTCACAGGGAGGAGTTTCTTCCTAACATCCAATCTAAATCTACCCTCCTTCAGCTTAAGGTGCTCCCCTTTGTCCTGTCCCTCCAGGCCCTTATCCAAAGTGCCTCTCCAGCCTATTCTGCAGGAATATTTGTAAGATATCCTTGCAGAGCAGCGCTGCAGAGCTGTAGGGAGAGTTTGAATGCAAGATTTCAGGCTGAGGAGTCGGTGTGGTCCCCGTGGCTCCTGGCAGTGCCTGGAAATGCTGATCCAGCACAGCTCCAGCTGCAGGGCTGGGAAGATGCAGCTCCCAGCACAGCTCTGCCGGCCCTGGTGGCTGCAGGACAGCCTGGCCATGCTGCTGAGCTCCCTGCAAGGAGCACAGCGAGCTTTGAAGTGTTGCACTGAATATTTCATGTGCTGCTCTGAGGCCCTGGGTGTGGACTTTGAACTGAAGAGCCATCACTGCTGCCGGCTCTCCGGGCTCTCCGGGCTCTTACAGCCCTATCCTACCCAGGACTGTGGGATAGAGGAGCAGTTCATCCTCATTTCCAAGGTCACTGCAGGGCACGGCACCCTCTGCCTTCCCCGCAGAGCCAAGGTGCCACGTTGCAGCAGGGACAAGGCCCTGCAGCGTGTCCTGTTGGGAAGGAGCCTTGCCCTGCTCTAAAGCGCCCGTGAAACGCCTAAGTGTGACCTCAGACCTGCACAGGAAGGTGCCAAGCTGCTTTCTGCCTCAATCACAGAGTTTTTAGTCACCCTCTCCTCCTCGGTACGTGCCAGACAGCCTTTGCCCCTCGTGGGTTGCCTCTGTTGTCCCCCTGTGGTTACACATTCCAAGGGGCAGCTCTCAGGGTGGCTGGGGCTGTGGTGACAGCAGCTGAGTGGCCTTTGGAGAAGAGCTGGGCAAAAAGGCACAGAATCTTTGGAAAAGTCCCCCAAGACACAGCCCAGTCCCACCAATGCCCACTAGAGCAAATCATGGAGGGCCACAGCCACTTGGGTGTTGAATGTGATGCCTTAGGTTTGAACTTCCATGTTTTTCCAATCCTGCACTGCCCAGTGTGTAACTCTGGAGTTTCTTGTAGCCCATTAACTTCTGCTCTCTGTGCCAGGCACACATAACAAAGCCTCTCCAGGCCTGCTCTCCAAGGACACCCAGACCATCCTAGGCCCAAAATGTGTAAACCAAAGCCTCTAAAAGGGGGGCAAGCTTGGGGAAACTACATCATTAACTGAAGCTTGAATTGGAGAATGAACCCTGCTATGCAAATGAACCCAACCTATAAAAGTGTGAAGAACTCATGACCTGGGGTCCACCTTGGGATCCATCTTGGCAGTGACCTCTGGCGCCCCAGGGGTACCTTTGAAGGCCTTTCAAATAAATCCCTGCCTTATTCCCTTACTCCTGTCCAGTCTCTGTTTCTGGGTGGCCTCTTCAGGCATCAAATGTTCCAGGAATGGTGACTCCACCCCATCCCAGGGCAGCCCCTTGCACTGCTGTGTGAGACGGGACAGAATGTCCAGTCCTGGGAGGGATGGGTGGATTCCAGGGAGGTTTGGGGGGGAATGAGATAAGAAATGGCCAGAGTTCACAGGTAACCTGCGGGGAGTCTTGGGGGGTTTCTGGAGAACACAGAGCAACAACATCCGCAGAACCACATTTATAAAATTATGTACGGCCAAGCCTACCCACACCTGCCTCAGAAACACCGGATTTTGGTGCAAAACTGGCACAAATGGGGAAACAGTAACTAGCACAAGGCTGTGAAATCATCATTGCTAAGGAGAAATTCCTGATTTATACTGGTGTGAGGATGATACCCTGCCAGAGAAATGCATGTTCAGCCAGGGGAACCACGGCCCCACATCTGCCCCAGCTCATAATTCTCTGCTCAATTATGGGCGGGTACAGCTCCAAAGGGAACTTGTCCTGCATGGCACACGGGGAAAGCTCATCCCTGAGACTCTTCCAAGTCATCAAGAAGGAGCTCCGAGAGGTGGCAGAGGAACTGGAGTTGTGGAGTTGAGGAACAGGAAGGAGGAAATGCATCTGGAGTTTAGAAATCCCTAGGAAGTGTCTTGGTTAAGTGCACTGGAGCTGCAATTTTTTTTTTATTTGCAGCATTTTGCAAATGCCTGAATTTTTTATTTAAAAAAATGGAAGAATCAATTCTATTAACTCATCTTTGTTTTGCTGATCTGTTTAAGGCAAAGAAAAGCAAAGAAGACATTCCCTCCACTCCAGATGAAATGTTTCATATCGAGGTCCTTCAGGGGAAGTCATTTGTATTTTCATTCAGAGCTAGCTCATTATGAAACATCTTTCAATTGTCATTTAAAGGGAAACACGGAATTTGCAATGAAACACGCTGTTAAACACAGGCCAAAAATCTCCCAGCTGGAAGTGAGGCACTGATTCCAGGCGGGAAGCCCAGCCCAGCCCTCAGCTCCTGCTGGAGCCCTTCTCTGAACCCACATCCCGGGAAATGCCAGTCCAGGGGCAGCTCCTGAGTGCTGACAGCCCAGCAAGAACCACAGAGCACACCTTGGGTCACATCCTTGGAAGGAGGATCCAAGGAGGGGTTAAATCCTACAGGGAATTGCACACGGAGTAAGCCAGGCCTGGGTTATTAATTCCTCCTGATGTGACTCCATTCAAAGGCTCTGCAGGGACGTTCTGCTGCTTTTTATTTTACTGAACCCAAACTTTTCCCTGAGGTTCCCATCGCTGTTCTCTCCAAAAGGCAACTTAGTGCTACATCCCCAGTGAGTTCCATGTTTTCCACGGAGTGACAGGACAAGGGGGAAATGGCTTCCCACTGCCAGAGGGCAGGGTTAGATGGGATATTGGGAAGGAATTCCTCCCTGTGAGGGTGGGGAGGGACTGGGATGGAATTCCCAGAGCAGCTGTGGCTGCCCCTGGATCCCTGGCAGTGCCCAAGGCCAGGCTGGACATTGGGGCTGGGAGCAGCCTGGGACAGTGGGAGGTGTCCCTGCCATGGCAGGGGTGGCACTGGATGGGCTTTAAGGTCCCTCTAACCCAGACCAGTCTGGGATTGGGTGAGTGTGAGGTTCCCCTCTGCCCCTTTGCAGTGCTGAGCAGTGTTTGGCCACATCCCCTTTGTTGTGCCTTTCCTGTTCCCAGTGAGCACCCCCAGGTGTGAGCCCAGCCCAGGTACCCCGAGCTCCCCAGTGAGCACAGACTCACTCAGGGACCAGGAGGAGAAATTCAACCCCAATTCCATCCCAAATCCCAATCAATTCTGCCACAAAGGCTCCAGCCAAACCCATGAGGGGCTGATCACACTCAACACCAGAGCCCCCTCTCCTCACCCAGAGCACAGAAGCTGCAGATTCTTTGATTGCAGTATAAAAATGACTGAAACTCCCTGTCCTCGCCGCCAGACACCGCTGCCATTCCCGGCTGCACTGAGTTTGAGTCCGCAAACTCCGGATTCCCACACTTTCAAAACATAAATCCAAAAATCCCCATTCTTTTCAGAATGACCTTGATTTTTCAAACTGCCCAATATCTTCATTTTATGTATAAAAATGCAATTCATTCAGCCATAATAAATATCCAGGATTGTCCTGAGAGCCCCCATACATTTGGATCCAGGCAGTGAATTTCAGTTTAATATTGCAGGCCTGTTTGTTTTGCTATTAATTCCAGCAAGGACAATTGATCAATTGTTTTAATTTTAAATCAGGGAGCTAATATCTGCCTTTGGCTTCCCTTGTGGTCGTTCAGCTGCTGCCTCTGAGCTGCAAAGATCACTTTTGATTATTCTGTTTCATAGGTAATTCAGCCGCCCCTTTCCCTGTTAGGATGGAGATGATGCAGCATTTCAAACCAGCCTGATGTGGGATTCCCACTTTGGGAGGTTTGCAGGTTGTGAGACCTTTCCACCACCCCTGACCCTTCTGCCCCATTCTCACCGTGTCTGTGCAGGCCACGGCCAGCACTCAACCCTTTGCATCAAAGATTTCTGGCTCTGTTCTCTGGGATCATCTCCTGCTTTCTCTCTCCCCTCATCATTTTATGACCTTCCACAAAATCCTCTTGCTGTCTGCACTGCAACTTGGCCCTTCCCCATCTCAGGGTTGGTGGAGGTCTGGAGCTCCCTCCACCTCCTTCGCTTCCTTCTCCTGCTCTTTTTTTCCACCTCAACCTCACAGAAACCAGCCCCCACATTCAGCCCCCAAGTTACAGAATCCTGGGATGGTTTGGGTTGGAAGGGACCTTAAAACTCATCTCATTCCATGCAGGGACACCTCCCACTGTCCCAGGCTGCTCCAAGCCCCAATGTCCAGCCTGGCCTTGGGCACTGCCAGGGATCCAGGGGCAGCCACAGCTGCTCTGGAAAACCTGTGCTAGGGCCTGCCCACCCTTCCAGGGAAGAACCTCATGGACTTTTTGCCAGCTCCTCTACAGATACAAAGTCAAGGTCTTAGCAGAGGTCACACCATCACTGTCTCCCCTCCCCCTTTTCTGTGAAGTGGTGTTTCCAAATGGTGCTTTTTTGGAAGCAAGAATGTTCCGCAGAAAGGAATTTGTTGGGCTTTGTTTGCTGTGTTCCTCTCCCGGAATCAATTATTCTTGCAATTCTCATTTGTTAGCAGATTCATTGCTTTGATTCCTTCCTGCATACTGATATCCCAATCCTGGTTCTCCAGGTACCTGGAATGGTGGCAAAATGCCTTTGTGGGGCAGAGGCTGCAGCTCTGATCCTCACAGCAGCTCTGGAATGTTGCGATTCCATTCTAAGTTCTGCACATTTTAAGCTCAGCCTGTCCTTTCACTTGACACTTTTGATCTGGTCTAATTGCAGTCCCTGCAGCTCTGCTCTGTTCCATTGAAGAGCTCATTTTCTGAGCTTCATTTCACTGGAGTCCATTCTCTATAGCTCGTTCTGCAGCCAGAGCAGAGGGGGCTCTGTGCTCCTGCTGATCCTCTCCAGGCAAACCAGGCCAGGCTGGGGCAGGAGCATCTGCTGGGATGGGGATCCCCACTCAGTGCTCCGGGTGGGTCACTGGAGATGACCCACAAAGGGAGAGGCTCTCAGGGGTCATTTATTCTCTCTGGTGACCCCAGGGAGTGGCTGGAGCTGGGCCTGGGTTGGAGATCAGGGAAAGGTTCTTCCCCAGAGGGTGCTGGGCACTGCCCAGGCTCCCCAGGGAATGGGCACGGCCCCGAGGCTGCCAGAGCTCCAGGAGCGTTGGGACAGCGCTGCCAGGGATGCCCAGGGTGGGGTTGTTGGGGTGTCTGGGCAGGGCCAGGAGCTGGATCCATGATCCTGTGGGGCCCTCCCAGCTCAGGAGCTTCTATAGAATCACAGAATTATTCAGGTTAGAAAAGTCCTTCAAGGTCATTGAGTCCAAGCTGTGCCCGATCCCCACCTTGTCACCAGCCCAGAGCACTGAGTGGCACGTCCAGACAAGGGATGGGAAGACAGTGTGGCCTTGCAAATATTGAAATGAAGGCTCTAATTCATCTGGAAAACGCCGGTGTCACCCTCCTGCCCCTCTGTCCCATCACCGCTCCAGCTCACTCCAACCACTATCACCATGCTTGGGAAGCTGGGATAGGATCCAAAATCTTAAGGATGGGGGCATGTGACATAAAACCCAGTTATATAAGGGTTTGCAGGACACAGACAAGGCAATCACATCCATCCATCTCACTCCTGAAAATCCAGTGGATACCTGGAGCAGGTGCCAGGTGCTCAGGACATGGCACAGCAGCCTCCTGCCGTGGTACCAGCTCTGAGCAGGATAGAGATGCTGCTGGGAGTGACAGTTTCTGTCCTCTGGCCTCAGCTCTGACAGCTTCTTACAGCAGTCTGTGTTTATTGCAACTCCAGTGAGCCACGGGAAACGGGCAAGGAGCCCCAGGCAGGAGCTGGAGCGTTTGCTTTGCTCTCGCTGCACTGTCCTGCAGGCTGCAAGCTGGGAGAGATGAGATAGAGAAGAGATGGATCGTCTCCTGAGCTCACTCTTTCCCTGTCATTAATCAGCCTCTCTCCTCAGATAATTTGTGTAAAAGTACAACTTAGAGCAAAACAAAGCCCGTGGAATGATTTCTGCCCTTATGAATTCTTAATCCAAGCAGGACAGCAGATAATGTCTCTCAAAACGCTGCTGCTGCGCTTTCCAGCAGCGGCCAATTAATTCCTGCAGGGACGGGGTTCCGGGGCCGCCTCATCTCTTCAATAAATCTCCTGTGTCCAGTGACAGGAGGAGTTCCCAGTGCACAGGCATAACACAGAGGGACAGCTCTGCACTGTGTCCAGCAGAGATCTCCTGCTGCCAGGAAGGGCCCAGCCAGACCCAGGAGAACAATTTCTGCTGGTTAAACTGGGGTTATGTGTGGCACTGCTGGCCCTATTCAGCATCCTGTGCTCAGAGAGACTGGAATTTGGTCCTTGGCACCCTCTGGAATATTCTCTGTCCTGTCCTCATGGCTGGACCCTGTGCTGGAGGAAAGCAGGGGCTGAACTGTATCTAAAGACGGATTCCCAGTGGACCAAACAAAGCACATTTGCTGTTGGGCCTTAAAATTTACTTCCAACCGAGGCATCAAAATATTGAGCCCATTCCTCAGTGTCCTACAGAAGGCCTGGCCACAGCTATTGATGTGGAGCAGTAACTCAGTCACCAGCACCCTTGGGTCAATAAACTTTCGACATTATCTCAACAGAAATTTAAATCTCGGGTTAGTTTCCCATCTGTTTATTTAATACCAATGCATTAAGAATGTTCTGCCCTTGGCAATCAATGAAACCAAGCCTGCCGTGGGGTTTGGGCTGAGCTCTACTCTTTGAAGTTAAGTCAGGTATAGAAATCTGTCTGCAGTTCCCTCTGTAACAGTTTGTTCTAGGGGGGGAAAAAAAGTTTGAATGTTATGCTCTGATTCTGATAGAGAATTCTCTCTAAACCCATTGTAGTCCAAAAAAAAACCCCCTTGCAGCTGAAAGCAGTGCTGAGCTCGGGGATTTGGCAGCTTTTACAAATGGGGATTAATGAACAACCTCGCGCTGCCCTCGGAGCCTCCCGGGCGCCAGCCCGACGTGGTGCCTTTGAAAATGTTCCAGTGCACTGCAGGCAGTGGGAGCTGTGGGGTTGGGGTTGGAGCTGCCAGAAGAAAGGTGCCCATGAATAACAATCTGTAGCAGCTGCAGAATTCCCAGCCCTTTGCTCGCCCAGCTCTGCTCCGGCTCTTTGGATGGATTACGTAAACCTGGTGCAAGTCTGGAGTGCTTGGAGCTCTGCACCCACTTTGCAAGGCAGAAAATTGCAAAGCACGGAGGTCAGGCTCAGCAGTCTCCTCCAGATCCCTGGGAGCCACAGGGAAAGCACCTGGGGGTCCTGATTCACTTCCAGCTGAGGAGAAGGGAATAATGAATGGGGAGAAACGAGATAATAATAATAAATCTTGTTCTGAAGTCTTTAATAATGAGGCTTTCTTGTAAATCCATCCCAAAGAAACATTAATATGGAGCCACCAAATAGGTCAGGTTAATTACATCATCTGCAAATGCTGTGGTACCTCCAGCCCGCACAAAAAAAAGGAATCAAATCCCCCTGGAGTGGGAGAGATGGATTTTTTTTTTTTAATTAGTTGAGTATTAAAATCTCTGTGCTAACATCTCCCAGTGTTCCTCTGGCTTAAGTGAGATGCTACATTTTACCTCCTGTTTGACAAAACCTGATCTTTACAGGTTTTTAAACCTGTAAATTTAGATATTATTTAGATAATTAGAGCTGATTATCTGTGTGCCAGTTTGCATCCTGCACTGCTGGCCCATCCTGGAGTCATGGAAAAAGCTTCCAGGCTGTCCAGGATTTGTGCCAGGAGACATTTGGGGGCCTTGGAGTGAGCACCTGCCCTCCTTGTGCTCCGTGTGCAGCCTGTGCGCCCATTCCCTGCTCCACAGCTGGGAGCACAAGCCTGCCCTGGGTGGATTCACCGGGATGTGCTCTCAGCTCTTCGCTGGGTGACTGCAGGGAAGGCTCTGAACTCTCCCTCACTCCCTCCCTGCCCACGGTGCTGCCACTTCCCACGTTTTCAAGGTCAGCTTGGCTCCCAGAGTTTCCCAAACTCTTCCCCAGTCCTGCCTTTCCAGGAAAAAACCCCAAAAGTTGCAAGACCCTTGAGCTCCCCAGCTCCAGGAGAACGTGGTCCATGTCCCCGGAGTGCCAAGCTGAGAGCACAGAGCCAGGGATGCTCCAGAGGTGGAGCTTGGGTACCCAGCAGATGCAGTTTTAGCATAAAAATGGGAATATTCCCACAGCGAGCTGGAAACAGGAACACTCCCAGGCGGGGCCGTGCTTGGGACCAGCCCAGCTCCCCTTCCTGAGCCTCCTTTGGTTTTTCTTTCAGCCACAACCAGCTGGACAGGGCTGCCCAAAACCAGTGTTGGAAGGGGAATAATCTTTTCAAAGGGAACAAACATCTCCCTTGAACAACTAAATTCCTTTTGAAATATCCTCCTGTTGGGTTCTGTGTTTTGAAAACTCGAAACATTCTTCAATTCTCAAAACACGTTTGGTTTTTTTTCTTCTCACTTTTCATCCAAAAATACACTTTTCCCAGGAACTGTTATTATATTATCACAATATATTATCCCTCCTCATCTGTAAAACATCAGTGATGTATTACTGAGTTATATTAAAATCTCTATTTATACTTTTCTCGCTTCAAGCCACGGCATTTTTACCAAGCAGCAGTGACTCCAGCAGACCTGCACTCACTGGCAAGGTGTCACTGAGCTTCCTGCACCCAAAAAAAGGTTTGTTTAAGGCTTCAGTAATTGTTTTGAGCTTATAATTGCCAGGTGGGAGAGCTGTGAGTCACCAAAGCGCTGGAATGCTGTGACCTGCAGAGCTACCTGGAGGAGGCAGGGGTTATTTAAGAAAGCAGCATTTTCCCCTGGCTGGTTAAAAGCAATTTCTTTGTGTTGCCGTGCCAGTCACTGCGTGGCTGACGGAGGAGTGCAGAGTGTGACATGGGAAAGTGGTAGGTGTTGTTACTAAGCACATTACCCTGACAAGAAAAACACAGGGCTCAGAGACAGCTGAAAGGCTCTGCTGAGGCTCACCAAGAAAAACAAGCTGCTGACAACTCCTGCTCGCCCCGAGGAACCTCCAAGTCCAGGGAGGGCTGAGGAGCACAGCTCTAAAATGTGGGTGCAGAGCAAGGCTGGACAACTGGCCAAAAGCCAGGCTTTGCTACGGTAAGGAAGAGCTTAAAGGGTTCTGTGGGGGAAAAGAAATTAGGCAGAAATGAAAGAAAAAAAAAAAAAAAGCAAAGATTGCTTTCTATAAATAAATGTGGGCAGGGAAAGTGCTGGGGAGGGAGAAGATCTAACAGACAAACTTGGCACGAGAACAGAAAGGAGGCACTAGCCATGAATAAATTCCGAGTGGAAAACTGAAGGAAGTTTCCATCCAACGACAGAACAAAAGCCTGGAACAGGCTGGCCTGGGGAGAGGAGAAGTGACTGGAGCGAAGCTGAAGGGCAGGAGAAAGGTGTGGGGAGAGGCAGGAGCTGCCCAGGTCAGCCTGGGAGTCCTACACAGCACCCGGAGCTTTTGGCGATGCTGCTGCACCTCTTCACCCTCGGGGAGCTGGATGTGGGGGTCAGGGATATTGGGGTGCCCACAAGGAGCCCTCCATCCCTCGACCACTGCCGGGACATTTCCTCCCTGACATTCCCTCCCTGCAGCTCCCGGCTCAGGAGCATCCTGCCAGGGGCAGGGCCGCTCTGGGGCTGCCTTTGCCAGCTCTTTGTAATGCCCTCGGTGGGAGGGGGATGGCTCTGAGAGCTGAACCCCAGGCTTAGCTACCCAGAGGTTTTATCTGAAAAGGGTTTCTCTGAGAAATCCCTGTCCCTTACCCAAAGCGTCTTTTTGTTCTCCTTTATCCCATGGCCTGGGGCTCCTCTCCTCATAAGATAATGGGGCAAGGGAAGAGGGATTTTTGAACTGGGAATTTTTTTTTTTAATCACTGGAGAAAGCTCAGGACCAAATTAATAAAGTTATTTTTCAAGGACCTGAAATGGTTTTTTTGGACTATAAAATCAAAATAAAACTGTCTGGGATCAAATGAAACACTGATGGATTTCTCTGCTTTAAAAATTGAAATTAATTATCTGCCTTGTCCTGCCCTCAGCATTTAGATCATTAATGGGGTGGTGATTACTGCTATTGCTCCTTTTAATTTTTTTCTTTTATGCAGGTGATTTATCTGATGGTTGCAGCAACAACCAACATGGAAACCTGGGAGACAAAAGATGTGGATCAGAGCTCTGAAGGAGGGAACAAAGGGAGCCTCTGCAAGACTTTTTTCCTGTGGCTGTTCAGGATTCATCAGAAGAACAGAGTTATAACCAAAATCAACCATTCAGAGCTTAGATGGACACAGAACAGCACTGAAGATCCATTTTCCAAGAACTTGCAGCTGGGGATGCTGTGGAATGGCCTCTTAGGTATAGAAACAACAGAACAAAAGCTAAGCTGGACCTGAAAATGTTCACAGATCAGAAAAGAAAAGAAGTTCCCGACAAAAGGAGACTGGAGGTGCTGATTTGTTCAGTTTGAGGTGATAAGGAACTCACACCTGGGACCTGAAGGCTCTTTGTTGCATCAAGCAGGTTTGGCTTTGAGGCTGAAAACGAAATTGAAAGTAAAAGATTTGGAACAAGAAGTGCAGAGAGCACTTCAAAGAAAGACCAAGGGAAATGTTTGTGGAACACTCAGCGAGAAACCCCCTGAGCTTTTCCTCAGCCCCTCTGCTAAGCCTCGTGCAGAGCCCAGGGTTAGAGCCCCCCAGAATAATGAGCCCAGGGTTAGAGCCTCCCAAAATAACTTCCCGAGTTCAGTGAGGGCCTGGAAAAATGTTCTGCTCTTCTGCAGGAGAAAAGCCTCCCCTTGAAATGCACAGGGAGTCTTCAGCTCAATTTCCTGATATAAATAGGGCAGCTCAGAGTCACAGTGAATACAGAGAATGTTTTCTTATATGCAAATGAGAGCTCACATTATTTCATAGAAGGAACTATAATAGTTGGAAATTAGCAAATGTTTCCAGATCCTTGTTAAAGGCAAGGAAAAAAAAAAAAAAGCAGCTCATCTAATGTTCCCGGATAAAAATGACATTAATTGAAAGTTTGATTCTATTCCCTAATGAATTTTCCTGTTGCATTGTAATTAATAACTACTTACATCCAAAAGAACTCGATATCCCTTCAAATTAGGGCATTACTTATAAATATGGTAATGTTTTAAGAGCAGTTCTGAGAACGCCAGGCACTGCTCTTGGAACAGCTGTGAGGAACGGGAACAAACCCTTAACAAACCCTGCAAGGGCTGCAGGACTGCGGGGAGCCACTGCAGAGCCTGAATCTGTCCTCTCCCAGGAACCCAAATCCATCCTCTCCCAGGAACCTAAATCCATCCTCTCCCAGGAACCCAAATCCATCCTCTCCCAGGAGTTCTCCAACCCAAGACCTTGCAGTGCCTCAAACACACCTGGTCCTACAGCAAACCCCACAGGGGCATTTCCACCCCGAGATTTGGGATTTGTCCAATACCTGCCATGTTTCATCATTCCAAGGCCAGGCAGGATGGATGGAGGCAGTACCTGTCCCTCAGGGATTTCCCTCTGGGTCACCTCTGAGACATCCCAGAAATAAGAGAATCACAGAATCATAAAATCTTTGGACAGGGACACCTCCCACTGTCCCAGGCTGCTCCCAGCCCCAATGTCCAGCCTGGCCTTGGGCACTGCCAGGGATCCAGGGGCAGCCCCAGCTGCTCTGGGCACCCTGTGCCAGGGCCTGGCACCCTCCCAGGAAACAATTCCTGCCCAATATCCCATCTAACCCTACAGTCCTTCAGTCTGAAGCCATTCCCTGTGTCCTGTCCCTCCCTCCAGCCCTTGGAAATCCTCTCTCCCCATCTTTCCTGCAGCTCCTTCAGGCCCTGCAAGGCCACACTGAGGTCACCCCAGAGCTTCTCCTCTCCAGGTGAACACCCCCAGCTCTCGCAGCCTTTCCTCCCAGCAGAGCTGCTCCATCCCTCTGCTCATCCTGGAGCCTCCTCTGGGCTCTCTCCAGCAGCTCCAGCTCCTCCCTGTGCTGGGCCCTGGAAATTCTTTGGCCATACTTGGCCTCTAAACTTGCCCTTGAGGCTGCTGTTAAAGCATCACTTGGATGCTTGAGACTCTTTAAAAGGGGCCTCAAGGATATTTTTTCCTTGTTCCTGGAAAAGAAGGAAAGGAGGGAAATGCGAACACAGTGAGGAATGAGCTGACACGTGCAGGCGCCTTCCTTGCACGGTGTCTGTGCCACTGTTCCTGCTAATGCCACACACACCCACAGCCAGCATGGTGCTGCAGCTTCCAGCCTCGTTCGTGTGCTGCAGGATCCAGGCCATTCCCATCCCAGGAAAGCTGATTATTTGGATTAACCCTGTTTCCTAACAGCTCCCGCATTCTTTACTCCCTTTATTACAGTAACTGATCTGAACATGAATCAATAACCTCAACCACACCCCAACCAAAACCTCCACCATGAAACACCAGGGCTTGGCCACCTTGACTTGAAATAATTCCTGTGAGTGCTGGAAAGAGAATTCCCACTCATCCTGCCTGGCTGGGGAACCAGGAACCACTCACGTGTTGGGATTGGCACCTAACGGGAGTGACCTTGTCCCTTCCTGCACCCAGCACAGGCAGCGGGGCTTTGTGGGGAGCTCTGAAGTCTGAGGGAGAGGGAGGTGGAGAGGAGGGGTAGGGGAGTGCTCCCATGAATCCTGGGATGCTTCCAGAGGGAAAACAGGTTCTGCTGCACAGGAGGAACTCCAGGGGCCAGCACTGGGGAAGGGACAGCGTGAAGAGCTTGGATGGAAGTGACAGCCATAGAATCATGCAATCATGATTGGGTTGGGAGGGTCTTAAAGCCCATCCCATTCCACCCCTGCCATGGGCCTTCCACTGTCCCAGGCTGCTCCAAGCCCCGTCCAGCCTGGCCTTGTCCTGGCATTGTCAATGCCCCTGGAAAAGGGCTGGAGTCAGTCCTTGGTGAAACTGGGTTTATGTTAATGAGTGGGGTTTTTTTATTTCTTTCTTTTTATGGTTACTTATTTTGGAATTACCTTCTAGGTGAAAGCAGCATTATGGTCACATTTTCCCTCCATCACAGGGACAAAATTTTAGAAATTTTTTTTTTAAACAATAAAATTTACACGGAATTTTAATATTCTGTGAATAAAATTCACAGAAATTTACTTTTTTTTAAACTTGCTGCTCCCTTGACCCAGGGCATGAAGGTCTTTGCCGAAACACCTCCTGTTGTGAGCCTTGGTTCACATCTAAAACTCGCCCTGTGTATCAGTACTTCTGGATTAGCCTTCCTCTCCTTCCTCTATCCAGAAACCTCCACAAATTTCCCTGCTCAGAAATGACGTCAGCTTTGCTTCCCGTGGTAGCTCAGACACCCAGCGAAGAGCTTTTTCCAGAGCAGCTTGGGCTGAAATCCCTTCTCCCGCCCCAGCACACACCTTCACACTCCTGTATTTACGGCTCAGGAACTCCCCGTGCAGGCAGCAGCTGCACACCCGCAGCTCTCAGCCCAGCAGGGTCCCGGGATGGTCCCCCCGGAGCGCCGGGAGCCGGGGCAGAGCTCATCCTGCTCCCCCAGGCTGCAGAGCCTGGCAGCGGGATATAAAAAGCTGGGCATGGATGTGTGCCAAGAGGTAGTAAACAAACCGGGAGCTCTGTTTTTCCTCTGGCTTTCACTCCACAGCCGTGTCTGTCTGTGGAGGAGAGTGCCCGGCTGCGCTGGGCGGATTTTTTGTATTCTAAGCCTGGCGCTTTTTGGGGGAGAGACGAGGAGGGGCTGTCATTAACCCTGCTCTCCAGAGGGCCAGGCGAGCAGCAAGAGGCTGCCTGGACTCTGCATTCAGGCCACAGACGGTGAATGACACGAGAACAAAGTTCAGACCTGCCCTCAAATCTCATTGCCATCCCGAAAGCATGAAAGCAGATGCACACGATGGATGAAAAGCCAAACATATCGATCACTCCGTACATCGCTGGCAGCCAGCTGTGCTGGCAGCAGGCAGCCAGGGCTGTGCTGCAGTCAGGCTCAAGGTAACGAGCAGGGAACACAGGAGCTGGCACCGGGTGGGTTTTATTCCCGGGGAGGTCCCCACAGCAGCGATGCCGCTCCGAGCCTGCTCACGCTGCCCGCCTTGCCCACGGTGCAGCCTGCCCGGCAGCCGTGCCCGTGTCTGCTGTGTGTCTGCAACCTGCTGCACCTCTGCCAGCCTGTGACAGTGCCCCTGCCGCCGGAACGCCGGGACAACGCCGCTGCCCTTGCCCACGACCCCCGGAGCAGGTGCAGGCAAGGTAAGGCACGATTCCCGTTAATTCTCGGCTGGGCAGTCAGGCAGGAGGAGGTGGAGGAGGCAGAGGCCTCTGCAGGCGCAGGGAGCTGCAGGAGGGGAGGATGTGATGCTGCCGTGGGAGGGATGCAGGGATGCTGTGAGGAGAGGGGCGGATGCCGGGCAATCCATCCTGCGCCGCGCCGCCGGCCTCCTCCTCCCGCCGCTCCCTGGCTCAGCCCGAGCTCCTGGGGCTCTGCACGCTGCCTGCTCCCTCCCAGCCCGCCCAGCTCCCCTCCAGCCAGCTCTGGTGCCCTCGGGGATGCTTTCAAACCTCTGGCCCATCTGTCTGCCTGGACCAGGAGCCAATTCCCCTGGCAGACGGGGCCCCAAATTGGGCTCGCCATCCCCTGGGAACCCACCCAGAGCCCCAGAGGGCACAGCAGGACACGGCCACTCCCCCACCCACAAGGACAGGGACCCTTGCCCTCATGGTCACCCAAAGCTCTCTCTTCCTTGTGCTGCAGCCCTACAGAGAAAGGGAACAAAGGCACACAGCTCCTGGAGGCTGCTTTTCCCATGGGACCCCTTTCCCAAAGGCCCGTTTTGCTCGTTCATCTGGGAAATTGTGCAGACAAAAGAAGGCAAAAGCAGCTCGTGGCTCCTGTGACAGCAGGGGGTTCAGCCTTCCTTTGGAAGCACCAAAGTAGAGACAAAAATAACGCAAGACAATGCAGAGGGGCTGTTTGTCCCTGCCTGAGGCCGGGGCCAAGCCCCTGCCCCTCCCTGTCCTCAGAGCTGCTTTTATAGGGCCTCACAGCCTCCTCCAGCCGCTGCCTTGACCTTCCATCTGCACATGTAGAACCGTCCTCCAGGGCCAGTCCTTGTCCTTTTGGTCTGGTTGCCTCCGTGCAGGGATGTTTTAGAGCTCGTTATCCATGTCCTGCCTGGCTGGAGCCTCCCCCCTCCCCATGGCCGAGGAAGGGTTAAGCCTCTCCCTGGCTCCGGACCAGCGTCCCCCTGTCCTCACTTGGTTTCAGATCATTTCTTCTGGGGGAAATGTGTGCCCTGCGAGTGCAGGTCCTGAGGCCTCTGTGCAGCTGCTGGAGCAGGCAGGTTGGACTCCCACGGGCACCCAGTGCTCCCTAAAGCAGGGCTCCTGCACGTCCCCCCACTGCTCTGGGGTCACTGCGGCTGGGAGACGTCTCTTCCATTCAGGGTGGAAGTTTGAAGGAGGATAACAACAGATGCAGGGACTGCAGGGAGACAGTGATGGGGTTGTGTTTGAGGAGCTGCTCTCCAGACCTGGAGCCTGTCTCCAGGCCAGATTCCTACGTGCTGTCGGATGAATCCTCACCCTGTCACCACATGGTCACTTGTTTTCCCTTTCTTCAGCTTTGGGCACCTGCAGATTCATTTGCAGAGCCTTTAGTGCTCCCAGCTCTGTTGTGTGAGGTTTTGCTTTCACCCAAACTATTCCAGACCTATGATGGCATGAATATTTTCCTTGGAGATGCTGATTTTTCCCCTGAGCCATGCAGGCTATTCCCCAGCCACGCAACTCCCTCCTTGCCAGCCGAGGCCAAGAGATGGATTGTCCCTGCTCTGCCACTTCGGGGATGGGGATTTTTCATTCTCTCTGCTCTGCAACCTTATTGTCCTTTGCTGTCACCGAATGATTATCCCTTCAGTGCCAGGGATCTCCATCTCACCGCGTACAGTTCATTGAACATCACAGAGCTCAAAAAAACCTCCAGCCCAAGTCAACAAATAAATGACATCAGCAAAAATCACCTCTGAACAACCAAGAGCAAAACCAGCCAAAGAAACCCCAACCCTGAATGAAAACTGAGTTCAGCTTTTGAGTCCAGAGCTGGGGGGTTTTGAAGGCAACAAAACTGCAGGGAATTCTTGTGAGAGAATTTGGAATCATAAAATCCCGGAATGGTTTGGGTTGGAAGGGATGCTAAAGATTATCCAGATCCAGTGCCACCCCTGCCATGGGCAGGGACACCTCCCACTGTCCCAGGCTGCTCCCAGCCCCAATGTCCAACCTGGCCTTGGGCACTGCCAGGGATCCAGGGGCAGCCCCAGCTGCTCTGGGCACCCTGTGCCAGGGCCTGGCACCCTCCCAGGGAACAATTCCTTCCCAATATCCCATCTAACCCTGCTCCCTGTCAGTTTGAAGCCACTCCCTGTGTTCTGTCCCTCCATCCCTTGGAAAGTCTCTCTCCATCTTTCTCGTAGCTCCCTTCAGGCACTGGAAGGCCACAATTAAAGAGAATCCCTTAATTTTAATCTCCTTTGTTATATGTGTTTCATCTACAGAATCCATCAATAATTATCAGTATTAATTAATGTCCCACAACATTGCACGGTTCTAAATCTGCCCAGAAATGCTTCTCATCTATAGACGTGCAGAAAGGGACAGAAAGGAAAGAGCTGAAATAAATCCAGGGAGAAACACCACAAAAGGTTTTGCAAAGGATTCCTTTAAAAATAAGAAGGAGAATGAAGAGTGAGGCTGGGCCTCAGCTGTACCCGCCGGTGCCTTGGGGGATGGTTGGTTTGATCTGCTTGTGGTTTAATGTGCTCTGTACCACAGCTCCCACCACTAATCCCAGCCAGTGTCTGGGGAATTGCAGCATCCTACCTTGGATTTGCTTGGAATTCCACTGCTAAAGGAGCCCAAGAGAACAGGGCAGGCTGGAAGAAAACCGATTCTTAGAGACTTTCTGAAGCCTCTAATGAGAGGGACAGTTCATCAAGGGCTGTTTTTACTGGAGAGAAGCCCCATCTGGTACCTTTTGTAGGATCAGTTCCCTACAGAACTGTAGAAAGGTCCTGGATCTCTCCAAGACCTCAAGAGCAAAGGCTCCCTGAGCCTGATTTCATCCTTTAGGATTCAGGACTGTGGCAATAATCAGAAAATACCAAGTACAGAAATGTCCATATTCCACCAGAAACAAGATTTCCATCCTTAAGGGCAAACTCCAGCTCCCTGACAGGGTTGGAAATGTCCAGCTAGGGAACTCTGAATCCTTCATTTTCAACAATTTGGGCTTCTTGTAGCACTGTGAGGTGATGGGAGGGCTTTGAACACCTGCTAGAGCTCCATCAGGGAAAGCACCTCTGGCCCACGGCTGTGGCCGTGTCCGATAAAAGCAGGGAGGAAGGAGCGAGGATCAAAGGCTCGGGATGGAGCATCCCAGCGCTCTTCCTTCCATCTCACACGTGTGAGACTCCTCACAGACCTCAGGGGCTGGAACAATTTTGGTGTGAGCAGCAAAGGAGCAACGCGAGGATCCCAAAGGTGTGGGATGCGCTTTATCCACGGTGATGCTGCTCATCACCGTGACTTGTGCAGATATGGAGCACTGCAGGAGGGGACAGAATAAGCCATAAACTTCATCTCCTTCATGCCTGTCCCCAGTAGGAAATGCTCAGTAAACAGGAACTGGGTCATTCCCTCTCTCCAGAGAAGCTGGTGTGAGAGAAACAGTTAAAAAATAATTATGCCACATGAGCCACTAGAAAATGCCTTTTCTGAGCAGCTTCTGAGGACGCATGGGAACCTCTTTGGCTTTTCAAACTCAAAGGGACTTCGCTTAAGTTGCCTTCCAAAGGAAACTGCTTCAGCTCATTATTTGCAGACAGCATCTGTCACTTTTCTATGCCAGTGGCTGCTGATCATCCTCAAAGAACATTGTACAAATGTGCAGACTGCTGTGTGCTGAGAAAGGACCGCTATTATATCAATTTTCCACTTGAAAGCAGCAATAACAGCAAATAAAGCCGGAGCCACATGACTCTGCTGGATCTGGGGCACTCACGGAGCCATTCACCCTCCCTGAAAGCTGAGAGCCTCCGAGGGGCCGTGTGGCAGCCACAGCACTGCCTGGTGCCAGGCACAAACTGGTTGTACTGGTGGGCGAGGCAGAGCCAGGAGGTCTCAGCCCCGTCCCCTTGGGGACCTGCCCAAGGAGCTTCTGCTGCCTGCAGAGCCCCAGGTGACACCTGGCAGTGTCTGCTCTGTCCTGGAGCCCAACCCACCCCAAAATGCAGCTCCTGTGGGGATGTGGTTGTGATGGACACAGCCAGGCCTTGGCCAACCACTGCTTGAGGTGTCCTGTCCTGTAGGATCAGCAGGAGCTGAACCCACGGCTCCTTATCCAGGGCTGGGGAGGGCTTGTTGTGTCTGCTCTGTCCTGGAGCCCAACCCACCCCGAAATGCAGCTCCCGTGGGATGTGGGTGCGATGGACACGGCCAGGCCTTGGCAACAGAGCATGGGAGGTGTCCTCTCCTGTGGGATCGGCAGGAGCTGAATCCAGAGCTCCTTTTCCAGGTCTGGGTGACACCTGGTTGTGTCTGCTCCCTCTTGCCAGGCCCTGGTGAGGAGGCTCTGCCCATACTGGGAGAGGTGAAGCAGCATCACCCTACAGACTCCCAGTTTGTACTGGTTCCCAAAGATCTGTTTGCACCCACACAAGCAGGGAGGGCAGCAGCCTGGGCCAGCCCTGCAGCTAAAGGAAGGACAAATCTGAATAATCCTCTGGAAAAGGCAGCAATGGGGAAAGCCAAAGAAATTGTGGGTGAATTCTGACCCCGTGGCCCTCAGCACTTCCTGGCAGGTTTGAAAAATCCCCACATTCCCCAGAGCAAGGTACAGACCCCTCAGAGTGATCTCTGCAGTGCAGACCTGTGTTTTCCCTATGGAAGAAACATTGGAGCTTTCCCATGGAGGAAACGTTTCATTTTTCATCAGTTAAATTTCAGATTGCTGAAATAACGGGGCTGCAGGAGGGGGAATGAACCTTCTCCTGTGACTGCCTCGTGCAAACAAGTGATGGGGCCTCTCCTGCCTCCTGATCAGAATCCCCAGCCTGGCTTTGCCTCGGATATGGGAAAACGATGGGATTGCATGAAATGCCCCCTCTGCAAGAAGCAGCTTAGAGTGAGCAGGGTGTGATAGCCAAAAAACCCAGCTGAAGGACATTCCCTGTCACCTCAGCAACTGCTGAGCAGGGAAATGACCTCCCACGGCCCAGGGAGAGGTGTGAGCTCATAAAGGAACATGCCTTGGAATGTTGTGTGTGTCCACACCTGCCCCAGGAGCAGCTCATCCCATCCTGCTCCCAGAAGGAAAGGAAGGGAGGGAGCTACAGCACCAAGGAGGTTTGCCAGGTTGGGATTTTGCAGCAGCGTGTTTCAGACACAGTGCAGTGACTCCTTAAAAATGCTTGTGGAATGTTTTTTAAAAGGTTGGTTTGCTCGGAATTTAAAAAGTGCATACCAGTGTTTGCACACCGAATGGATTTCACACAACATCTCAAGTTCATTTAGAAGGCCTTAAATATCTGGATGTTTCTCAAAAGTAGAAAATTCCCGTTTCCGTTCTGTCACAGCTCATCTTTTCCATTCATTATGTTTTGCTTAACCTTTTGGATAAAAATGCCGTCATTCTCCCAGGGCTTCTGCAGCATCCTAATGGAAAGTGGCAGATTTGGAGAATATATACGGATTTCAGGGAAAAATAATTCCAGCTCCGTTTTATTCGACTGCAAACAGCCACTCCGTGTGCTGGACCTGCTCCAGAGGGATCCAGATTGAGAATTAGATAGTCCCTTTTAAAAATCCAGCCTAATTCTGCTCTTACTAAAACCAGTATCAACTGTGCTGCTGACTCCAGCAGGGAAAAGATGGGATTAGTGGTCCCAGGATCTCACACTGGAGGGACGTGCTGGAACATCCAAAGGAGTGTGGGCAGCAGGGCCAGGGAGGGGATTCTCTCTCTGCTGAGACCCACCTGGAACAGTGCCCAGTTCTGGTGTCCCCAGCGTAAGAAGGACAAGGAACTGTTGGAACAATTCCAGAGGAGACCTGGAAGTTGATAAAGGGACTGGAGCACCTCTCCTATGGAGCCAGGCTGGGAGAGCTGGGAATGTTCAGCCTGGAGAGGAGAAGGTTGTGTGGAGACCTCAGAGCCCCTTCCAGGGTCTGAGGGGGCTGCAGGGAAATGGGAGAGGGACCTTGTGAGGAACTGAGTGACAGGACAAGGGGTTCCGACTGAAAGAGGGAAATTCAGGTTGGGATATTGGGAAGGAATTGTTCCCTGGGAGGGTGGGGAGGCCCTGGCACAGGGTGCCCAGAGCAGCTGGAAGTGTCCAGGGCCAGGTTGGACATGGCTTGGAGCACCCTGGGACAGTGGAACTTCAGCAGGGCTGGAACTGGATGGGCTTTAAGTCCCTTCCAGCCCAACTCGTTCTGTGTTTCTGGCACCGGCATTCCCAGAATCTGCTGTTTCTGTCCCCAAAGGGGAGCTCTGAGGGCCACCACACCTGAGATCCCCTTGCACAGCTCTCCTCAGGTCCTGGCACTGCACTGGGTGTCCACGTGGAATCCTCTCGGGAGGCAATCTCTCCTCGGCAGGGTTTTAGCAGTTTATCCATGTCAGAATTGGACACTGAGGTGACACCAGCCCTTCCCAGAGCTTGCTCCTGGAGCTGTGTGTGGCAGCAGCAGCAGCTGAGCAGTCGCTGCTCACAGCAAATTCACCTGAGCAAGGCTCTGGGACAGCTTTGTGACAAGTTCCTAATGAAACTGGGGACAGGGCTGGTGGAGGAGCCCTGGATTACCAATGTCCACCGTTTTCCAGTCACGGAAAAGCCTCACAGAAGGCAGAAATGAGCACTGTAGCTCTTGACTCATCCATCATTTTAAACGTTCACCTTTTGAAAAAGCTTTGAAACAGCAAAATCAATGGAGGCTCCAATCCTGGTGTTTAACCACGTTGGAGTTATTGGAGGAATTTGCAGAGAAATCAGAGAGCCAGGCATGGGGCTGGGTTAAAGATCCAGCTCCAGAGAGATGTGAAAGCCCCTCTGGAAGAGCCTGGCTCTGTGGGAAGGGGAAGGGGGAGACATTGGAGGCAGGGCCTGGCCATCAGCAGTGCTGCTCCTCTGCCTGGGCACAGGGAGCTCAGCCAGGGGACCCTGCAGTGGGATGGGAGCCCCTGGCCAGCTGTGGATCCCCGTTCCAGGCTCTGGAACACAGGCACTTCCCAGAAACTGCAAGGCCAGGAAGAGCCTTCTGTTCTCAGCAGCAGTTTGGAATCATGGAAAAAAACCCTTTAAAATCATCCAGTCCGACCACCAGCCCAGCCCCACCACCACGGTCACCACTAATCCATGTCCTCAAGTGCCATGTCCACACATTCTTTGAACATTTCCAGGGATGGGCACTCCAAACCTCCCTGGGCAGCTTCTTCCAGTGCTTGACCACCCTTTTTGTGAAGAATTTTTCCCAATATCCAATCTAAACCTCCCCAGCCCAGCCTGAGGCTGTTCCCTCTCCTCCTGTCCCTGTTCCCTGCCAGCAGAGCCCGACCCCCCCGGCTGCCCCCTCCTGTCAGGGACTTGTGCAGAGCCACAGGGTCCCCCCTGAGCCTCCTTTGCTCCAGCCTGAGCCCCTTTCCCAGCTCCCTCAGTCCCTCCAGGTGCTCCAGCCCCTTTCCCAGCTCCGTTCCCTGCCCTGGACACGCTCCAGCCCCTCAATGTCTCTTATTCTCAACATCTTTCTCCTTAAGCCATTTATTTATAGCCTGGGATTTCTTAAAATTGCATTTAAGTGAAAGGACACATGTCAGGGAGATGAGGACAGGAACAAACAGGGTAAGCACCTGCCTGGCTCTGTGAGTAGCTCAGGAGTCATTAGGAAAGCAACACTGGGATACCAGGCATTGGGAATGTTGGGAGTTCTCCCAAATCTTCGGGAAATCTGGCAAAGTGACCTTGAGTATCCTGAAGAGCGGGGCTTTGCTCCTGAAGCTGCTGGTAGACGATGATGATGCCGGTCTGTCTGCTCTAATTAGGTTTTTAAGTGCTTCAGGGTGAGGGCTGACTTTTCACAGGGGATGTGGCAGCAACCAGCACGAGGGAGCTCTGAAGCAAGGCAGAGCATCTGGCTTTGTTATCTGAATAATGGTCACAACAGAAACAGCATAATAAGGAGACAAAAACGCTGTGTCGGAACAAGAATAATGCCAGTAATATGATAATAGCAATAATTACAGCCGTGGTGTTAATTGGGATTATGTGAGGGTGCTCAGCAGAGCCGAGCAGAGGGCTGGGATCGGGAGGGGAACACACCCCTACAGAACAGGTCCCGTCCCCTCTGTGGGCACCAGGAGCCCTGGGCAGAAGGAGGTGGCTCTGGAGGCTGCAGTGTGCCCAGATGTGCCAGCAGCTGGATTGTTTGTGGGTGGGACAGGAACCTCAGCTGGGGTCACAGCTGTGGCTGGGGGGAGGAGGGGGTGACTGACACTGGCCACGGGGGGAATTTCCCTGCCCACGTTACCTCGCTGAGCACGAGCAGCCCCATCTAAACGGATAATTCCAGATTTTTTGGCTGTAGTGGAGGAAAATGGGCCAATTTCAATCCGTCCCACCCTGAGCAGAGTGTCTGAACTCAGACTCCATGCCTGACTCTGGGGCCACTGCAGCTCTCACGTGTCTCAGATGTGTGTAACTTTCTGTGTCATCACCACCAAAATTCGCAGCACTTTGGGGAGTAGCTCCCTTTTCCTGAAGCCACACAGTGCAGATCAAAGAAAGCTCTCAGCTTGCTTGGCTTCTGGACGTCCTACTGAAGTTCCAATAATAATAATAATAATTACAAATGAATCAGAGAATCACAGAATGATTTGGGTTGGAAGTGACATTAAAGTCCATCCAGTCCCACCCCCTGCCACAGGCAGGGACACTTCCCACTATCCCAGGCTGCTCCAAGCCCCGTCCAAGCTGGCCTTGGACACTTCCAGGGACGGGGAAATCTTCCTTAGACACATCCTGAGCGATGCCAATCGCTGGTTTCTGCTGGATGATGCAGATCCCAGCCTCTGCAGCCAATCTGAGAGCCCTCAGCTGCAGTTGGTATCCATTGAGTACATGGGAAGCCAGCTGCCACTGCATCCCGCTGTGGATACAGCACCAACCCTGGCAGAGGGGCAGGATCACTGCAGAGGTGCCTCCCAGGGCTGAGGGGATGGCATCTGCCATGGGGTTACTGTAAGGGCTCCCTGACCCTAGCCAGAGCACTGAGGGTGCAGAGCTCAGCCTCAGCCTGGTTCCCTCGTCTGGCTTTGCCTCAAGTGAACCCCATTGACCTCAGACTGAGGCATCAAAACTCACAGGGCTTTTTTGGAGACCATCAGCAGCTAAACTGGAGCTGTGCCAGTTATTCCTCCTTGGAATCTGGGTAAACTAGGAGCTTGTGATGTGGCTCTGGAACGTGGGCTTCATTGGCAGCCTGGGAAATCAACTCCTCTCTGATACAGGGATAATGTGGAAAGGCAATTTTTCCTCTGAAAGGAAATTGAGACTTAGATGAAAGCCACGCATTTTTTATGCAAATGATATTTTCAAGGAAAAAGTGGACATTTTCTATGCTGAACTTGTTGCTATTTCCGTGGTTTTATCCCCCATGTCTTCTGGCTTGGTGTTTTCATTCAAAAGACTTGTTTGGTGTGTGAGTGCACATGTGCGTGCATGAATAATAGATGTTTTCTTAGCGGGATTGTTCATCACCCTCAGCCTCCTTTGTAATCCTCTAATTTTGGCATAAATGTGTTTTCCCTCAGTGCTGGATCGGTCTGACCCCAAATTAATACAGAGCCAGGGTAACCTGGGGACTGAATTGAGTGATGTCTGTGGAAATGGAGAATGTATTAGTTATGTTAGCGGGCACGTTCCCTGACAGCAGCTTAAACCGAGCACTTAAGAACCCTCTCCAGCGTTTTATTGTCTCTGATGAGATCATGATTCAGACTACTCCAGCAGTATCTCAAGAACAAAAGCCCTCGGGGAGCGGAGCTGGATCTGAGGGCAGGGTTTGATGCATTGGTTTGAAAGGAATGCGGGTTTAATTCGCTCTTCCAACAGAAAGAAAAGTGTGAAACGAGCCCCCAAATAGGGATGGAGACAGTGACAGCCTAGCCAGGGAGGAGCCTGAGGGACACAGAGCATCCCCAGGACACGGAACAGCCTCAGGGAATCCAGTGATTCACTCTAAAGGGTTTTATTGAGCAAGTTTGGGACGTTCAGAGTTTTGCTCTTTGGTCTAAGACTAAAAGGTGCAAGAAAAAAAGACTTAAGGACACTCTGCCAAACCCTGCTTTAGAGCAATTAAATAGTTAATAAAATACAGGCAAACCCTTTCCTTGCTATTTCTTACTGGGAAAAGGATGAAACTTTTTTTTCCTGAGTATTAAAAAAGTAAAAAGAAAAAAATCCACCTTGAGAGATACAAGGAGCATGGAAGGGTTCAGCCTAATTAATTCTGTTCTTCAAGTCATTATCACCTAGCAGCAGGTGAAGAGGAGCTGCTAGACAGACTGATACTCAGGCTTTGGTGTTAAACGGACCCTAAAGATTAACTGAAATCTCCTCTCCGAGAATTCCCCCCCCTCAGCACATGGAGAAGCAGGGGCCAGGAGGAAATTATTCTGTGCCCGGGGTTGAATCCTGCGCTGCAGCACTGCTGTGTCCATGGCACTGCAAATGGCACTGGAATGCTCCTTTTCCAGATCTGCTTCATATAAATGGGAACACTTAATTTGTTGCATGGATTTTTTTCCTTCTCGTACCTGAAGGAGCTACAGGAAAGATGGAGAGAGGTTATTTACAGGACAGGATGGGGGGAATGGCTTTAAATTGGAGGAAGGTAGATTGAGACGGGATATTGGGAAGGAATTCCTCCTTGTGAGGGTGCCAGGCCCTGGCACAGGGTGCCCAGAGCAGCTGGGGCTGCCCCTGGATCCCTGGCAGTGCCCAAGGCCAGGCTGGACATTGGGGCTGGAGCAGCCTGGGACAGTGGGAGGTGTCCCTGCCATGGCAGGGGTGGGATGGGATGGGCTTTAAGGTCCTTCCAGCCCAACCCATCCTGGGATTGGGTGATTCTCTGTCTGCCCATGTCCCCAGAGGACCCAGCTCTGTGCACAGCTGCCCTCCCTCCCCTGCCACAGGGTCCTGCTGCCTCCTGCACCCCAAACCTCACACAACCTGCGAGTCTGCTCAGAGAACTCACTGAACACAGCTCCTGCAGCTCCCGCACGGCCCGTGCCAGCCCGGTGTGGGGCAGTGCATGGCTCAGGTCTGATTTCCACGCCCGCGGCTCTGTGGATCCTCCGTAGCTCTGTGACTTTGAGCTGGGACTCTGGAGGGGAGTGGCTCCATTTTCCATCTCGTGGCAGTGCCAATGTCATCCTCAGGCAATGATCCAAGGCCTGGGGAGGAGGGCTGGATGGGTAATTCCAGCTGCAGCTCTTTGTCCTGTGTGGCTGCAGGACTCATTGCTCATCCAGCCCCTCGTGGAGCTGCCCTGGAATCCCATCAGGATGGGGCTCATTCCATCCCCCTGCTCTGCTGGAGCTGGGGATAAACCCACCCCAGAATGAGCAGAAGCTGATGCTGGGACACCCCATAACCCCATCCCCACCCCAACAGGCTTTATTGGCCTGAAGAGCTGCTCAGTCCCTGGGAATTGTGTTGGGAGCCTTTCTACCTTGTTTATTTATGAGATGACCTCCCGTGATTCCTGTGTACAGCAGGTTTGTTATCTGAGACAATGCTGATAAGAGCACTGGGATAACAGGGATGGCAGCACCCAGAACGGATTATCTCCCTTCTCCTGGGACAAGGGATTCCTCATAAAAGGGATTTTGCACTCATACAATATTTGTTCTTGAAAGCAAATCCCAAAGTTACAACATCAGTACCACACAATTCCTTTCCCTGCAGCAAAGCAGGGCAGCCCCAAAGTACAGCTGGTCTCAGCTGAGCTGAAATGTGGTAATTCCAGGGGTGTCTGGGGGACTCGAACCCCCTGACTGCCGCTGAGAGCACAGCGAGCCAGGGAACAGAAATCTCCCGAAATTCCTCCACGCTGCCTTTGCCTACAGCAAGCACTAGGAATTTTTTATTTTCCTGCTTTCCAGCCTAAATTTTTCTGCCCTAATTTGATGTATTTCCTGCTCACATTTGCCTGTATCAGCCTGTATGTTATGTAAATATGACATTTATTGTTCAAGAAGCCTGACACGTGTACAGTCATCACTCAGCCGTGCTAATGAGAGAGAACCAACATTTGTGAGCTGCTGCTGGAATTCTGTCAGTGCTGTTCCCTTTTTCCTTACCCCACGAGCCATAGGGTGGTGACTAAAGAGCTGGATGCCTTCTCCACAAAGTGGGAGTGCTCCTGAACTGGGATCAAACTGGTGGAAGAGAGACAGCCTGAGCCCTACCAACATTTCCTTTGCCCTGCAACAACCCTGATTCCTGATCCAGGCATTTTTGAGGCTGTATTTGCTCCGTGAGCTTTGCAGAGGGCAACTTAAGCTCTTGGGATCTCTTGCAAAAAATATTTGTGATGCAGAGGGGTCTCAGATTTCTCTCAGCACTGCTCAACAGGTTTCTACCACCCTTTTTGGGCAGGACACGAGGGACTCTCTCCTGGTCTCCATCTCTCCAACACTGCCACTGAGAACACCCTAGACTGCCTCAACTGGGCTTTGCAGACTTGGCTGGAGTGAAGTCCCCACTGAATTTCCCCCCGCAGCCCAGGAGTGAGCGTGGCTGGGCTGGTGGCATGTCCTGCTGGTGGAGAGCACCTTTCCCAAAATGCCCACCCCCCGAGCTCGTTCCCTGCCTGTGCGTGGAGACACAAGACCCAGCAGTTCCCTGGAGCCTGCTGGGCTCCTGGGAGTGGGGCACAGACCGAGGTGAGGACACCTGGCAGTGGCACCAGTGGCACCTTCTCTGTACCAGCACGACTCAACCCACACGTGGCTCTGGTGTCACCAGCCGTGCCCAGTTCGTGCCTCACCAAAGGCCATGGTGGAGTCACCATCTCTGGACGTGTTCAGGAGGCACTTGGGGAGATGGCTTAGGGGTGATTATGGTGATCCTGGGTTGATGGTTGGGTTTTATCTTGAAGTTCTCTTCCAACCTTAACAATTCTGTGGTCCTGGAAAGGCCGCAAGGGCAGGGATGTTTTAGCAGCTTTAAGGCCTGAAATGTTGGAGGCCCCCTCAGGGTCTTACTCTCCCCTCAACAGGACCTGCCTTTCCCATTTTGTGCCAAAGGACCTTACCCAGCCACTCCAGAAAGCTCCTCAAGGAACCATAAACCAAGATTTGACAGGAACCTTCAGAGAGATGAGAACTGTTGAGTCTTTACCCTGGCAGTGAGGCCAAAGTCCAATTTCTGCCCCCAGATTTTGGGGTGGGTGCTGTTAACTCATGGCCTGCCCTCATGGGATGGTTCATGGGAGAGCGAGAAGGGAAGGGAGCCAATATTGGCACTTCATAGGACTTTTCTGCAGCTCCTTCTGCTCTCTGAACTCCTGCAGGGGATCATTACCTGATGATTGCAGGCTCTGCCCAGCTTTTGCTCTTCCCAGTCAGGACTCATCTCCAAAGCAATGGGAATGAATTGTGTGGAGGATTTCACCAGACCGGAATGTTGGGACACATTCAGCTGAAATCAGGGCAGAGCAGGGCTGACTCTGATCCCACAGGGGACTGATGGGGTTTTGTGGTTGCTCAGAAAAGCCTGGTTCTACTCATCTCTGTGCCCAAACCTCAGTGTTTTATCAGCAGAACATCTCTCTGGTGGCTGCAATTTGGTTTTTGGAGATCTTTCTTTGTCCTGTTTTGTACCTTCTGTAAAACCATACATTTTCCACTGTTTTTCCCGTAAATTCTGCTTTCACACTGCTGTTGTTTCAACTCCCTAAAAATGAGGCACATCCTGAGGATTTAATCAGCCCTACCAGACCACCACACAAATAGAGCTGGGAATCATCTCTTCCCCCGAGGAACAGCCTCATCCACCCAAATGCCACTTTCTGAACTCACCTGCCCTTACCGCCATTCTCCTTACCTTGTTGATAATCATGTAGATAATGATAATAATCGTGATGGATAATAACCATGATGGTGACAATAACAATGAGGATCTTTCTTTGACTACAGTCTTAGGGATCCCCATTTCCCCATGGCTGCCTCCCTACCCAAAACAGGGGCAATCAAACCAGCTCCAAGAAAATTCCAACCCCCAAAAAAGGAATCTCGGTGCCAGCTTTTGGGATAAATTTTATTTGTATAAACTTTCTACCCCCTCTTCTCTCCCTCCTCCTCTCAGTTACACAGCATCACCCTGACCTCAAGGTTCACACACCTGAGAGAAGCAAAATATCTCTGAGTGTCAGCACGGATTAGAGACTCCAGTCACATCTTTGGCATGGACAGGCAGTAAATGAAGTCTGAAGTAATTCAGATTCATCATTCAAAAGCATACCAGACTCAAACTCAAGTTTGAAAGAACAGAGCTGAGCAAAAATCCCCATTAAAGCTTGTTAGCAACAACCAGGGTTGACTTTTGTTTTAATCAAAAACCAATTTCCTTGACTAATATTACTGACTAATATTACCTTCTAGTGCACAGCAGATTCAGATGTTTTTTAGGGAGCAAAATGAAATTTTTCTAAATATTCTTCTGCCTCAAGCTTGCACTTCAGCCCTCTGTGTGCACAGTTCAGTGGAGTCTGTTTGCACTTGGTTTAAAATCCTTCCACTGAGCCACCTGCTCTGGATTGCACTTTTTATTCCAGATGTGAACCTGGACTGAGCCTCCTCTGCTGCTCCCTCCTGGAAAGCAGCTCCAGAGGAAGCAACGGGGCAGGAAGACCTTTCTGCAGGAATTCCTAAATCGTTGTAGCTCTGTGTCTGCCCCGGGGCTGCTGGAGCCTTTCAGGTGAGCGCAGCCTACAACACGAACTCCCTGCACTCACCCTGTGAGGGATCCAACAAACTCAGACTCCCCTTGGACTTGCCTGGATAAAAACGCTTTTGTTTTAACTACTCTTTCATTCTCGGGGGTGATTAGCTGCTTTAGCTAAATGAATCCTATTATTCAAAGCCTTCTTGTCTCCTTCTCTGTGTGCTTCTGACTCACGGAGCTATTTTCACACAGACATTATGGAAAGAAGGTGGATTTTTGCCTTTTAAAAAGAGCAGCGGGCAGGTTTGGGGACTGAGCCTTCTGTCTGTGGAGGGCCAGTGGTTGGTCCCATCTTAGCAGAAAGAGCAGATGCTCAAACCCTTTGGGTAAAGCTTGCTGGTCATGTTTGACTCTGCAGAAAAAGCTGCAATGGAAATAGAATCATGGAAGCACAAAATCATGGAATGATAGAATGGTTTGGGTTGGAAGGGACCTTAAAGCCCAGCCAGTCCCACCCCCTGCCATGGCAGGGACACCTCCCACTATCCCAGGCTGCTCCAAGCCCCAATGTCCAACCTGGCCTTGGACACTGCCAGGGATGGAAAGTCCTCGGCCTCTCGGGGCTACCTGTGCCACAGCCCCACCAGTCTTAGAGTAAAGAATTCCTTCCTAATACCCAACCTAGCCCTGCCCTCCTTCAGCATGATGGTCCTTCAGACCACTACAGATCATCACCCGTATTTTTAGGACTTCAAATATCAGAAGATGCATCTTAAACCAAAAAGTGCATTCCCAAACCCAATCCAATCCAAGCTGAAGCTCCTGGGATTCCAGAGGACACTGGCACCAGGAGCAGCTCTGGAGCTGGAGGGGCATGAGGGGTGATCCAGGGGTCACAGGCTGCAGGATCAGGGTGTGCTGGCACAGGGCGGGCAGGAAACAAAACTCTGCTTCCTTCAGCTCCTTAGAACTGATGGGAGCAGGGCAAGGCTGGAGGCTGCAGCCCCGGGAGCAGCAAGCTGAGGTTTTCCACGGAAACAGCCCTGCCCTCCCTGGTTTCCCATGGAAACAGCCCTGCCCTCCTTGGTTTCCCATGGAAACAGCCCTGCCCTCCCTGGTTTCCCATGGAAACAGCTCTGCTCTCCCTGGATCTGCTGCGTTTCACTGAGCTCCCCCTGCACCCCATGATCCATGGGAAACCATTCCCTCTGCCTCCCTCTCCCAGCCCAGCCCATGCTCCTCTTGAACTGGTGCTCCCTGGCCAAGGTCATTTTTAGGTTCCTTATCCCCCAGCAGGATAAAGACCTCCTGGAGCAGGATCCAGTGCCCCTTGGACACAACTTCTGCAACCCAGAGTGACCGAGAGCAGCTGCAAAAAATAACCACATGGGCCTGGAGTCAACATCCAGAAAAGATCAATTGAGGAAGAAGCCAAACACAAAGAGCACGGGGAGGGAGAAGGAACAGGAGCCAAGAATTTGCATTCCCACGATTGAGGAGATTTATCTGCATTTCTAGTTAACAGAAGACATTAATTGATTCTTGTTTTTATGGCTGCACACTGAGCTATTTCTGTCTGGAAGGAGACACTCTTAAATGGAATGAGTCAACCCAGACCTGTTATGTCACCCTGGGACCCTGGAAGACTTGGTAATAGCTTTGAAGAAATCAAGTTGCTTCACAGGGCTATTTTCTCTTCAGACATCAAAAGCAGAGCGAAAGGAGAGTAGTTCTGAAGGCTGAAAATGATTTTTTACATGGTCCTTTGCATTTGACAAATAGCAACAGGATAATCAAAGAGCTCTGCTCTGCACAAGACACTTCCACAGACATCCCAGCAGGGCTTGTCCATCCAGCTGAGCATGAGCTCCTGAAACGTGGCTGAGGGAAGTCCTAGCAGGTCCCAGCTCCTCAATTCGCTTCCTTCCAGATTAACTTTGCAACCCAGAAGAGAAGGAAAGTGTATTTTTCATTGTTAAAATATTGAGAAAAACATAGGAAGGAATTGTTCCCTGGGAGGGTGGGCAGGCCCTGGCACAGGGTGCCCAGAGCAGCTGGGGCTGCCCCTGGATCCCTGGCAGTGCCCAAGGCCAGGCTGGACATTGGGGCTTGGAGCAGCCTGGGGCAGTGGGAGGTGTCCCTGCCATGGCAGGGCTGGCACTGGATGGGCTTTGGGGTCCCTTCCAATCCAGACCATCCTGGAATTCTGTGACATTGTTCCTCCAATGCCTTCTTCCCTACAAAGGCACCTGTCCTCTAGACAGGAATAAATAAGGCTCTTTATTCTGAAGTGAAGCTGTAATGCCCCTCCAGATGCCACAAGGGCTGCTGTGACCCATCCTGGTGGCTCTGCCCAAGGAGAGGGGGACAAGTCCTGGGATGGAGCCAGCCCAGGAGCTGAGCAAAGCCGAGTCCACAGTGACAAATTCCACCTGTAAGAGGCCCCACCTGTGCCGTCAGCCCACTGCCAGCATTGCCACCTCCGGTTTGGAAAGGCAGTCAGGTAGCGTGGAACTCAAACAAATGCTTTGTTTTTCACCATTAGGCCAAAAATATCTGTAGGAAACACTGACAAATCAAAAGCATTTGTCATTTCTGCTTCTGTTTCCCTGGTGACAAAAAGAAAAGACCAAAACAAAAAACTGAACCCCCCCTGGTTTTTCCAACCCTGCAGTTCACAGCCTTGTCCATTTTATGCTGATATTTGCCTTCCTTTCTCTGGTTCAAAGCAGCACAAGGGTGGCACGGACCTGTGGAATGGGCCTCGGCCTCTCCTGGAAAGCTGAAGCCTCTTTACCAAAACCAGCTGGAATCTGTTTGCTTCCCTCCAGGTGGGAAAATGCTACCTGGCCCAGGCTGTTCATGGCAGAATAAATGCCTGTATTGGTCTCATCCTATTTAGGAAGGGAGAGTTGTGCTTCACTGCACCTCTGCCAGGCAGGAACCATCGCTCCCAGGGCTGAGGATGGGACATCTGTTGTTTTCTCCAGCCTCTATTTTGGTGTTGCTGCCTTGAACATTTTTGCAGCTCATGGACACCAGAGGAGCCCATCAAAGGGCTCAATTCCATCTTACAAACTGGGACCCTGGGTTTCTTCTGAACTCTGGCACGGGGTGGTGATGGGGTTTGTCCTCATCCCGTGTTTGTGACTCCCTGAGCAGCCCCGCAGGATTTCGGGAGCTGGCCCAGAGTGTGGGGAGTGTAAAAGTACAGGCAGGTAAAAATCCTCACAGTTCAGACAAATCTGCCTCCAGCCACAGGCACGCTGTCATCTCTCCCAAAGAAAAAGCCTGAGAGAGGAGAAAGGTGCTAATTGGGCACCCCTGGAGCCTGTGGGGAGCACGGCTTGGGAGCCCTGCTGGGCTGGGAGGGTTTAGTCAGAGAATCCCAGAATCCCAGGATGGTTTGGGTTGGGAGGGATGCTAAAGATCATCCAGTTCCACACCCCCTGCCATGGGCAGGGACATTTTCCACTCCAAGCCCTGTCCAGCCTGGCCTTGGGCACTGCCAGGGATCCAGGGGCAGCCACAGCTGCTCTGGGCACCCTGTGCCAGGGCCTCCCCACCCTCCAAGCCAAGAATTCCTTCCTAACATTCAATATAAATCCACCCTCCTTCAGCTTAAAGCCATTCCCTGTGTCCTGTCCCTCCAGCCCTTGTCCCAAGTCCCTCTCCAGCTCTCTTGGAGCTCCTTTAGGCCTTGGAAGGGACTCTAAGCTCTCCCTGGCTGTTCCAGGAAGGGTCAGGGGGTATTTTGGGGGTGTTTCCCCTCTGTGAGGTCCCCTGTTGGCAAATGAAGGCACAGAAGCCTCACCCTGGGTGCTCTGCGCCCAGTGCCCTCCCAAGCTCCATCTCTGGGGCTTGCAGCCCCCTGGCTGCCCAGCACCAACTCTCCAGCTGGCCCACAGCACCCCGTGCTTTTGCTGTCAGCTCTTCTCTGCCATTGAAGCCCTACATGAAAACCCCCAAGAACCCGAAAGCCAAGGAACAACTGTGGCAGAGCAGGGATCGACCCAGGCAGGACAAACACAGGCTGTGCTAGCTGGAGCTCGTGAGCTTTGCAACACAAACCTCAGGATGTGACACCAGTTACAGATCTGGGGGATCCTTCTGTGCTGTCGTGCTCAGAGACTCTGCTGTGACTCTGCTCTGTGCTGTGACTCTGCAGAGTGGGTGGCCTTCAGCTCACGCTGGAGTTCACGCTTGGTTTAGGGAGCAGCGCTGCTGAAACAGCCACAGCCTCCTCCTCCTCCTCCTCTTCCTCCTCCTCCTCCTCCTCCTCCTCTTCCTCCTCCTCCTCATCTTCCTCCTCCTCCTCCTCCTCCTCATCTTCCTCCTCCTCCTCCTCCTCCTCCTCCTCCTCCTCCTCCTCCTCCTCCTCTGCCCTGTGCTGCTCCTCGCTGTGCCTGTCCCCAGGCCAGCACAGAACCCCAGAATCCCAGGATCACTGAGGTTGGAAAAGCCCTCCCAGCCCACTGAGGCCACCCTGTGCCCAATGCCCACCTTGTCCCCAGCTCAGAGCCCTGAGTGCCACCTCCAGCCCTTCCTGGGACACCTCCAGGGATGGGCACTCCAAACCTCCCTGGGCAGCCCCTGCCAAGGCCTGAGCACCCTTTCCATGGGGAAATTCCTGCTGCTGTCCACCCTGAGCCTCCCCTGGCCCAGCCTGAGGCCGTTCCCTCTCCTCCTGTCCCTGTTCCCTGGGAGCAGAGCCCGACCCCCCCGGCTGCCCCCTCCTGTCAGGGACTTGTGCAGAGCCACAAGGTCCCCCCTGAGCCTCCTTTGCTCCAGCCTGAGCCCCTTTCCCAGCTCCCTCAGCCGCTCCTGGGGCTCCAGCCCCTTTCCCAGCTCCATTCCCTTCCCTGGACACGCTCCAGCCCCTCCATGTCCTTCTTGTCCTGAGTGTCCCAGAGCTGTCCCCGGCACTGGAGGTGCCCCAGCAGTGCCAGCACAGGGGATGGGCACTGCCCTGAGGCTGTGGCCACACCATGGCTGAAACAAGCCTTGGCCTTCTTGCCCACCCGATCATCTTGGCCACCACAGCATCCATGAGGAGACTGCTGGACTGATGTGGCTTCAAAGCAGTCTGGCCTTGCTTCCATGCTCTGGCTCCGGTGTGGGCACAGCAGTGGCTGGAGCAGGCAAGGTGCCCTGAGAGGTGCAATGAGCGGGCTGGGCCAATTCCCTCTCCTGCTGCAGCCTTGGGGATGCCATTTTAAACCACACCCAAACCCCCTGGTTTTAGCTGCAAACCTCGTACCCAAATTCCAGTGCGCCACCTCAGCCCGTAGGTACCCCCAGGAACTGCCCTGAACCACGGCAAAAACACCCGCTGACCCTTTCCTGCAGAGCCCCAATGACTAAAAGCCAAATGACTAAAAGCCAAAAAGCCCCGGTTTTAGGTGCTAATTAAGATGAATCCCATCTATGTGGGATCTATATGACCAACGTGTGAGTTGTGAGCTTTGCAAGGGTTGGGATCACCTGGGAAAGGAGGATGAGTGGGATAGGGTCCCAGATGTGGGCTGCCCCCCTGTTTTCCCTGCCAGGATTTTCTCCCCTCTCTGCAGAGCTCTGGAGGTTTGACATTTGAGGCACAGGACCTAGCTTGCAAGAAAAGCAGAGGGTTTCGAGGAGAGAAAAGCAACGGCCTGATCTGTTTATCTCGGAGTCAATCAATTCCTGCAGAACGAGGATGTGAACAGACACAGCTCAGGGAAGGGCTGAGCAGCTGGAAGCTGATGGACTCAGAGCTGCTTCTTGAGGGATATTATTTGTGCTTTCAGAACAGACCTACAAAGGCACAAATAAATCCACCTGCTCTGGGAAATTGTCCTTTATTCTGCTCCCCATCAGGCACTCGGGGTTGCTGGGACAGGTTTATCACAGAAACCTTGTCCCTGCTGGGCTCCAAACCTCCTCAGGGAGTGCCAAGGGAGGAAAAGGGATGCATCCACCAAGCCTTGTGGCAGAGCTGCTGGGACACAGTGCTCCTGTGGGGAATGACCAGTCCTTGCTGCAGAGCTGCTGTGCCTGCACGGTGCCTGCACTGATGGGAGCCTGCTGGAGAAATTCCCAGCTCAGCCCTTCACACCTTCCTCACCAAATGCAGCCAGGACAAAGCTCCACACTCCTGGCTTTGTGCTGGGGCTGTCCTTCCCTTTGCCTGTGCCTTCCCTCCCAGGTGCTGAGCCAGCCCCCTGATGCAGGATGATCCCGCATCTCCCAGCCCCCTTTTCTGGGCTGAACAAGCTAAACTTCAGTCCCATCTTGTCCAGCAGGACAAGTCCTCCCCAGAAAATCCTCTTTGCACACAGTTCTGTGCCTGCTGCAGGATGAATGAACCTTCCTTGAATGGAGCAGAGGAAGAGAAACCTCTCAGTGGCTCCTGCACCTCCTGTGGGTGATTCCTTATCCAGAGAGGACTAAAGAACAGCCCAAGGGCACCGAGTTTTGTGCCTTCTCTCTGTTCCTAGTGGTGGTTCACATCCATCCTGAGGGCTGGAGGCTTCTGTCCCAGGGGATCTGAGAAATGAATTTGTCAGGAGCTGGGGATCCTGTAGCTGGAGGCCCTCGAGAGGTCTCCCTCTGGGTCAGTCACCCTGGGGGTTGGTGGGGGAGTCAGACATGGTTGAGATGAATCTGCTCTGGACTTCTTCAGGATGTGGGATGTGGCCCCAGCAGGGCCCTGGCTCCCGAGGGCACCGAGGAGCAAAGTCACCAGAGCTGCCACACTGCCCCTGCTTGGTCTGTGCTGCCTGTCTTGGAAAGAAGGGCAGGAAAGGAGCAACCACGAGACACAGGAGGGGGCTGGGGGCTGCCAAACCCCTGCCAGGACCTGTCTCACTCTGCTTTGCTTTCAGAGGGCAGGATGGGTTGGGCTGGGAAGTGACCTTAAAGCCCATCCAGTGCCACCCCTGCCACGGGCAGGGACACCTCCCACTGTCCCAGGCTGCTCCAAGCCCCAATGTCCAGCCTGGCCTTGGGCACTGCCCGGGATCCAGGGGCAGCCCCAGCTGCTCTGGGCACCCTGTGCCAGGGCCTGCCCACCCTCACAGGGAAGGATTTATTCCCAACATCCAATCTAAACCTGCAATCCTTCATCTCAAAGCCATTCCCCCTTTTCCTGTCCCTCCATCCCTTGTCCAGAGGCATGGATGGGAGGGCAGCAGCCTGGCCCGCCGTGAGCGCTGCTCCCCCAGCGAGAAATCCCATTTGCAGCGGGCAGGGATCAGAGCCCACACAGGGATTTAACATCTGAGGAGAGAGAAGCGGCGTGGGTGATGTGACGAAGCACCGTGGCTCTGTGGGCTCCTTTGTGGCACCTCTGGGTGCGCAGGTTCCTTTGGGCTCTGTGTGGCACTGGAGGGGGTCCCACATTTATCTTCTCCCCCCTGCCCTGCTCAGACTCATTTCCTTGCTGCCTTGTGGCTGTTCACAGCTGCAGCTGCTGGAGCCAACATCACCTGGAGTTGGAAGGAAACAAAACATCTCCCTGAGAGGCCACTGTGGCTACCAGGGACCACCACGGGCTCAGACTGGGGTCAGCTCAACAACCTCTGAGCACCCCTGACTTGTTGGGCTCAGTCTCTGGGCTGGGAGCTCTCAGGAGCCAAAGCTCTGGGCTTGTGTGGGGCACAGGACAAAGCTGGGCGTGCACCTGGCGCCCCATGGCCCTCGGGCAGGGCCCTGAGCTGCAGGAAGGTCAGGGAGCCCTGAGAAGGAAAGGGTGAGGGGTCACCAAGCTCGGCAGCAAAGCTGCATCCCCTCGCCAGAGCCACAGCGGTGTGGGGGTGTCAGCTGTGCCCCCAGCCCGGGCACAGGGAGCTGGTTCTGACGGGGACCCAACCCCTCCCCGAGCAGCTCCCGCTCCCCTCAGTCAGGGTGTCCCATTTTCACTCAGGTCACAGCAAACTGGGGCGAGATGAGGCTATTTCTGGCAGCCCGTGGGTGCACGGCGTGAGCTGCTCCACAGGATAAGGCCCTGCCCTGGAAGCTGAGGGACAGCAGGAACTTGGGGAGGTTCCTCCAGTCCCAAGAGTCTGGAGCACTTCATGCTCAGGCCTGAACGCTCCTGTGAGTTCCCTCACTCCTCTGGTAGCTCTGGCAGTGGCTTTGCCTGTCCCCTTCTCCACAAAAGCATCGGGACCTGTGCTCTGTGTCCTGCACAGCCCTGACCCCACCACACCCTGCAGCAGTGACACCCAGGGGTGACACCCTGAGACAGAAAGCACTGCCTGCTCTCCCTTCTGAATCCAGCACTTTTCAGTCCATGCCTTCCACACACAGAGAGGAGCAGAACTCACCAAACTGCCTTTTCTGGCCCAAATCTACCTCACAAACTTTCATCCACAGCTCCCTCCAAGCACAGACACTTCACCAGGCACTTTCAAAGTCTTAATTCCCATTCTACCTCCTAATCCGAACCTCAGGTTGTTCTCATCACCTATATTTGAACCGCCTCTATTTTTAGTTTCCTGCTTTAAAATGAAGATGAGGACTTGCCTTTTATAGCCTGTGCACTCCTGCTATCTGAGCAGATCTGAAATTACCACCAGTTACTTGTACCTCGGAATAAAACCTGGTGTAGCATTCGAAACAATAGAGGCAGTGTGATGACAGAAAAAGGAGAGACAAGAGTGGAGCACCTTAAGGAAATGTTGAAGGTCTGCGTTTCCAAAGAGCAACCCAGGAACTGTGAGCACAGATCTGGCCACACACAGAGCTCAGCCCTGCTCAGAAATGGGGTTTGAAGGACAGTTGTACTCAGCAGATCTGCAGCTCTTGGCTGCACAGACATTTTCCTATCGTGGCTGGAAGGTGATCCCCAAGCTCAGTGTGGGTCCTGCACTGATCCCAGGATTTGAACAAGCTCCCACCAGCAAAATCTGGGAGTCAGGGAGCAATTATCACCCTGCCAGGACACTCCTTTGGGGGCATACTGTACTTGCATTTCTTCTGGGTACAGAAACTAGGGATGGAAAGGGAAGGGGAAAGGGAAAGGGAAAGGGAAAGGAAATGGGAATGGGAATGGGAATGGGAATGGGAATGGGAATGGGAATGGGAGGAAAGAAGAGAAGAGAAGAGAAGAGAAGAGAAGAGAAGAGAAGAGAAGAGAAGAGAAGAGAAGAGAAGAGAAGAGAAGAG
>NW_024581053.1:696142-704517 GCF_017639235.1 Corvus kubaryi
AGAAGAGAAGAGAAGAGAAGAGAAGAGAAGAGAAGAGAAGAGAAGAGGAAAGGGTTCTAACATGTTTTCAGTCCATTCCTGGTTCAGAGGGGAACTGCAAACCACCTTCTCTCCAGGGACAGGTGTGCAGCAGCACCATGGGCTGCTCTGCATTGCACACACAAGTTCATTTTCTGCAGCACATCCAGGCAGTGCCATTGAAATCCATCACAGCCTCCCAGCTACTGGCAGGAAATGGGCTCGGGCTCAGCTCTGTGGTTGAGGAGCTGGGCTGAGCTCCAGAGGCGGTGTGGCACCACAGGAGCCGCTGGCAGTCCCCCAGCTCTCTGCTCATTCACTCGCTGGCAGGACTCTCCAACAGGCAGAACTGCCATGAAAAATCTGTCCCCGGCCCAAGGCTCCCTGCTCCATGGATCCCCTTGCCATGGGCTGGAATGCTGCTCCCTGCCGGGCAGCCACTCACTGAGGAGAGGGAAAGAGCTGCTCCTTGTTTTCACCTGCCAGACAGGAAACCCCAGGTTCAATCCAACCCCCAGCCTGCCTCAGGTCCGGGCTCTGGCAGCTCTGCTGCGGGAAGGACTTCATTCAGTTCCTCCCTTCCTGTCCTCCCTGCTCCTTGGGAATCCTGCACTTTGCTTCATGGCGACCAGGAGCAAATGCTGCCCTGCACAGGCTCCCCTCACCTCTAAAACAGATCTGCTCCAACCTGGTTTCAGACCCTGAACTCAATCTCAGCTTGGCAGGGGGACATTGCTGAGCTCTGCCTCTCCCTGAGCACACAAAGAGCAACTCAACAGCTGGGAATAAATTCTGGATAAAGGCAGTTCTTTCATGAGTGTGCCAGAGAGAAACTGCTCCTTCTTGGAGCAAAAACCAGGGCTCTGCTTCCAAAGGCCTGGGCAAACTTCTCCTCCAGCATCTGCTGTGCCCATCCAGGATGGCAGAGCCTTGGCTCCTGTGGGCACTGAGCCTCCCACAGACCGAGGCTGCAGCAGCCCAGGGGTATCCTGACATTTAAGGACACCAGGAGGGCCACAGCCATGGTGGTGCTGCTGGTGACCCTGTGACATCAGGGGGATGAAACAGAATCATGGAACCCCAGAATGGTTTGGGTTGGAAGGGACCCCAAAGCCCATCCAGTGCCACCCCTGCCATGGCACGGACACCTCCCACTGTCCCAGGCTGCTCCCAGCCCCAATGTCCAGCCTGGCCTTGGGCACTGCCAGGGATCCAGGGGCAGCCACAGCTGCTCTGGGCACCCTGTGCCAGGGCCTGCCCACCCTCACAGGGAACAATCCCTTCCCAATATCCCATCCAGCCCTGCCCTCTGGCAGTGGGAGCCATTCCCTGTGTCCTGTCCCTCCAGCCCTTGTCCCCAATCCCTCTCCAGCTCTCCTGGAGCCCCTTTAGGCCCTGCAAGGGGCTCTGAGGTCTCCTTGGATCCTGGAACCCAAACCATTCCATGATTCCAGGAATCATGGTTCCCATCTTCAACCTGTGGCCTTCAGACACTGCCAAAACACAACCTGGTCATGGGCAGGGCCCCACATGCTGCCAAGAGGCGAAGGGGAATCTGTGCCAAAGAGTAAAATCAATCACTAATTTCAAGTCTGGCTCTCCTGGACTGTCTGCAATCACTGCTGTGGTGTTTGCTGGGCACACCCCTGCAGTGCCCACAGTCTTGTCCTGACTATTGAAGGATGAACAGAAGCTCCTAAAACCAAATAACTCCCCCAGGAGCAAGCACCATCCATAGAAAGTCAATCTGGAAGGCAGACCTGAGCCCTGTGTCTCCAAAACCACTTCCCTGATGATGAGTTCATCCCAAGGAGTGCCTCCCAAGGAACCTTGGCAGATAAACTGCACATACCACACTGGCTTTGCTCTAGCAGTGGATTTTTGGGAGTGCTCAAGCTCCCCATGTGCCAAACTCTGACCGTGTTGTTCTGGAGAGGTCACAGATGCTTCAGAATCACAGATCTCTCTGCAAAGTCCCCTCTCTGCTGCCAGGAGTCTCCAGTTCTTTTCACAATATTTGAATTTCTTATTTACAACTGGCAAGCAGGATTAAGAGTGAATGCAGCCCTGCCAAAGGCACATCAATCCAGCTCCAGGGTGAGCCTTCATTTAGGTTAAACTCCCTGTTTGAGGGAGAGAACCAGCCTGAGATACTCAATGACACCACAGCAAGAAATCCAAAGGGCTTTTTATCCAACAGTTCTTGATCATAAATAGAGAAAAGCACGTTCTTCAAAGAGGAGCTTGTGGCAAGCAGCTGCAGCTCCAGTTTCACAGACAGCTGGGCTGTACCTGCCAGCTCTTCCCCAGCTTTTGGCTCAGCTTTCAAAGGGATCTGCCAAAACATCCCAGAGAGTTGACAGACTCTCTGAGAAAGGGCAGCCAATAATAGGCAGGGCTTCTTTCTTCTCCCCTCAGCCATTGTCATTTATTTTGTTATCCTGCTAACGCACAGCAGAAAGAAGAGGAATCCATTCTGGACTTCCAGATGATTGAAACCCAACCATGGAACTCAGCAGAGGATGAGTTTGTAGGGCTGGGCAGCAGATGGAGAATCAGTGGAGTGATAACTTGTGGGATTTACCTCAGCATGGGAAGAGGAGGTCCTCAGCAGTGGCACTGGGGAAGGCGAGTGCCAGACTCTGTCACACACGGAGCCAGGGATGCCCTGTGACCTCCCAGCTGCCCAAACACTCGGCTAATCCTGGGTGTGCACACACAGAAAGGCCCTGGTGGCCTTTCCCTGCCCCAAACACAAGATTCTGGCTTTCACTGTCTCTGAGAGAGAAAGAAGAGACAACCCCAGCCCTGTCCTTGTCCCTCAGGAAGCCCCTTTGATCAGGCCAAGTTAAAAATGCCAAAACCAATGGATGGGTGAGCAGTGGGATCTCCAAGTGACCCTGTCCCATGGGAAAGGCTCCCTTCCTTGCAGCAGGCAGCAGTTTCCATGTCCCAGCTGGCTCTGGAGCAGCCTTGAGCTCCCTGCATGGGGATCTCCTGGATCTCCTGGCTCAGCAGGGACCCATGTGCTCCATGCCCAGCTCGTGGCCACTTCCCTGCTGTTCCAAGGAACAACAAGCTCGAGGGAGGCTCTCAGATCAGTTGCCAGTCCTTGTGCTCAGTGTGGGACATGCTGGCTTGGACAGCCACATCCCAAACACCCTCTGCAGGTTCCTGCCCAGTCTGGGGACAGAAGGACACCTTCACCTCTGTTATCTCATTGCTCATGGCAGGAGGTGACACCGGGCACTGAGAGCGTTTCACCGGTGTCCCCCCATCCCTTGCCCACAGCAGCTGCAGCCACTGGAATGTTTTCCACGCCCTCCCCCTCTCCTCCCACCCGGCCATTCCGAGGGCTATAAAAACCAGAGCTGTCCAGACTCTGCTGAGAAATGGACCGGCCATGTCTGAAGGCGATTAAATAATTCAGAGCAGCTGGAAATGTCCGATTGCGTCATGGAATCTTTCTGCAGAGCTCCCGGGCCCCTCTCCACATCCCAATGATCCTATTTCCGAGTCAATACAATTAAGTGCCAGGATATGCAAGGCTTGGAATTAATCTGGAATCAGGATGCGAGGGATCTTTAGCACACCCGCCGCAAGACACCGTCAAAATCACCCGAAATGATCCAGGATAAACAGAAAGTGATTCACTGGGATGCAGCGGGCTCGGGCTCCACAGCTCCCCGTTGATGGGAGGTCTAACAAGTGTTTAGCAAGCACACCCAACCCTCAGTTTTTGCAAATCTATTCACGGCGAGTTACAGGTGCAGGTATGAAAAAAATGATCCTCAAAGTTTTGCCTTTGCCTGTATTAACGAGTCTGCTGCAAGTGTGGATTACTAATGACGGAGGCAGGCAGTAAATCCCAGCTTGGAGCTGATTCACTGCGTGTTTTGTAGCTGCGCTGGGCTGAGGAAGTTGTGACAGATGTAATATAAGACCCCAAAATAACAAATTAAGGGTATGAACCAGCACTTTGGGAAGGAAACTGGAACACAGAGCTGCAAGCCAAGCAACGGGGAACCAGCCATGACAGCAGGGATCCAGGGCAGTGTTGGAGGGAGCAATCAGAACTCTCAAACTGCTAATGAGGAACAAATTAATAAAGCTCTTTCCTCCCATTCATCTCTGAATCACATTTACGTGCCAATGGAGCAGCAGCACTGCCGGCCCGAGTCGATGGCTGTGAAAGGGGCTCAGTTTGGGGTGTCCCAAAGCAGCAGGGGCGTGTCAGAGGGGGCAGTGGGTGTGCAGGAGGAGGAAGGGGTGCCAGCCCCCGTGTCCCATCCCGCTCTCCCATCTCAGTGGGAACGCGCAGCCTGCAGCAGCTCAATGCTCTACACCAGCTGAGGTGTCGCACGGAGATTAGTTTGCACACAGATCTGTCAGCGCTGAGACACAGAGCCTGTCAGAGCCACTCCTCAGCCTGCAGGAAAACCACGGAAGGATGTGCAGATGAGGGAACACGACGGATGGGGAGATCAAAACATCTCAGGGAGGAAACGACCTGCTCCTGGTGCTGACACAGGATGTCCCCAGCCCTGCCGTCAGTGACAAGCTGTTCTGAGAGTCCCACAAACACAGCCCCAGCCCTGAGGCACTGACTCCGGGCTCCTGTCCCCACACACAGGGAAGGCATCGTTCCCACAGGGAGCGGCAGAGCTGGGAAAGCTCTGGAGCTTCCAGAGGAGGAAGGGGTGAGGCAGTGGAGCTGGCACCCAGCTCAGCTGGAGACACAGAAGCAGCGCAGGAAGATTTGATTGCTAAGTGTGTTCTGGAGATGCCTTTGCCTTTCTGTGGCTGCTTCTGGAAGTTTTATGTCCAAGCCCAGAGGTTGAAGTGGCAGATGAGGCTGATGCTTTACCTGTGGCTTTGCCTGAGTGACCCTTTGGACACCATGCCCCATCTCCCAGTGCTGACCTGGGGGATCTGACTCTCCAGGAGGCTGCAGGGGGGAGGTTGGCCAAGGTGCCAGCTCAGAGATGAGGTGTTTCCCTCAGCCCCTCAGAGCCACTGCCAGACAGGCAAGGGGAGAAGCCACCAGACACAGCTGCCCCCTCACTCCAGTCTCTCTCCCCCCCCCACCCTCGTGTTTCCCACAAATTCCTGCAGCTTCCAAACCCTTAACCCACAAGGCAGCCACCTTCCACTGCTCTGGCTCCAGGAATATATGGTCTGTCTGCCCTCATGCCCAGGGAAAATAATTTCCTAAGGTAGATCAAGAACAATCTTCTTCTGAATAAACACAAAGCCGGGGAGGGGGATGTTCACCAGGAGATGTCAGGGGTGATCTGAGGACTGGTATCTAGCTGGGTGTGAGGTCCGGCTAAAGCACAAATACCCCGTTTCCACCCACCAGGCACAAATCCTGTGCCCCCAAAGCAGTGCCCTGAGCCATGTGCCCATGCACGAGGTGCAAGAGGAGTGACAGCAGAGGCCCAGCAGGCAAATCCCACATTTGGGCTGCGAATCTGCCGGATCTGCACAGAAAATGTGCCGTGGGGAGCTTTTGCTGCTCAGTCACCAGGCTGGCTCTGCCCAGCAGCTTTGCACCTTGCCCACACTGAGGGTGATGCCCGCACACGGGGCTGGGGCTGCACAGCCACAGCCACTGCCCTGCACACGTGGCTCATCCCTTCCTCTTTTCCCTGCCCACTGGCACTGCAGGACATCCTCAGAGCAAATTTTAGTGGGATACTCCAAGAAAAGAGCCTCCTGACTCAGAGCACACCTCCCAGGGAACCCAGGCACAGCCTTGAGCCAAGAGGGAGAGGTTCCATGTCTGGAAGTGTTGTTGGGCGGGCTCTGGGGACATTTGACTCTTGCTGAGTCTCCCACACGGCCCTGCCTCTGCGGTTCCTCCAGGATGTGCCAGAAGCTTGCAAGGAACTAAGATTATAGGAACAGTTCTGGTTTTCCCTACAGGATGACCCTGTAGCATTTAGAAGAGTCTAAACCCCTCTGTTCCTCCTGCCTCACTGCCCCGATCCCTTGCACTCAGCTCAACTGGGAAATTCTGCTTTTTCCAGAAAATAACCTCACTATTTTTCACACTCTTGCAGAGTTACCAGGAAAAGAAAGAAGCTGTTGAGTGATGAACAGAGATGATCATCTGCTCTACAGAATTCCTGCTGCTGTCCCAGACTGCTGAAACTCGAGGGGCTCAGTTGCGTTGGGAAACTATTTTCAAGGTCTGAGACAGTAAAAAAAAAAAACAAACAACCAAAAAGCAAAATAAAAGTCGTGGTTTTACCTGAAAACTCAGCACTATGGTGAATGTGTTCCCTCCCTGGAGTGTTTTATCTGTGTGGGTGCAGCTGTAAATCCCCTCCAGCCTGGGTGAGTGCCAGAGCTCTGGGGAGCCCTGGCAGGACCGAGGGCACAGCCCAGGCCAGGGTGGGACACTGGGAGTGTCAGGATGCTCGGGATAGGCTGAAGAAGGTTTTATATTGGGTCAGTGCACAGAGAGGTGAGCTGGCTCCTGTCTCCCACGTGTGTCCCTGCAGCACCAAACCCTCCCAGCACCTCCCACAGCACTGGAGCTGCTCCTACACAGGAATGTGGGATCCACCCTCCTTCTCTGAGGGCTGACAGACCCCCTCTGGCTGGAGGGGGGCAGAGGTGCCCTGTGCCCACCCAGCGAACTCCTCAGAGGTGCGGGTGTCCCCCAGCTGCCTCTACATGGAATTAAAAGCCGCTCCCTCAGAATCAACCATCCAACTTCCTCCTACCTCATGAGAGATGAGATCAGCCCTGCCTTGTGCCTCACCACGGGGCCTTCCATGGCCTAAAGAGCTGGGATTCATCCCCGGATCATCCTGACAGGCTGACAGCAGAGTCTGTGCCCGTGGCTTGAGGAACACACGCTGTAATGCCTTTAGAGCCTTCAGATGCCAGGCAGCGATGCACTGCCCAGTGGAATGCCATGGAAGAGCCGTAAATCCCGATCCTGCAGGATGTCAGACATGTGGATACGCTGATTTGGTATCCATGGTACTTTGGCATGTCTCACATCTTTGTCTTCTGCCCGAAATAGATGAGCTCTTAAATATTACTCAGCACTTGGAGTTCTGCCACGGCACAGAAGACAGTTGAGAAAACACCAAAAATGTGTCTCCCAGTGCTGAGAAATATTGAGAGAAACTTCACTGGTTTTGGTCAGCCACGGGGCAGAACCCTCTCCACAAGGCAGGGTGAGGTTATCTGGCTGAGGTGGAGGTGGTAACACAAGGGCTGGAACTCAAATAGGACAGAACCTGCTCATCTAAACAGGAATAGGACAAAACAGGACAGAACCTGCTCATCTGCAGCCCTGGCTGAAGCTCTCATCCCTCCTTACAGGTACTGGGTGGTCACTTCAAGCTGGCCTCAGGAAATCTGTCACACAATATTTCCTAAAATCCAACCTTTTCAGGCACAATCCTAATGATAAATCCCCTGAGTCCTTCGTGACACCCGAAGTCCCCGCTGTCACAGCACAGACAGACAATCAGATCAGGTCACAGACAAAGACAAAGCCACACGTGAGCACAAGCAGGTCCTGCAGAGGTGTGAGAGGCTCATCGCTCTCACCACTCAGCAGTGGGGGAATCTGCCATCAAGAAACTGGAAATGAACATTAGAGCACTGCTCGAAACCCAGGTGAAAGGCAAATTCTAAGGCCAGTCCATTCTGATGTCTACAAACAGCCACGATATTGTTTCATTTCTTCAGAGAACAAGAGCCTTTTATTCACTTCGGAAAGCACCCCCTGCCTGGTGGCTGTGGTGGATAAACAGCCTGCACTCCCACTGCCCACTCTCCCACCTTCCCAGGGATGGGAAATGTGCTCTGGAAAAGGTGTGGAAACCCCTGGCCCACCTACAGGAGGGCAGAGCCCCTGAGCCTTTGCAGCTAAAGAAGGAAAGGAGGTTTTGTTCTCACCTGGGAAGGAACTGGGAAAAGCCTTTTGGACAGCAAACTGCTGGGAGGTGCCTCTGGTCTGAGGTGAGGATAATTCACCTGTCTGAGACAAAGGGCTGGATTTACAGCCCTGCTCAGGGTTCTCCACGGGCTTGGTGGAGGCTATCAGGACACCCCACTCCACAGACCATCGCTCCTGGGGTACGTTTGCTCCCTGACCCTAAATACACTCCTGACGTGGCAGGACATGACTGTAAAACTTTGGGATGGGGACACCTTGTGTGAAATGCCACCCACGGGTCCTTCCTTGAACCATTGCAGCTCCCAGCCCACCTGGGGTTCCCCTGCTTCCCTTCCCTCGGTGCAGAGCTGGACTGGAATTGCAGGGTACTGGATTATAAATCTGGGATTGCAGGGTACTGGATTACAAATCTGGGATTGCAGGGTATTGG
>NW_024581053.1:704527-707897 GCF_017639235.1 Corvus kubaryi
GGGATTGCAGGGTACTGGATTACAAATCTGGGATTGCAGGGTATTGGATTACAGATCTGGGATTTCAGGGTACTGGATTACAGATCTGGGATTGCAGGGTATTGGATTACAGATCTGGGATTTCAGGGTACTGGATTACAGATCTGGGATTGCAGGGTACTGGATTACAGATCTGGGATTGCAGGGTATTGGATTACAAGTCCCACGGGTGCTGCCTCAGCCTCAGTAAACTTTATTTAAGCACACACAGACATACACAGACAATATACATATATTTGTTTCTTGTCTGACAGTTCTACAGGACCAACACTGCTTTGGATGACACTCGTGGAGAACTGGAAAAAGTGCAGGAAATGCAGGAAAAAAAAAAAGTCAAGGTCTTTTAATCATTTGTGAGTCATGGTCATCCACAGAAACAACACAGGAGCGTTCAACCAGGCGAGCACGAGGACACAGCTCCACATACAGTACATTGTCTATAGAGGAATCTCCATACATTGTGTCTAGAGGGGGTACAGCAGTCTCGGGGGACACAAAAGGGAACAGGAATGGCACATGCACCCCCAGTGTCACAGCCAGGGCACCGGTGGCACTCGGGCAGGGCGGGGGGGACGGGAGGACACTCCGAACACGTCTCACCGTACACTAGAAAAACTCACCAAACAGGCAACAGCGTCATCAGTGAACAGTGCCCGGGCTTCTGGTGTCACCAGGACACAGCTTTGGTGTCACCAGAGCCCCCTGGGTATTTGGGTACTTGTGTTAAAGAGCTACAGCTGTCTCTCCACAGATATTTGTATACAGTACATGTACACAGAGCATACACAGAGCAGCATATGGATATTTTTGTGTTTTCCTGTTTGTACATTATATCACAGATTATAGGAACACAGAAAATATAGGCTTTAGGACCTAAAAAGAAATAATTTTATAAAATGTTCATCATGCCCCCCCCCCCCCCAAAAAAAATAAATAAAGAAAGAAAGAAAAGAAAAGCCCAGAAGTGAAAGGAAAGAGCTCCAGACACACAGTCTGGACGTGGTCACTGCCTGCCCTGGGCCAGCTGGACATTCCTGCCCTCCCCTTTGGGAGCACCCCTGCACCCAGGAAAACACAAAGCTGGAGGAGCAGTCCCACCGCAAAGCCTGGATGGAGCCCGGCATCCCCCGTGCCCTGCCCCAGCTCCCTGCCAGGACCCCGCAGGTCCTGCCCCAGCCCAGCACTGACCCCCAGCAGCATCTCCTGGGCTGAGCCCAGTGCCAGCTCAGGGCACCCAGAGCCCAGCTGCCGGCCCAGAGCTTTGGATTTAAAACAATCTTTTCATTTAGCAAAAAATGGTTTCCACTGTACCCTTCGTGTGTCCTCTTCCTAACGTGACAAACCCGGAGGAGATGAAATTATGGAGATCTGGCCCTCCACTGCGATAAATATCCTTTCCATAGTGACCTGCCGGGGAAAAGGAAACAAAAACACCGTCAGTCAGTCTGTCTGTGTGGATATACATATATCTGTATATTTATATATTTATATATTTATATATTCATATATTCATATATTCATATATTTTTATATTTTTATATTTTTATATTTATATTTATATGTATATTTCTATGTTTATATATTTACATAGATATGTATTTTGTATAGATATTTATTTATATATATCTATATATTTATATAGATATATATTTATATATTTATATAGAGATATAGAGATATAGAGATATGTTTATACAGATATATATTAATATATTTTATATATTTTTATATATTTATATATCTATATATTTATAGGTCTATATATTTATATATTTATATAGATATATATTTATATATTTATATATTTATATATTTATATAGAGATATGTTTATGTAGATATATATTAATATATTTTAGATATTAATATATATTTATATAGTTATATATTTATATAGAGATATATTTATATATTTATATGGAGATATATTTATATAGAGATATATTAATATATTTTTTAATATATTGATACATTTTTCTATCTATATATTTTTATATCTATATACTTATACATTATACATGTGCCATACAGCCCTGCTGTCACCCTCATACACGTTGCATAATTAATGGCACCCCGAGGGTGGCACAGAAAACACCACCTATGGCAACACCGAAGCCTTAATTCTTCATTGGCAAAGATCTGTGGAGAAGAACAACTGCACGTTTTGGAAATTGCCAAGGAACGAACAGGATCTGCGAGGGGAAGCACCCGAGTGCCAAATGAAGCAGCCCAATCTTCAGGAAATTGGCTCGTCCCTGGCTCAGATCCACGTCTGCTCTCCCAAGGGCCTGGTCTCCCTCAGACCTTCCAGACTGAGGAGATAAAGGAAATCAGAAGAGATTCCAGCCAGACCCCTGAGAGCATCCTGGTGGCACAGGTTTTGTCCCAAAAGGTGCCAGTGTCACCCCTGTCCACGCTGGGCCCACGGCCCCATGAACAGCAGCACAGCAAACTTGGATTCGAGCTTTGGTTTGCTCTGCTCCATGCATGGCATCCCTGCATAGTTCCTCAAGTGCAAATATCTCCTCAAAAGACTTCCTCGGAGCTTTCTCAGTCCCTGACAAGAGAGTAGGTTCAAGAGACACCCAGCTTTTTAATATTTTAATACATTAATAAAGAAAAAAACCCTCCTGCCTCCCTGTTACCATGCAAAGCTCTGAAATGAGGACACAGATAATTTTTCAGATACTCTTTATCATCTCCTCCCTTTTTCATGTTGTTAATTTTTCTGCTCCTATTATTTCAGGAAGAGGCAGAGATAAGATAGGTGCAGGGGGAGGGAAGGGAGGCGGCCTCGGGGGCCACGAATGCAGCTCAGAAATTCCACTTCTGCCCCGTTTCCTGCACGAGCTGTGGTGGCTCATGGTCCTGGGCTGGAGCAGAGCCGGGTCAGGCAGCTGTGGGCAGCACCAGGAGGGCATCCAGGATCCAGGTGGGAACAGCCTGTCCTGCCTGGCTCACACTGGCACCACAGCCCTTCTCCGCTTTTCCAAGACTGACCCCAAAAGCTGTTTGTTCTCACCCAATTTCAGGCTCTCTGGCAGCACCCTGTGAAATAAGAGAGACTCGGGAGGTCTCCCTCTTTCCTTTCCAGCCGGTCACTGTCCCCAAGTGCCCAGCAGTGGGGTCTGGTTTATAATAACCTGAGGGGAAGCACCCACCTACCCCCCAAGGTCCCCAAATGTCATGGAATCGCTGAATGGTTGGGATGGGAGGGACCTCAAAGCCCATCCAGTGCCACCCCTGCCATGGCAGGGACACCTCCCACTGTCCCAGGCTGCTCCAAGCCCCAATGTCCAGCCTGGCCTTGGGCACTGCCAGGGATCCAGGGG
>NW_024581053.1:707907-742004 GCF_017639235.1 Corvus kubaryi
AGCCCCAATGTCCAGCCTGGCCTTGGGCACTGCCAGGGATCCAGGGGCAGCCCCAGCTGCTCTGGGCACCCTGTGCCAGGGCCTGCCCACCCTCCCAGGGAACAATTCCTGCCCAATCTCCCACCCATCCCTGCCCTCTGGCAGTGTGAGGCCATTCCCTGTGTCCTGTCCCTCCCTCCAGCCCTTGGAAATCCTCTCTCCCCATCTTTCCTGCAGCTCCTTCAGGCCCTGCAAGGCCACACTGAGGTCACCCCAGAGCTTCTCCTCTCCAGGTGAACACCCCCAGCTCTCGCAGCCTTTCCTCCCAGCAGAGCTGCTCCATCCCTCTGCTCATCCTGGAGCCTCCTCTGGGCTCTCTCCAGCAGCTCCAGCTCCTCCCTGTGCTGGGCCCTGGGGCTGGGGCAGCTCTGCAGGTGGGGTCTCACCTGAGCACAGGGGCACAATCCCCCCTGCCCTCCCTGCTGCCCACCCTGGGGCACAGGGAATTTCTGGGTCCCAGTTCTCACCCACCAACACCCCAAATCCTTCTCCCAGGGCTGCTCTCTCAGCTCATCCCCAGCACTGTCCCCTCCTGCCACTCCCAGCCGGGCAGTGCAGCAGCCCTGGCCCCCCCTCGTGTCCTCGTTTGCCCAGGGGTCCCTGCCTGCACATTTTGGGGGTCTGGGAATGAAACCCCCGGCCCAGAACTGCTCCTGCCAGGGTCCCACAACACCAACAGCTCCCAAAGCAAAGCAGCCACCCCTGCCTGACCCCTGGCACACACGTCACTCACTCCCGGTCCACGCTGATTTTGTATCTCTGTTTCTCCTGGGCAGGATCAGATTTAAAGTGCTTCTTCAGAGCGCTGTGTTTGACCTTCTGGAAGAGGCTTTTCCTGCTCTTTTGCTCCCTGTTCTGGCTCAGGCTCGGCTCCATGTGCTCCAGTGCCTCTGAGCCCCTGCACTCAGCACTCGCTCCCAGGCTCTGGGGCTGGGGCAGAGCTGCGGCACCCCAGCAAAGGAAGATTGGCACTTCCACAGCTCCAAATTGCCAGCAGAGACTGAAACAAGGCAGAATTTCACTTCTTTCCCCCCTCTCCTCTGGCTGCACGGCCAAGCAGAGAGCAGGGAGCTCTGCCTGCCACACAATAGAGGCAAATTCTCCAGGGCACGGAGCTCCGAGGGAACATTTCGTTACAATGGCATCCTACAGAACACACATATGGAACAGCCCCGGCCACAAACTGCAATTACAACCCCGGCTCTGCTTTAACAGAATTATTAGAGCTGAACTAAAATGCTGTTATCCACCTCTTGGAAATGTTATTACTGAGCACAGATTACATCACCCCGAGAAGGGCAGACAGGGACCGGCGTGGACAGACTTTTGCAAGAGGCACAGAGCTCTGACCTCAGCCTCGACACAAATTGCCCTGGGGAAAAGAGCCCTGCACCCAGAGAGGAGCCCTCACATCCAGCTCCTCAGCACAGACATTACTGTCACACAGAGCTCTGCAGGAAAAGAAAAAACCCTTTCATCTTTGGGGGGTGGATGGAGGATCCACAGCCTCCCTGCTCCTGCTCATTTCTGCTGGAGTGATTCTTTTGGGGCTGTTTCCCACATAACAGAGCTGGAGTGATCCTTTTGGAGCTGTTTTACATGGAAAACCAAGGGAGGGAGATGTTTGCAGAGTGCTCTGCACCACCCCTGTCCTGCCACCCTTATTGGGGGGTCTTGGAATGCAAGGCAGGCTCAGCTCCAGAGCCAAAACATGAATTCCTGCCCCCAGAGGTGCCCAAGGCAGCCAGAGACACCCCACCCATCCCAGTTTGGGGGAAACCTCAGGAATTTGGGGGTGTCAGACATGGTGGAAATGTTTGCAGCCAGGTCAGGCACCTGGGGGGGCTTCTCTTGGGGTGCAGTTTAACAGAGATTACAGTGATGAGGGACATCCCAGGGATGCCACTGAGACCTCAGACATCCCCATTTTCCTTCTCCAAACAACCCAAAAAGCAGGAGCCAGCTGGCACCTCTCACACGTGTCAGAAACAGCTCAGTGAGGGCTCCACCAGTGAGTTTTGCCTGTTTAACACCATCCTTCTGGCACTGCTGCCTGTCCAGGACACAAAAATGTGCACAAAAAAGCAACTGGAAGGAGTTCAGTGGCACTTGGGGTGAGCTGTCGGCGTTGCACAGGCAGACATGAACGGGATGTATTCCAAATCAGTGCAGGGAAAATCAGATTTTTCCATGTCCTACAGATATTCTGTAGCTTAAATCACTCTGGGTGGGCTAAGGAGAGCCAAGTTCCCTGTCCCAGGAATCACAGAATCACAGGAATACTAAGGCTGGAAAAGACCTCTGAGATCACCAAGCCCAACCACTTAAACCATGGCCTCAAGTGCCACATCTGTGTTTTTGAACCCCTGGGGCAGCCTGTCCTGGGGCTTTACAACCCTTTCCATGGAGAAATTGTCCCTGTTGTCCAATCTTAACCTCCCCTGGCACAGCTTGATGCCTTTTTCCCTTGTCCTGTTGCTCTGGGGGAGCAGAGCCCCCCTGGCTGCAGCCTCCTCTCCAGGGGTTGTGGAGAGCAGTAAATGTGACAATCCACCCAGAATTTCACCCTCTTTCTGAAGAAGTTCTTCCTTTCTGTCCCTTTCCCTCCTGCCAGGCCTTTGTAACATCCTGTCCTGCCTCATCTGGGGTTTGGGATGTTCCTGCGGGAGCACAGGGGCAGAGCTCTGTCCCCAAGGACACTAAAAACACGGGAACAACTCAGGCCAGGGTCACTCCCGAGCCAAGAGGGAATTGCGGTTCAAAACAGAACAGGGGGACCGTTCCAGCTGGAAAATGGAGAGATCTTTGCTTTGCCTTTTGAGTCATTCCAGTGTGGCTTCTGCATTATCAGCCTTGAGGGGGCATTTGTGTCACTTCTTCCACCCTTCCCTGCAACCAGACCCGGTAAAAGCTCCCCGTTCACAACCCCATCCTGCAACTTTCAAGTCAAATCATCGGCCAGGAGCTGAGCTCTGTGGAAAATGACGCATCCTGGAAGACTTCCCAAGACAAGAACGGGAAACAGCTCCCTGGCACAGGGTTTGGAGCAGTCCAAATGGGCAGCCCTGCCAAAAACCTGCCCACTTACAGCACAGCAGAGCCAGACCCAGAGCACTGAGCTCGGACTCCTGGATCTGCCTGGCACTGGAAAAGCTGGAGAAGATGAAGCTCAAAGCTGTGCTGGCTCCAGTGACCCAGGGAACATCTCCTTCATTGATTGTTTACTCTGTTAACTACAGCAGCTGTCCTTGACTTTGAACCCCCCTGTGAGCTGGAACAGGCTGGAAGAGGCTTCGGGAAACAGCACTCTGAGGTTCTGTTAACTTTAAAAAATGACTCTGTGAAAGCAAAACCCAGGAGCGCAGCGCTCGAGGGTCTCGGCAGCAACGTGGGATGACAGAAATGCCGTGATGAGCTCATGCTCTGCTCAGATAAAAGCACTTTCAAAAGGAGGGGATTAAATGGATGAGAAAATAAAACACAGCCCCTCTCCAGCTCTCCACGAGCAGCACAAAACCCATGAAGGACTGGAACAGCCCCGCTCCCATGGGCTGCTCCTCCTCCCCAGGGACACACACATGGCTTGGAGCTCTGATGCTCCTCGAGGAGCAAACTTTAAAGCCCCTAAAGCCCCTAAAGCCGCCCCTTTGCTCTGCAGTACAGCAGAGGAAGGGGCCCTGTGGATGTTGCCCTTTACAGAATTCCAGAATGGTTTGGGTTGGAAGGGACCTCAAAGCCCATCCAGTGCCACCCCTGCCATGGCAGGGACACCTCCCACTGTCCCAGGCTGCTCCAAGCCCCAGTGTCCAGCCTGGCCTTGGGCACTGCCAGGGATCCAGGGGCAGCCCCAGCTGCTCTGGGCACCCTATGCCAGGGCCTGCCCACCCTCCCAGGAAGGAATATTTTCCTTACATCTGCTCCAATCCTGCTCTCTGTCAGACCCTCTAGAGCTGCCAGAGTCACCCAAAAGCTCCCAGGGATGCACAGGCTGGGATTGTTGGGGTGTCTGTGCAGGGCCAGGAGTTGGACTGGATGATCTTTGTGGGTCCCTTCCAGCTCAGGAAATTCCGTGGTTCTGTAGGGATCTTTTACAGCCTTGATTTGTTTGTGCTTTCACTGCATTTTATGTACGGCCTTCTGGGAACAGCAGGAATTCCGTCCATGGAAAAGGCACCGAGGGAAGTGCCCGGTGCTTCCCCAGCACTCTGGGATTGGATTTAGCGAGGGGAAGCAGCAGGAAGGAGTCACTGCTCTGGGACAGCTGGAATTCCATCAGGAACCTGCCCCCTGCAGAAAGTCACTGTGCAAAGGAGATGGGGATGTTGGTGGAAAATTCAACTGAAAAGGAGAAGCCTCCAGAGGAGAAGGAGATGCCAGGATCAAACCTGTGAGTCTGGTGTTGGCAATTTGTGCAACTGCAGCCCTTAATTTCTGAGTAATAACATCTCCTGAGATAACTCAGGGAAGCTGCTTTATCCCGGCATCCTTAACTGCCTTTAAAGCAGCGCTTGTAATTCAAGATGAAGATATTAATTTCAGAAGTGTTGAAAATTTCTGCATTCACATTCATCTTCCTGAAGAAAGAAGCTCCAAAACCTCAGCTACATGCCTCAAACGCACCTGGCTCAGGAAATGACGCCTCAACAAACCAAAGTTTTAGGGATACGTGGTCCATGTGCACGTTAACTGCAGCCTGCACGTTGTGGGATGACTTTCAGGGGAAAAAGGATGATGATGACTGAATTTTCCTTCTGGATAAGTGAGGAAAAGGGGATGGAGCTGCTGCTGCCTCAGTTCACTCTGAAAGCACAGGAGCTCAGGAAACCTCTGGAAAAGCAGGGATAAAAGGAGAGGAAATAACTGTGTGTGAGTGTCTCAGGCACCTTCTGAAGGGACTGATCCCCCCAGGAGGAGCAGGAAGGGCAGAGGATGGAGAAACACAGGTTTGCCAATAAAAAATGAGAGTCGGTTGTTAATACTTGCACTTCTTTTTCTGGTTAAGATGGGGGGAAACTTTCCTTTGAAAAGTACAGCAGAATATAACTTATTGAGGAGATGGAAACAAGAACTGGTGAGGGAGACAAAGTGACTGGACACATTCCCAGCCAGAGGGGCCACCTGGACACATCCCCAGCCCAGGGTTTCCCAGAGCAGCTGGGTGTGGAAAGCTCCTCAGCTCAGCAGGCAGAAGTGAGGGTTTGGCAGAGCTGCAGCTGCACCAACACCCAGAGATTCCTGCCATGAGCCCCCCAAAGGGGCTTCCAGGAAGGGTGGACAGGGATTTTTCGCAGGGGCACTGACAGGACAAGGGGAATGGCCTTAAGCTGAAGGAGGACAGGATTAGAGTGGATATATGGGCAGAATTCCTGCCTGTGAGGGTGGGCAGGCCCTGGCACAGGGTGCCCAGAGCAGCTGTGGCTGCCCCTGCATCCCTGGAGTGTCCAACACTCAAGTAACACCCACTTTTATTGGGGTCAGGGATAGGACAGGGAGCATTCCCAGAGCCCGCTGAAGGAATCTGGTGGCCCAACCTCTGCTGTTAATGAGACACTCAACAGCAGCAGTTGCCTGCGTCCTGCTTTGAGATGAATCCCGGGAGTGGCTCCAGCAGGGGCTGCTCCAAGCCCCATCCCCTCCCCGTGCTGTGTCCCCGAACACTTTGTACCCCTGGAACTGAGCAGTTGCTCAGGGGCTGAGGAGCAGCAGAGCCAGTCAGGCTGTGCTGCTTCTGCTGGAGCTTTGCTGATCTCATTTAGAGAGGGCCTAATATTCCCCTCCTAATTAATTTGTTCTGTTCGCCTGCGACCGAGCTGTTTTTTGTTCTTTGGGAGCTCCTCAAAAATTAGCTGCAATACCTGATGGAATTTAATTATATAGGCTAAGGAAAGTGATTAAGGGCAAAGGGAGAGCTGATCACACCTCAGAGGCTTCAAGGGTATCAGCAGAAGGGAGGCAGAACCTGCTTTTCTCAGGTGGAGGGAGAATATGGAGGAGTGATTGTCCCAGCAGGGATTCGAGGTTGGAGATGAACATTCCCTGATATCAGAACGCCTTTGTAAGGGTCAGCTGTGAATGACTAAAGCTGTCCAGATCTGCCTCAGATACCATGCCAGGGAAATCAGGTCTGCACATCAGCCCTGGCCCTGTGCAGCAGCTCTGGATTTGGATGCTCTTCAATCCCCTTGGGAGCTCAGTGCTCCATAATGGAAACCAGGCTGCAAGGGGAGCATCCCCCACGAGAACTCGGGGGAATTGCTCCCGATCCCTGCCAGGATTAGCTTGATCCAGAGTCTGGAACCACACATCCCAGCTCTCAGTGGGAGAGCTGAGCTACCCAAGCTGCTAGACGTGAGGGAAGGCAAGAAGCTGGGATTCTTCCAGGGCATGGTTTAACTCCTGGAAGAGTGGTACAAAAGCAGTTCTGCCATCCAGCCCAGAGCCTCCTGTAAACTGAGCCAGCAGAGTGTCCTGGGGGACACCGAGCTGTCCCTGAGCCAGCAGAGTGTCCTGGGGTCACGGGGACACCGAGCTGTCCCTGAGCCTGCAGAGTGTCCTGGGGTCCTGGGGACACCGAGCTGTCCCTGAGCCTGCAGAGTGTCCTGGGGTCCCGGGGGACACCGAGCTGTCCCTGAGCCTGCAGTGTCCTGGGGCCAGGGGCCAGTGGGATCTGGGGGCAGGAGGAAGAGCAGTGCCAGCAGGTCAGGGAGTGATCCTGCCCCTCTGCCCTGCTCCTGGAGCTGTGCCCAGCCCTGGGCTGCCCAGCTCAGCCGGGACAGGGAACCACTGCAGAGGGTCCCGTGAGGGCCACGAGGATGATGAGGGGACTGAGGAAGGGCTGAGGGAGCTGGGGCTGCTCCCCTGGAGAAGAGACAGCCCAGAGGGGACCTCATCCCTGTGTCCCAACGCCTCAGGGCCGGGGGCCGAGCGGCCGGGGCCGGCCGGATCCCAGCAGTGCCCAGGGACAGGACAGGGACACCGGGCACAGAGTGACACCCAGGAGGCTCTGTGTGAGCAGGAGGAGAAACTTCTCCTCTGTGGGGGTGCCAGAGCCCCGGGACAGCTGCCCAGAGAGGCTGGGGGGGCTCCTTCCCTGGGGATGATCAAACCCACCTGGATGTGACCCTGTGCTCCAGGTGACCCTGCTGGAGCAGAGGGGTGGGAGCAGAGGATCTCCAGGGGTCCTTCCAACCCCAGCCATCCTGGGATTCTGTGGGCTCCAATCTCAAAACCTGCTTGGTTTTGTAGGACAAGTGGAGTGTCTGCCTGTGCTTCAGTCTGAGAGCTGGGAAATGGTGATAATCCTGATTTTCTCAGCTGGGCCTTGGGAGCCTCCTTATAAATATTTATGAAGTGCTCTGTTTATAATTGAGAGTAAATAAATGGGTGTATGGAATTCACAGTCCAAGCATGCAAGTTGTTCTCTTTCACACCCTCAAACAGAGTCATTTATGGTTTCTGCTTTCCTCTGGAAGCAAAGGATTTGGGAAGAACAACTTCAAAACCTCCCATCTCAAAGGGAGCCGCAATTAGGAAAGAAAAGCCAGGATTTAAGGGGCAAATCCTGCTGACGTCAGGAAAGGCAGGGAAAAGCTCCCAGAGGTACTTCCTGTGCCTGAAGATGGAGATGGTGCCTGCTGAAGTTTGTAAAGTGCTGAAGTGTCCAGATCCTTTCTTAAATCATTTTGAGAGGGGACATCCCGCTCAGACACTCCGAATCTTTTGGGATCTTGTCCACTCGTTCTGCTGTGACACCTGTAGGGGCTTTTGGGGACCTTCTGGGAATCCTCCTGGTTGTCTTTTTGCATCTTCCCACCCCCTTTGTCCTGAGCAGCAGCTGTCCATGGCCTTGTCCTTGACCTTGTCCCTGATCCTGTCCCTGCCCATGTGCCCAACTCAGCAGCCAGCTAGAAGTGCACATTCCCAGTGAACCCACGGGGTGCTGTCAGGGGAGCTGGAACTGGACAATCTTTAAGTTCCATTCCAAGCCAACCATTCCAGGATTCCATGACCCTTTCCTGGACGCCTGTCCCAGCACTCAGGCCATGCTGGCCAGAGCTGGCCATGCCCTGCAGCTCCTCCTGTCCCTGTTTGCACCTCTGCTCACACCCAGCCAGCCCAGCAGTGACAGCTCCAGGTAACTCCTGTCCCCCACATGGTCCCACCACCTTTTCCTTCACCTGGAAAATGCCCCAGGTCCTGCCTGCCATTACCATGGGAATGCTTTCCTGCCCGTGCTGTCAGGAGGTGGCGAGGAGCTAAATTGCACCAGGCAGCCACTGATGGATGATGGCACCCAGAATTAACCAGAGGGATATTTATATTTTCCCTGCCGAAGCCTTGGAATGAGTCCCTCTGTGTTTGGCAGCTCTCCCCCAGAGCTGCTGAGGGCTGAGGCAGACGCCTGCAGAGAGTGAGTGCTGGCTTTGTTTACGAGGGAGTTACTCTCACAGGGAGGAGCTCAGCCAGTTGCTTTCCTCTTTAAGGTGACACCATTATTTTTGTGCCTCTCTGGAGCGAAAGTGAGCTCAGCCTTGGCCCCTTCTGCTGGCGTTTTTGCTGTGGGACAATTTGATTTGCCTGAGTCATGGAATCGTAGAATCATGGAATCATGGAATCAAAGAAACATGGAATTATAGAATCATTGAATCATGGAATCGTGGAATGGTAGAATCATAGAGTGATAGAATTACGGAATCACGGAACCACAGAAACATGGAATCATAGAATAATGAACTCATAAAATCACAGAGTCCCAGAATCATGGAATGGTTTGGGTTGGAAGGGACCCCAAAGCCCATCCAGTGCCACCCCTGCCATGGCAGGGACACCTCCCACTGTCCCAGGCTGCTCCAAGCCCCAATGTCCAGCCTGGCCTTGGGCACTGCCAGGGATCCAGGGGCAGCCCCAGCTGCTCTGGGCACCCTGTGCCAGGGCTGGAATTCCTTCTCTCCTGCTGCTCCAAACAAGAGCTCAGCAGTCTTTCAATTTGAACACCCACAGGAAGTGAGAGTGGTTTAACCCCTGCAGCTCTGGGAGAACCTCTCCCAAACTGTGAAGAGCAGCACAAACCACACACAGAGCTGGGACACGACCACCGTGGGCAGGACGAAGCTGTGCCCAGCTGCCCCTCGGACTGGCCCTCACTGGACAAAGCTGTGTCCAGCTGCCCTCCAGGGCTGGTTTTGCTCCCCTCCCTGGCAGCCAGCAGAGAGCCCTCAGGGCAGCCACAGGCCACCTTGCTTTTTGGACTATTTTCTGTTTGGCTGGATTGATAATGCCGGAGTAATTACTTAGGAAAATTCCTTAATCAAAATCACATTTGTGGAGGTAATGAGCAAATAGGTCAAGGAGAGCAGTGTGCCTTAGGAGCAGGAGCTGCCTCCCTGAGCATCTGCAGAGCTGGCGGCCTGCAGGGGCCAGGGCTGAGCTCCAGGGCCTCTTGGCAGTGCAGGGATTCAGCCAAGCTGCTCTTTTGGGTGCTCTGTGCTCTGGGGAGCTGCAAGCATCTCCCAGGACTTCTCTGCCCTGGTTCTGAGTGTTCCAAGTCATCCTTCCAGGAGCACGTTGCTTTCACAGGGATGTGTTCAGACTCTGGATGGCTCTGGCCATCAGCACCCAGAGGTTTTAGAGGAAGCCTGGATGATAGAATCTGTCCTGGATTCTTGGGAGGGTGGGAACCCTCAGAGACTCGGACAGTCCAAAGCATTGCAAGCACAGAAAAGGTTTACTCCAAGATTTCACATTTTAACCAACTAAATACCACGATGAAGCAGGTGCTGCTGAGCCCCCAAACCCCAGCTGGGAGCTCAGCTGTCCAAGGCACAGCTCGCTGGCCTCCCTGTCTCTGACCCTCACCCACTTCAGTCCCTGCTGCCAGCCTCAGGTTGGAGAATTTGGGATAATTGCACATCACACACAACCTCTGGCACCTCCCTGTGCCTCTCCGGGGGATCCTTCAGGAATTCACTGAGCAGCCACAACCCAGAGCAGGTCCTGCAGGACTCTGATCGTCCATCCACTGTGAAACCCAACTCTGTCCTCATCCACTGCCTGCTGTCATGGAATATGTTACCAACTCTTGAGCAGGCCTTTCCTCTTAGCTGTTCTCCAGCCCTGCTGATGAAAGACTTCCCTGGCAATTCCCAAAGAAAAAGGCTCTGCCTTGATGGCATCACTGCCATGCCCACATGAGCCAGGCTCACCACGGGTCACCTTTCCCAAAGCCATCCTGCCTCCCCCACTTCATTTCACTGCAGTCCCTCAGGGTGCACCTGCAGCCCCAGCTCATCTTCCACAGCCCCAGCACCACCTCCAGAGCCTTCCTGAAGGTGGGCATTGCCACCCTCACTCACCAGTGGAATGGCTGGGCTGAGCTCAGGGCAACTCAGCCCTGATTTCAAACCTCTTCACTGGACATTGTCTAGTCCAGGTTACTTTTTACCATTTCATTGACAAGATTTTGTACAAAACTTCACTGGTTCTTCAGTTTTAGGGAGGTGATCAGACACAGCCCCTACCCTGCACAGGAATCTCCTGTCCTCCCCCTCTACAGGGATTAACAGTGCAAAGAGAAAAAAATCAGGGTTTTGTCTTCCCTGAGCACCCTCACATTCTCACTTTGCCATCATTTTCTAGCAAACTCTGCCTAGAAAAATTTTCCCTCCTCTAGATCAAGACATCAGATTGCTCAGGAAAAACACCACACTTTTTCTGTTGAAAAATCTCCTTTCATCTTGAGGTGATTCTCTGGATGAATCTCAACGGAGGAGATTCCAAAGCACATCTGGGAGGGAGAGCTCAGCTTTGTCCAAAAATCTCCAGGCAATTCCAGATTTGATCCTCTGCAACTCTGATAGTAGAAAGGAATTTTGTTGGTTTTACATCTATTTCTTTAGGAATTGGCAAAATTCACCAACAGAAAATCAAGAGCAAAAGCAAAAAACCTCCCCAAACCTATGGAAGCCAGACATTGCATGGCACATGCATCCCGCTGGGAGAGAAGGAAACAGATTCCAGCCCAAACTGAGGTTAGGCCTGGTCTTTAAAGCTTTGCTGCAAAGCCCAGAACACTCCTTGGGACCTGAGCTCTATTCCAAGCTCAGCCTTGTCCTGGGGAGGATTCACATCCTCCAAACGCAACATCTGGGCTTTGTCCTGTGCCTCTGCCCACGCTGAGCCGAGCCAGCACCCCTCAGCAAGGCACCCACAGGGGTGCCAAGATGAGAGGAGTCACCCCCTGAATGCTGTTGCTGTCCCCAAACTGGATGCAGCGTCCCCAAGGTGTGAGCTTGGCCACAGCACCACAGCAGTGCCACCGTGCCCTGAGCCTGTCACACAGCAGGGCGGCACTGGAGCCCCCAGGCCACTCTGAGGGGGTGGGATGGGGGCATCTGGGAGGGCTGGTGGAGGGTCAGGGCTGTGCCACCACCTGGTCAGTGGCCAGGGTGTCCTCAGGAGCAGGGCAGAGGAGTTGCTGCTAATTGCAAGTGCCCCTGATTGAAGGAGGGCAGTGCAATTAAACCTCATAAACAATTCAGGAGCGTAAATCAGGAGCGGGCTGGCAGCAGCCAGTGAAACATTAATGGCCTGACAGCTGCTCCAAGGTAAATATTTCATCATCTCCACCAAGTATCATCCTGACAATTATGTTCAACCATGTTCACAGGTGTCACCTGCGACTGAACTCAAGGCTGGGAGCGTGTCTGTGCCAGCAGGGTGAATCCCCATGGAGTGACCAGGACCTGTCAGCTCCTGAGGGATGAGCCTGGACACTCGAGGAGGTGTGAGAGCAGCATCACAGCCCAGAGGTGAGACCAGGGGCTCAAGGAGCGGAATTTGTTCTTGTGGGAAGAGCTCAGCACTCCCCAAACTGCCAGAGCCTCACTGAGCACCATGGGCAGGAAAGCAGCTCCTCGAGGGAGGCTGGATTGAGGATCTTGGAGGTCTTTTCCAACCTTAATGATTCTGTGATTCACATTGAGTTCAAGGCCAAGCATGGGAGGAGCAAACATCTCAAGATCTTTGGGTTCTCCTGCAGAGACGGAACCAGAACCTTTGTTCTTCTGGCTATGGAACTGCCGAGCTGGAAAGGAGCCTCCTGCTGCTTTTCTCCGTTCTCACTCCTCCACATCAGCCACACGGGGCACTGGCACTGCTGCCCATCCCTTGTCCTGCCTGCCCTCCCCAGCCATGGGCATAGAGCTGCTCTGCTTCTGTGCCACTCCAGACCTTGCTGCCTGGACCTGGGAATGATCCCGATGCAGATCCAGCCCCTGCCAGCTGTCCTGGGCAAAGCCCACAGGTTGTGTGCCAGGTCAGGAGTGCTGGGGCTGCTCCTCAGGGCTGCTGGCACTGTCCTGGGTCACTGACAGCCTCCTGAGGGACAGGGTGACCTCACAGATGTGGAGTGACAGCCTGCTGCATTCCAGAACGTTCCACAGCAACTCAACCTGTCCAACCCCCACTGCAGCTCTCCCTTCCAGCAGAGAACATTCAGCGCTGCTCAGATCCCACACTGATGCTTTGGCCTGAATCCTTTGATGGATGAATCCACTCAGAATCCTGTCAGGCAAGTGGAGAGCTGAGTGGAGCCATCCTTCCATCTCCTGGTGCTGCCCTCTGCCCCAGCACAGGGACCGAGGACACAGAGCAAAGGACAGCAGTGCAGGTGTGACAGGAAAGCTCCTCCAGCCATGTCACACCTGGAGTCCTCTGGGGTCACTCCTGTACCTCTCAGATGGTCACCAAGGAGGAGAAACACACAGAGAGCAGCCTCAGACAAAGAGGACACCACTGACTCTGTGCTGCTGGGTCTGCCAGGGTGGGATGCAGTGAGGGCAGGCAGCTCCTCCTGAGGGGCAGCTCCGAGCTCTGCTCCCTGGGACAGGGACAGCACCCAGGGAACGGCTGGAGCTGGGCCAGCGGAGGGTTGGGTTGGATTTTGGAAAAGGTTCTTCCCCAGAGGGTGCTGGGCACTGCCCAGGCTCCCCAGGGAATGAGCACGGCCCCGAGGCTGCCAGAGCTCCAGGAGCGTTGGGACAGCGCTGCCAGGGATGCCCAGGGTGGGGTTGTTGGGATGTCTGGGCAGGGCCAGGAGCTGGACTGGGTGGTCCTGTTGGTCCAGGTCAGGAGATTCTGTGGTTCTGTGCATTCCTGCAGCTGGCAGATTTTGGGTAGAAAGCCACGCACTGGAGATTTCATATTTATCTCAGTGCTTTTTGGAGGGGCCACTCTGAGCCCTGGGGCAGCGCTCAGGACTGGCAGTGGTGGAACATCTGTGGGGGGGTTCTTTTAGAGAGCAGCTCTTATCCACAGAAGTGATTTCACAGCAGAGATAGAGGTGTTGGCACAGCTGACAAACCAGGGACAGATTTGGGGAGAGAGCTGCAAAAGGCCAGCCACATAATTTAGAATTATTTTCCTGAGGAGGATTTGGTGAGATGTGAACTTCATTATTTGCTAATGTTGCAGCACAGAGCCTTGTCCAAGGCCCAGGAGAGTCAGAAGGAATCTTTCCATTAACTTCCCTGATTGTAAGTGAGATTGTGACAGATGTACTCCCTTTCCCTTCCTCCGCAAATATTTCGAATCAAACAGCACGAGCAGTTGGATGTGTCCTTCTCTGGAGGAGGGCATCGTTCCCTCCTAGGGCTGCTCACATAAATAACCCCGGGGGAGTCTTTCAGGTGCCCAGAACAAATCAGATGGTCTGAGGGTAATAAAGCTTCAGGGAAGGGGAAGTGAGGCAAGAGCCACTCCATTCCCAAAGTGGCTGGAGGGCCAGGAGCAGCAGGGCCTGCATCAAGGATAGGAGTTGTTTGCAGACAACAGTGAAATTGTCTTCAGCATGAGCCAAATCTTCCTGCTGTGTTTCAGCCTAGAGAAAAACCTCCTGAAAGCCACCAGAAAACACCCTTGGCATGTCCCAGAAAGGGAATGCCCTGGAGATATGGGCTGTGGAGAAGCTGCCTCAGGTAGGGAAATTGCTGGAAGGAAGGGGAAGGCAAAGATTCAGCCTCAGCTCTTTGCTCTGCCTGAGCAGAGCCTGAGACAAGGCAGGGAGAGGCACTGGCTGAGCCCTTTGGGATGTGGATGCTAAACCAGAACCTCCTCAGTCATGTTTTCAGAGGCTTCAGCGCTGTCTCCTGCTGGTAATCACTCCCACTTCCCCTGTGCAAGGCCTGTGAGAGCTCCACGCCAGAGCTCAGGTGAGGCACTCGTCACACACCCAAGGACTGGCTCGCTGGAATTTAACCAGGTCACTCCTCCAGCATCACCTGCACCCTCTGGAAGCTGAGCTGGTCACTTGGAGCCGTGCAGAGCCCGTGGCCACTGCTCTCGTGGGGGCTGTGGCCAGTGGGCAGCTCTCAGTTCACTGCTCCAGGCAACAGCACCAAGGCTAAAGCAGAGAACCTTTATTCCAGTACATTTTTGTGCAGTTTAAAGTCAAAAAAAAACCAGCTGGGAACTAGAGGAAGCTGATGGTGATGGAAGCAGGGCATAGATTGAGTTGCAATATCTGGGCAGGGGTCCAACAAGAGGGGAAGGGAAGTTTACTGATTCTGGCACGCTCTTAATGGAGCTCTGCTTCCAGCTCCTCACCTCTGTTTACACTTCCGTGGAGTGTGATAGGATCAGCAATCAGGAAGCAGGAGAGGCTCAACACGCACAATGTGCTTATAAAGATTTCATTCTTCACAGTGTCAAAAGCAACTTTCTGGAGGCCAATTTAAGTGTTGTCAATACCGGGTGCAAATTGGCCTTAACATTTTAAATTGATGTTTTCTGTAAACTGCTCTGATTAATGGAAGAAAAAGATTGTGTTTCTGCCTCTCCTCTGAAGATCTAATGGAGGTAACAAACAATAATTGATCTGGCGAGACCCAGAGAGGCAAACAGGGAGAGTCAGAGCTGCTACAGAAATGATTTTACCCATCCACAGAAGGATGGCACAGGACAGAACAGCTGCTTAGAACGTGGGCTTGCTTGGGTTTGTTCCCTGAGGAAAATCAGAGCAGCTTTAACTAAAGTATCTGAACTTCAGGCAGAAGGGTTTGACTGTAAATTGCCCCCACAGTGTCCAATCTGTGTCCTGGAAAATCCCAAACCTGCTGGCCTGAGCCTCAGGCCACATCTCACAGATCCTGGAGCCTTGAAGATGCTGAGACTCAGTCTCCCACCTGGACACCAAATTCCCAGAGCATCTAAACAGGGGCTCCCTGTGGACTTTCTCACAGGCAACCTCTAAAAGCCCTACTCAGGTCGGAGGGACTCAGCTCTGGGGTACCAATCTGAGCAGGGCCACCCCTCTCAGCCTTGCTCCTGATTGCACTCCTACATGTCATCATTTCACCTCCTGGTGAACGAGCTAAAGCAGCTGATGGAGGAATGGGAGAGCTCCAGCGAGGAGAGAGGAGTGGCCATGGCAGACGGAGGGGATGGAGCCCTCAGTTCCATCAGCAGAAGGGACATTGGTCTGACTCAAGCTCCTGGGAAGCTGGAGCTTGGGAAGTGTGGCAGGACAGGACAGGACCTGACCTTCCCCTTTTAGGTGTTATGGTCCAAAACTGTTCCCATTTCTGCTTCTGTGTGTTTTGAGAACAGCACTGCTCTGCCATTCCCAACCCCACTGTACAGATCCAGGAACTGGGAAAGCAGCCAGATGGATCAGGCCGGACCTCCTACACACACGGAGTCTCCATCCTCCCTGACTCCATCCCACGGCTCCTTGTCAGTGTTCCTGTGACTCCTGCATCCATCCATCCATCCATCCATCCATCCATCCCACTTCCCAGGATCACATTATCTCATCAGCCCCAGGATTTGCTCTTAAACCCAGCAGCTGTTACAAATACCAGGCAGACAGTGGTAGGACAAGGGGAAATGGTTTTAAACTAAAAGAGGAGAGATTTAGATTGGATACCAGGATGAAATTCTCCCTGTGAGGGTGGGCAGGCCCTGGCACAGGGTGCCCAGAGCAGCTGGGGTTGCCCCTGGATCCCTGGCAGTGCCCAAGGCCAGGCTGGACATTGGGGCTTGGAGCAGCCTGGGACAGTGGGAGGTGTCCCTGCCCATGGCATGGGGGGGCACTGGATGGGCTTTAAGATCCCTTCCCATCCAAACCATTCTGGGATGCGTTGGTGCCAATCCCTGGCTCTGGGAATCAGGCCTGGTGCTCCCAGCCGAGTGCAGGAGGGCCTGGGAGCTGCTCTGGAGCATTTTGGGCATCACTCAAGAGCATCCCCAGAGCCCCTCAGTCCCTCCAACGTGTTGGGTACATCCTGCATAGGGTTCCCTGACTTTTTCCACCTCGATGCCTCTTCTCCACCGGAGCACCGTGCCAGGCAATCCTGCTCCAGCACACTCCCACGTTATCCCCGAGTTCGGTGTGGAGCTCTCAGCAGGCCGAGTCCCACGGGGAGGTTTTGTTTCAAAGTAAATCTGTCAGCTCAGCCCTCCCTCCTGCTCCCAACTTCCATTAGTCCGGCTTAAAAAATAAAAATTTTTAAAAAGCTGTTGCCATAGTAACCCCCAGTTTGCAGGCACCGCCCGGCTGAGAAGCACCCGCTGGCCCCGTGGCTCCGGGCCTGCACTCTGCCCAAGGAATGCGACATTCCACAAAAACACTTGGAGCAGGCACCTGCTCCTTATCCCGGGGCTCTGGATGCTGCTGCTGAGTCGTGGCTGCGTGGATCCTGCGAGTGTCATTACCCTCCCTGAGTGTGCACACTCACACCCTCCTCCTCCTCCTCCTCCTCTTCCTCCTTTGTTTCCCCACAACAGCCAGACTTCCTGATTTATTTTTTGAATCTTTTTTTCAGCTGTGTCACTCGTTAGCTGCTGTAACACACAAACCCCTGACATCAGCCACGGGAGATGTTTGGGCGTGAGACACAAGGAACGACTGCAGAAGTTGCTGCTTTTCAGTCCCCACCAAGTTTGCTGGCAAATAAATTTGCACTGGGGATATTTTGTTGTCTCCTGTGTCTTGTTAGTGGGGCAGGGTTTTCCCAGAGGTTCTTTCACACAGACTACCCTAAAATACTGGTTTATTCTGCTTTCCAGCTCAGTAAAAGGCTCAGGAGAGCAGAACAAACCAACATCCAGAGGCAGCAGCCAGTGAGGCCCCGGTGTGGCTGGGGGAAGGAGGAGGCTCTGGGACCAGGGGCAGTGCTCCTGGGCAGCCAAACCTCTCACAACTGAACATCCCCCAGCCTCTGGCAGCCATGGAAGAGGGGGGTTGGACGTCCAAAGCAGAAAAGATAAGCAAAGAAATATTCAGCAGTTTAACAGATCCATTTGGACGAGGGCAATTAAGCTGTTTGCACTCCAGCTCCTTCTCCTGGCTTTCCAACCCCTCCCTTCTCCCGTGTTTCTGGGTTCTAAAGCTGTTTGGGACACAGGCTTTGCTTCCCAGCGCCCGTTGGAAGCTGCTTTCCAAACTCTGGCTGAGCACACAGGGCTGAAGGAGCCTTGTGGAGATGCAGGAGGAGCATCTCTGTGCATCCAGGGTGGAAGTGAGGATTCTAAATCCTCCACCCCACAGAACAGAGCAGCTGGTGTCCATAGTGAGGATCCTAAATCCTCCACCCCACAGAACAGAGCAGCTGGTGTCCATAGTGAGGATCCTAAATCCTCCACCCCACAGAACAGAGCAGCTGGTGTCCTCTCAGCTCCCCCACCCCAGCAGCACCCAGCTCTCGCCACTCTGGACTGATCCTCCCCTTGGCAATGATATTCCAGGTGCCAGGACACCGAGTAACTCTTCCCTCGGAATGTTCTGAGACAGCAACTCTGACATTTTCGAGTGGCTCAGAAAATGCATCATTAACCCTTTGGGGATTTTCCTGGGAGGGAAGGCACTGGGGCCTTCCATGACGTGGGATGTGCCGGCAGGAAAAGCAGATGGAGTGGCACTGACTTGCCTCAGCTCCTACAAATCCTCAAGGTTTCATCGCTGGTCCTGCTCCTTTCTTTTCAAATGTCAGGGAATGGCAAGAGGAGCGTGGAGAAAAGCAAAGCCCCGTTCCTGGAGCACTCTGGGTGTTTTCCAGATGGTTTCCCTAATTCCTCACCCACCTGCACCTTAAGTAGTTTCTCACAACAGAGCGCAGGGGCTGGGAAACCGGGGGATGGTTTTACACCTGCTTTGTGTTCCCCTGAACAGCTGTAAATGACAACACAAACTGCGAGCAGCGGGGACTGGAACGCCCTCCACACACATCCCTGCACTGATCCTCGGCAAATTAATTCCAATAATTGCTGGGGATCTGGGGGAGAAGCTCGCTAATTCCGTGAAGGAAGAAAGGAAGCAGAGCCCAGCTGATCTGGGGCATGGGAGAGAGGGGAAAGGGGGAAGGATGGATGAGGGGAAGGCATTGATAACCTGCAGGGAACCTGGATCCCCTGGGCTTTAGGGGAAGGCATTGATAACCTGCAGGGAACCTGGATCCCCTGGGCTTTAGGGGAAGGCATTGATAACCTGCAGGGAACCTGGATCCCTGGGCTTTAGGGGAAGGCATTGATAACCTGCAGGGAACCTGGATCCCCTGGGCTTTAGGGGAAGGCATTGATAACCTGCAGGGAACCTGGATCCCCTGGGCTTTAGGGGAAGGCACTGATAACCTGCAGGGAACCTGGATCCCTGGGCTTTAGGAAAGGGCCAGAGCCCTGCTGAGCCCGTGGGGAGCTCAGAGACCCCCTCCCGGTGTGATGCTGGGGTGGAAGTGCTCCCCACGCTGCTGTGCCAGGGTTTGGCTGGTTTTCTGCCATTTCCATAAAGATTAAAGGCCTCTCCTGCATTTGTGCACATTCAGAACAAGCTCCGAATGTGCCTCTGGGTGCGAGGCACTGCTGAAAGCAGCACTTTGAATGCATCCATCTCTGGAACATCCTGACTCAAACGGCTTATTAAAGCCTTCCCCAGATAGATCAGGCTAATCAGAGCGCTGGCCTGCGTTGTTTGCTGCATTCCAAGTGGTGATCCTGGCAATGAGCTGCTCTTCACACCTGCAAGTCCCCCTGTCCCCAGCACAGGTGAAGAGCAGATTTTAACTCTGGGGAAATCTCTCCCCGTGGGCAGCCCTTCCCTGGAAGCTCTGGAGCTGGGTCCAGACCAGTGCATTCCCTTGGGGAGGCAATTGGACATTCTGAGAGTGAAGAGGCCAACAGAATATAAATCCAGGCTGGAGTCTTTCCTCCAACAAAAGGAGTCTTCTCATTGCTCTCCTGGCCTCCTGCTCCTGGGGGAGATCAGGGGTACCATCTCAGTTCCAAAAGGCCTTCCAGTATCCCTTGAAGGCCAGGAATATTTCAAGCATTTTGAAAGCCAGAAGGCCTTCAAAAACATTTGCAGGCTGGGAGAGCTGAGGGTGCTCAGCCTGGAGAAGAGAAGATTTGGGGTGACCTCGTTGTGACCTTCCAGGACCTGAAGGGAGCTACAAGAAAGATGAAGAGAGACTGTTTACAAGGGGTGGAGCGACAGGACAAGGGGGAATGGTCTTAAGCTGAAAGAGGGTAGTTTTAGATTGGATGTATAAGGAAAGAATTCCTCCCTGTGAGGGTGGGCAGGCCCTGGAATAGAATTCCCAGAGCAGCTGGGGCTGCCCCTGGATCCCTGGCAGTGTCCAAGGCCAGGCTGGACATTGGGGCTTGGAGCAGCCTGGGACAGTGGGAGGTGTCCCTGCCCATGGCAGGGGGTGGGACAGGAGGTTTGTAAGATCCTTCCCAACCCGAACCCATCTGGGATTCTGGGATTCTGGGATTCTGCAGCAGCAGCTGGCAGGTGGGAGATGGACTCCTCCCCAGCCTGCCCTCGGCTGCTCTGCCAGGACTCTGCAGCCTCTGGCTCAGCCCACCTCCATTTGTCACTGTCACCCACAATCATCCTGCTCACTGACACCAGCCCAGCCTAATGGAAAAACGAAGCCAAGGTTTATTTAGCAGGACTTGGGGGCACCCTTCCAGTTACAAGTTTGGAAACAAAAGTTCCAAGTCAAACAAACACAGCTCAATCAGCCGCTGTGCAGCGAGGACAATCCCTGCTGGCTGCTTAACCTCTCCTCCTCTGGGCTCCTCAGCCAGGCCACAGCCACCAGCCCTGCAAGGACACCCTGCAGCTGTGGGCTCCTTGAGCCAATTTGCAGCGCCAGTGAGCAGTGCCTTGCCTGGATCCTGCTGTTCCGTATTACTGCCTCTTTTTCCTCCAGCTGTCCCTATTTCCTTCTCTTTTTTTTTATTTTTTTCCTCCCTTTCTCCCCAGAAAACAAATATTGGTGATTTTCTACTCCCCACCAGGGCTGGCCAGCTTTATTCTATTTAACAAGCTAGGCCACATACTTGTTTCACAAGTTTTACTTTTTCCCATCTATAACATTTTAGTCCATCAGATTTTAGATTTAGGGTTTTACATCCACTTGTACAATTTCCTAATCCCAACAACAATCTGGAGTTTAGCTCAGTAACCGGGCACAGACCCCACAGAGCATTGCCCTGCGCTGACCATAAAACATTACAGGAAAACATTACAAGAAAGCATTGCCTGTAAAGCTGTTTTATGAGCTCGTGATCTGTCAGGGATCAGCTTTCTGTCTGCCACGATCTGCCTGTTAATGCTGGCCACAGCTGAGCCAGGAACAAGTTCTTTTGGGCAAATTCTCCCTTCCCAGCTCTGGCAGGGGCTGGTGAGGGTTCGGTCCAGCTGGCTGCCCCGAGGCAGCAGGACCAGTGCCCTGCACTGCCAGGGAGGGAGGCTGAGCTGGGAGTCCTCTCCTTTATGCCTGGCTTTGGGAATATCTCCTTTTGCTGGACTCCTGCCTGGGATGGCTCTTCCCCCTCACACAGCCTGGCCAAACATCACCTAAGCAAAAACTGGGTCCAGTTAACATCCTGCCTTTCCTTCTGAGCCTCTTTGCCTTGATCTCTTGTCCCAGCCCTCAGCAAGGACCAACAGCTCCTCACTGGGTGCTGTCACTCTGCAATGAGGCCGTTTGGTCACGATTCTGTGCTCTGGTCCTTGCATCCTTCTGTGCCTCCATTTATGCACTAGGAAGTCTTAAAATCCTCTTGGAATCCTCAGCTCCCCACAGACAACAGGCAGGGATTCTGCAGTCAGCAATTCCCCTCCAAACATTCCCATTTATCTCCTCTCAGATTTGCCAGTGCCTGAACACACCACCTAAGCCAGGCTTGCAGCACCCAGCTGGTCCCCTCAGCTGTGAGCAGAGAATTCCTTCTGCACCTTCCTTCTGGATTTGTGTGCCCTGACTGAGCAACGGGAGCCAGTGGGAAGAGACAGAGCGTCTTCAGAAAGGATTAATGGCACAGAATCCCAGGATTACTGAGGCTGGAAAAGGCATCCAAGATCACCAAGTCCAAGCTGTGCCCGATGCCCACCTTGTCCCCAGCCCAGAGCACTCAGTGCCACCTCCAGCCCCTCCTTGGACACCTCCAGGGATGGGCACTCCAAACCTCCCTGGGCAGCCCCTGCCAAGGCCTGAGCACCCTTTCCATGCAGAAATTCCTGCTGCTGTCCACCCTGAGCCTGCCCTGGCCCAGCCTGAGGCCGTTCCCTCTCCTCCTGTCCCTGTTCCCTGCCAGCAGAGCCCGACCCCCCCGGCTGTCCCCTCCTGTCAGGGACTTGTGCAGAGCCACAAGGTCCTCCCTGAGCCTCCTTTGCTCCAGGCTCAGCCCCTTTCCCAGCTCCCTCAGCCCTCAGGACTCATTCTCTGTTCCCTTGTCACCCTAAGGCTGATGTCAGAGCTGTCCCCTCATGGTGGCTGTCTCTGCTCACCAGGCAGAATCCCTCATCCTCGTGTTTCTGTCCTGGGCCAGAACCACAAATCCTCTCCAGAGCCAGACCCAAGGCTCAGATGTGCAGAAGCACCTCCCTCTTCCACACAATTCCCCTCAAGGCTGTTCTCCAGACCCAGGTTTTATCTCCCAGATCCAAATTTACACACAAGATCACAGGGCTCCCTGGCTTCGGGGTGAAAATGGGACAGCAAAGGAATCCTTCTCAGTTCTCAGGGAAAGTGTTTTGTTCCCAGCAGCAGGGGAGGCTTCAGAGGACACTGTCACCAGGGCCTGTCTGCACAGGGTGAGGACATTGCACCAAAACCCTTCAAAGAGTCACAGACCAGCCCTGCCTCAGCCAAGGGCCCTTTCCCTCTGAGCTGAGCCCACAGCTCCCACTGGCTTACTCCAAAACCTTCCCCAGCAGGGACCACGAGCAAAACCAGGTGACACAGGGCAGGAAATGCCACCAGAACCTTCCACGTGCAGCTGAGCAGCTTGGGAGTGAATGAGGGCACATCTTTGTGGAGGAGAGTCACACATCCAGCCCAACAAGGATGGTGAATCTGCCACCCCCCACTGAACAAAGACAATTACCCATCCATAGAGCATTAAATAAATCAGAACAATGTCTGTAGCTAAAGGCTGCAATCCCTGGGCCACGGGGGAAATCAAGACCAAAAGAATTCAATTTTTTTTTATGAAAAGAAGCTGTAAACAACCCAACAAACCCTAAATTCCTAGGCCAGTGCTCCTGGAGCAGCTCTTTGAGCTCCTGGGATGCCCTTCGGGTCACCTTCCACACTATCCCAGCGCATCCCTGGAGTTCACCTGAATGAACCAGAATTGCAATCCTGTGGAATCCTCCCCCCTCAGCTGCTGTGTGCAGGAGCCCGGTGATGCCTCCCAGCAGATGTGTTTTGCAGGAAACACACAGCTCCACACCAGCTCCAGGTGCAACCTGCACTTAACACCTCAGCAGCCATGAATTTTTAAAATGCCTGGAGAGAAGAGGCACTCTGCTCTGCAGAGACCAGCAAGAATCATCACCACTGATCCCTGCACGGCCCTGCTCTGCCTGACTGCCTTTTAAGGCCATTTACCATCCTAATTTTAGGTTTACACAGCCTGCTGTGGTAGGGGTGATGTTCTGCTGCTTTCTAACACAGCTCTGAGGGGAGAGAGGGAGCAGCACTTACCTGGGTTGCTCTTGGAGGTGCGCACTGGGGTGTAATGGTTTTTGGAGGAGGTCCTGACTGGGGTGTTTTCTTTGGGGGAGGTATCTATGGCCGAGATAGTCTCTCTTTCACAGTGTCCGATTGGGATTGGTCCCTGCTGCCTTAGGATGTCAGCCAGAGCCCTGGGGAGACAGGGAAAAAAGGGGAAAAACAATGTATTTTCACACATCTAGAATTCAGTGTTTGTACTTGCACAGTCCATGAATCCAGGAGCAGCTGGATTTCTACCATAAACAGGAAAAAAAGCAACAATAGTAATAATCATAAAATTTAAAAGAATGGCTTAAAAGCTCCGTTTGTTTCCGTGTGTCTGCTGCGAGTAGTTCCAGGCTTGCCTGGCTGTTGTTTGGGTTCTCATCTGCTCCCTCTAATCCACTTCAGCCCAGGGTTATGGCACCTCTCCATCACCTCCAGGGCAGATAAACTGCTCCTGGCACACAAAGCACCGCCTCCATCAGGAGCCACTGCTGGCCACAGCCCTGGCACCTCCTAAAACTGACACCAAAACTGCCCTGCCCAAGCCAAACTCCTTTAAAACTGACTCACATCAGGACTGTGATCTCCACATCCCGAAATCCCTGGGTTTTCTGCACACAGCTCAAACCCCAGCAGTGCTGGGAGAGTTTTTTAAAGGAGAACCATGAGCCAGAAAAAAAAGATTCACCAACAACAAATTGAAGCCCTTTTTGGTTTTCATCCTGAAAGGATGGTAACAACAAGAGCTGCTCTCTGGGTTGGTTGCTGCTCACAACGAGGAACTGATTTCAGGTGCCAGACACATGGAAGGGAGGAGACCTTTACTCCCAGACAAAGTGAAGAAATCCCAGGAAAGTGATGTCATACATGAGATAACCTGGACACGAGTGTCCAAAGCTGCCGTGGCTGGTTTGTGTGTGGGCCTAAAGCCCCAACCTGTGATCCTGAGTGCTCACTCCTCACCCTCCTCATGTCTAACAGAGGGAAAAAAGACTGCTCAGAAGCACCAGGACAAAACATTATAGGCGGAGGAGAAAGTCCAACTCCGATGGAGCTGGTTCGTTCCGTGCCAGTCCAATCACGGCACTGTGTGGGATCCAGTTCATTTCCTAAAGGTGGGACCCAATTCGTTTCCTAAAGGTGGGATCCAGTTTATTTCCATAAATGTGGGATCCAGTTCATTTCCTAAAGGTGGGACCCAGTTTATTTCCATAAAGGTGGGATGCAGTTTATTTCCATAAAGCCCTGAGGTGTTGGAAGGTCAGTCCCACTTAAGTGAGGAAGGATTTGGTTGGTGTGAGTCCCTTGGGTCCAGCTGGCTCACTGCCCACTGCAAAGCTCCGAGAGAACAGAGCCACTGCAATATTTGGGTCCCGTGTGTGCAGCCATTTGGGTACAATTAGTCCCACTGATGTCACCAGCATCCTTATCACCTGCACAAGGATATGAGACACTCCAGAAACCTTCCTGTGACAGCACATCTCTTATCTGAGGGAAACAAACCTCCCTGGCTGCAGCGTGTCACCCGTGGCGGCAGCGGGAGCAGCCGGAGCAGCACCGCAGACGAGGATTTGTGACACCTTTCCCTGGCATCATCTCTGTGACAACGCTGAGGCTTTGTTCCACCTGAACCCACAATAGCCACAGTGCCAGCACAGAGGCTGTTCCACAGTGCTGGACTGGCCTGTGGGAGGGAAAGCTGTGGATGTGTCCCATGGCAGGACAGCCCAGGCCCGTCCTGCTCCCAGGAAAGGCTCTCGTGGGACTCTGGACAAGCTGAGGACTTTGGGAAGAAAGCCAGTGGGATGAACTCAGGGGCCACAAGGCAAAGAAGGAGCTGCGGCCATTTTCAGAAGGAAAAATCCAAAGGACTTGGTGTAAATCCAAAGGAACCAAGGGGGTGGGTGGAAGCAGTGGGGCAGCAAGGCTGGGCATCAGCTGGGGCCTGGTGCTGGAAGGGGAAATGACAGACTTTGATCCCAAAATGTGGCTTTGTAGTGAAGAAGAAGAAGCTGCAGGGCTGGGAGGGAGCAGCTGCAGCTCACCCTGCCCCTCTAACCCAGCCCAGAACCTGAACCTGCTCCCTGAATTTCCCACGAGGGAACAGCAGCAGTGCTGTGCTCCCCAAAGCCTTTCTGGGAAAGTACTGTCCCGTTTTCCCGATATCCACAGATTCCCAACACTAACTGAGAGTCTGAGTGTGGGCACAGGCATCCCTTCAGCTGAAGACAAGGGAGCTTTGGTGACAGCTCCACCAGGCCGGGATGTGGCCTGTGGGAAAGGAGATTGGAGCAGAGGGGTCTGTAGATGCTGGATGGGAAAGGCTCTGGGAAGAGCTGCCCGCCTCCAGCAGCACAGGGGGAACAAAAACCTCACTGACTGGCCTGATTAAAATGCCCTCCCATGGAGGCCTTAAAAACAGGTGCTAGAAGACAGAATTTCCTGTTCCGAGTACCTACGAATTTGGGGAAGGATGGAAGGAGAGTGACCAAATGGGTCTGGCAGAGCACAGTGAGAAGAACAGTGCCTGGCTGAGCTGAAGCTGCTAAAAGCAGAGCAGAGATGGAGTTGGTGGCAGAACTCCAACCACTTCAGCACAGCCAGGATTTCACTACATTTTCTTCAAAAAAAAAGCGAGGTTAAAGACTCCCCTATGCTCTGTAACTAACTCGGAAAGGAAGAGGCAGCTATTCCAGGAGATGGATTTATCCAGCCTGGAGCCAGCTCACCGGGAAGGGACGGCTCTCTCCGGGGGACAGCATTTCGGTCACCAGCCACTCTCACAGAGGGCGGCCGTGCATTATTCATGGCTCGGCTCCTGTCCCCACACCTGCTGTGAGCCTTGGGAAGCTCCAAACGCTGACCACGCCCGGGGCTGGACAGTTCTGGGAGGCTCCCGCATTCCAGGACCTTCCAGCCGGGTCCTGCGTGCCCGGGACATCCCCCGGGCTGTGTCACACGGCAGCTGGCAGGGCAGAGGTGGCCTCAGCGATCCCCCTCTGCTGCCTGCTGGGCATCACCCTGGCCGTGCCCAGGTCTTATCTCCACGAGGACGGGGCGTTAATCGATGGCACGAGCACACTGCAAACTGATCCATCGGGGAATTGCTGCTGCTGCTCCCTCCGGGAGGCTCTGCCGAAGCTGAGCTTGCTTTGTTTGGAAGCGCAGGGGCTCAGCAGAGCCAGAGCTGCACCGGTCCCAGGTCAGCAAAAGAGAGAATTGGGCTCTGCACTGCCAGGAGCAGCAGCAGCCCATCCCTCAGAGCAGGAATTCCAGCGAGGAACACCGGGAATGGTTTCTCACCTGCCTGAAATGTGGTGGATGCCCGGCAGAGCTCCAGGAGCGTTTGGACAATGCTCTCGGGGATGCACAGGGTGGGGTTGTTGGGGTGTCTGTGCAGGGCCAGGGGGCTGGAATCTGATGATCCTTGTGGGTCCCTTCCAGCTGGGGATATTCCAGGATTCTGTGATTCCGTGCCTCTGTGTGTGTGTCCAAGAACAGGTGAATTCACCCATGGAGTTAAGAAGGGAAAACACTAAACATTGGGACACCTTTCCAAGAGGGAAGCATTTGCACCCAGCATAAGTGAGGAGACATTCATTCTTACAAACACACATTGCAAGGAAAAGCCAGATGTCTCCTGAGAAATCTTAATGCCAAGGACAAGAATTATTTGGGAAGCTCCTGGAATTTAATCCGGCCCTAATGACAACCACTTCACACACCTCACACCGATGTCCAAACTGAATAATCTCTTGTTACTGCTGTGATGTGGGCAAGGAATTTACAGCAGTGACTGAGCTCACAGTGGGCCACACCAGTTCCTGTGAACACAGCAGGCCCGAAGAGAAACAAACTGTTACGTAAAGATTTGGCAATTAAAAGCTTCAAATGAACCTTTCTAAGGGATGCTTCTCTGCAGAGAGATGCTACCCTGAGCAGAAAGTGTCCCCAGCAAGGGCAGGACCTGCACCTGAGCTGTGGTCAGGCTGTTGGGGACAGGAGGGGGTTGGTACCCCCAGGTACCGCCAGGGCTTGGGCTGGCTGCAGGAGGGAGCAGCCCCCAAGCCCTCCCTGCCCCTGCTCCCACCCTCAGCCACCCAGCTCCAGCCCCTTCTCTTCTCAGAACACATGGGAGGCTCGCTGGAAAGAGATGCACCCAGGAAAGGCATCGGGGGTGCTGGGGAAGCTGTGCAGAAAAGGAACAGAGCACCGCTCCTGATCACGGAAAGGAGAGAAAATAAAACCAGCAGCTCTTGCTGGGTGTTCCCCAGGCATGAGAAGCTGTGGGAACGATGCTCTGCTGGCCCAGCTCTGTACCCTGCTCCTGTTTGTGCTGTGCATCCTCAGGCACAAACACAGTGACAGCACCAGTGCTCACGCGGCTTTGGGAGCACACGGCTGCGCGTGGTTCGTGCACAAAGGGTCTGGTTTTACACCAAATCCTCTGCTGTGAGCACAGTTAAGGGGCTTTGAACTCACTGAAGAAAGCTGCACTCTCTCTGAAGAGCCTTAACCCTGAAGAGCCCTCACAACAAAGGAGGTTGTACTGAGAGCTGCAGCACAGCACAGCATTTATTGTGGAAGAATTCCGTGTTTATCTGCCTGGGGAAGGAGACATCTGAGCCCTCCAAGCAATGTGGTGCATACAGATCTAAGGAAACACAGCCAGCCCATGTGAGCAGGGGCAAAGGCAAGCAAAAAGCAGCCTGATCTCATCTTCCTCAGAAAGTTCAGATCTTATGTGAAACAGAAATTTTAAAAGGCATCTGATCTCCAAAGGCGCAGAGATCAACTGCTACTTAAGGATATAAGAGATTACAAAAGTAAAAGAAATAGAAGTTCAGAGCTACACTGGATTCCCCTGACACCTTGTGATGGAATTGGACTAATAGAAAAAGTTAATTAGCAAGCAGGAAAATCTCAAATAAATGGGAATTAGAGACACTGAGATGATTTGGCAGAGGCAGCGCGGTTTCTGGGCCTGGCCTCTCATAAAGGAGAAGTTCAAAGGGAAAGGAGCAGACCCAGAAGCATGCAGAGGAAGTCAGTGGCCAGGCAGCCTCTGTGCTCCCACAGAGTCAATCTCTTCACAAAACACACTCAGAGAGGAAAACACGGCAAAAAACCCCAATTATCAAACTGCAAACCATGAGCAGAGCTCCAGACTGGAGCTCTCCCAGCCCATGGAAGTGAAACAAAAGGAGAAATATTTTATACAGGTACATGCACACAGATGCACTCCTGCCCTGGGTTTGGCCAGCTGGGTCTGGATCTGGACAATTCACCCTGCAAACAGGACAAGATCCAGGTGTTCTCCCTGCTTGGGAGTTACCCCAAATCCAGCAGGGTGCAGGGTTGGTTGGAAACAGAACTAGTTCTGAGTAACTTCTCTGAGGTCACCAGTGGAAGGTGTCCCTGCCCATAGCAGGACAAGATGATCTTTAAGGTCCCTTCCAATCCCATCCATTCCCTGATTCTGTGATTGTGATTCTGTGATTCTGTGATTTTACAGCTGCACCTTTTTCTGTTTTATCTCAGTCCAGTCTGACCCGTGCTTGTGGCCCTGTACTCTGTGCCTTTGAGAGGGACAGGGCACTTCAGAGAAGAGACTCAGAAAGCATCAGGATTAAACACCACAAAGCAGGGCAAAGAGCAGCTGAAAGGCACCCGAGTGAGTCTGAGCAGAGTGAAAAAAGGCAGAGCATAAAAACACATCAGTGGAAAGAGAGTGGAAGCAGGAACAGCACCCAAGAAAGAAAGTCTGCTGTAGCGTCCCTGTGGCCAGGTGTGCTCACAGCACCCCCTCCTTGCCCTGGGGACGGGTGGAGTTTGATTGTCTGGCTCCAGCAGCAGAGAGCAGAGCTGAAGGAGCTGCCTGTGATCCCCATCTCAAACAGCAGGGCTCCCCCTCAGCAACCCCTCAGCAGGCACAGGGCCCCGCAGCTGTGGGGAGATGCAGCCTGCAGGAACAGAAACCCTCCTGCATGTCAAGCCAGGCTCACACAGACCAGCAGCCTCCTCGGATCTGTGGGCAAACAGATCCACTGCCTCTGGCTCCCGCTGGAATTCAGAGCCACGGAGTAGGAATGACAAGGAATGGATCGGTTTAACTGTGGTCTCTGCGTGGGGAAAGGATGCTCATTTATAAAAGCTCTCAGTTATCACTCCCGCAGCAGGAGATGCAAAGGCCAGAGAGAAGAGGAGCACAGATATCTTCCCTCTGCAGCAGCACAGATGCTGTGGGAGGAGGGTGAAGCGAAGCACTGGGCACACAGAGCCCGTTTCCCTTCTCCCTTTCACACCCCTCAGACGTGCTCCGTGCAAGGCCAGAGAAGGCCTTTGAGCAGGATACAGAGCTGGTTTGCTGGGAAAAACCCCGCTGCTGCTTCCCAGGAGAGCAGCTGGGCTCCCACCAGTGCCCCAGGGCCAGCACTGCCACTGTGTCCCTGCCACTGGCTCCGGCTGCCCAGTGGGAAGCACTTGGGATGTTTCAATCCCGAGCTGCAGACCATTCCCAGGTTCCAATCTGTGCATTCCCAGCTCAGCAGAGAGTGCAGCGACTGCTGCTGAGGCTAAACAGGGGTCATGGGGCTGGGCTACATCTGTGAATTATTTATGTTCTGTAGCGTGGGGATGCAGGGTCACGGCCATGGGATGACAACGTTCTGTGTCACCCCCTCTTGCTACAGAAAAACACACCCAGCTTTGGAAAGAACCAGCTGGTATTCCCTGTTCAAAGATTCCCTAACTCATCCCCATCCTGAAAGTAAAGCAAATACTTCTTAAATTTCACTTAAGAAATGCTCAAGGAAAGAAAACAACCCTGGCAATGAGATGAAAACAAACCATCCTCACCAATGCAGGAGAGAGCATCAGCACACACAGTATTGCCAGGTGTAATCCTGAGAAATCAGCCCCAGCCTCTACCTGGAGCCCAGCACGAGTCCTGGCTGTGTAACCCCAAAGCAAGAGGCAGCTCTATATGGCCAGGCTGCAAGGTCCTATAATTAGGAAAAAAATCAGTTCCATTGAAAGCATTACAAGAGTTTCTGTAAAATAGGAGTATTTCAACTCCTGCTTTTCAAAGCACTTCTGCTTAACTGCTCTTAGAAACGACTGTCTCAGTTACTGCTGCTGCTGAGCCCAGAATCACAGCAGTGCCTGTGCTTTAAAGGGACGTGGCAGTGCCTGGAAACAGGAGCTGATTCCAGCTCGGAGCTGCACATGCAGCTCTCCGTGCACAGCCAGCCCTCCCTTCCACGGCACAGTGACAGCTCTCCTGTGAATTTGTAAACCCTCCTTCCATCAAAGGACATTACGTGAGCCCTGCCTCCCTCAAAATGCTCTTTCTAAGTGAGTTAATAAGGATTTTCTGTAAAAGCTGGGTGAGAAACGAGCAGAGGAATAACATCTACGCACGGCACTGCTCAGCGAGCATTTACGAGGAAGTAAAATTTCCAGTGTGATCCTGCTCGTGGTGGAGCGCAGGGAAGTCCTGACTGATCCTCCCTGGCTGTGGGATACTGGTCCCAAGAGGCTTTTTCCAGCCCCCTGTAACAAGTTCTGCTCATGCTGCTGCTCTCCTCCTCCCCGAGGAGGTTTAATGCACTCGCCATCACTACAGAGAATCATTCTGGGTGTTACACTTCACTCCAATTGACACGAGCTCAAACAGACAGAAATATCCGACCCCATCCTGCTTCCCTTCATCCTGGAACTCCTCAGCAGCTGTCAGAGACAAAGACAAATTCCTCTCCTTGTATTTACATTCTGCTTAGAGCACTGAGAGCGTTCAGCCCGATGCAGGAGATGCACTTCACAATATTGAAACCCTCGTGTGATGTTGATCAAGTTCAGGTAACACAGCTCTGAAAGGTATAATCTTTTACCAGCTACCATATTATAGAAGTCAATCAACTCCTTAAAATGCTCTGGAAGTCAAGCTTCCCAAGCACTCAATCTGCCATTCATACTTCCACACACAGGTGAATCATTTCACCAGAACTTATCCAAATAAAGCAAAGCAAGCATCAAAGAAATGAAAACATCAGGAATAATCCAGACAAGTCTGGCAACACTGGCTCTGATTTGCAAGGGTGAAGGATCCAACCCTGCAGCAGGCTGGAGCTGGAGCAGAAGTAACATATGGACATCCAACCCAGATTTCCAAATTTAGTGTGAAGATAAGGCCCAGGCAAAGTTGCCTTGAAGCCAGAAGAGCTGGGCAGCTGGGGAACCATCCCTGAGTTAACAAAAGACTTACAAGAGCTGATTTTCCGGCAAAGCCACTTGCAGGACCCTTTCCTCTCCACAGTTGTGTGTAGTTTTTAACACTGTGAAGTTATTTTCTCGCAGGGACCAGGGGCAGGTGGGATTTGGGATGGAATACATGGGCCAGACCCTCAGCAAATGTAAACCAGCCTCACTGTTTGTCCTCACTGCAGGGAGGAGTCTAAATAAAACACATCTTCCCAAATAATAGAAACTGTGTCACTCATCTCTTTTTCCTCGTAAAAAACTAGTATTTCTCCCCCCAGTCTCTCTTGATTGCAGCTGAAGTTCAGCCTTTGAAATTTGGTCAATGATTTCAATAGTTTTGATTAAAAAATCTTCACTAAAATAAATTTTAGGAGGTATTATCAGCTAAAGTCTTTCCCCCTGGTGCTCACCACTGTTCTTCTAAAGAAGCCTCTCACCAATTTTTATGTTCAGACACAGGCAGCTCTCGGATTCACGGCACGCAAGCAGCACTCATCGTTCGGAGGGACTTTTTCATCATAAAATAAATATGAACCGAGAGGGAACGTGCATTTGTCCAAAAGGAGGATTGCCACAGACGCCCGAGCTTTTGCTTTGAAGCAGGATTTTCTGTGCCACGCCGAGCGTTCCCTGTCATTACAGCGCTGAACAACACCACTGCCGAGGGGACACCGAGCTGCCTCTCCAGCCAGCAAAGGCAGAGTTCTCGGGATTTGGAGAGGGAACCAAATACAAAAGGGAACGTGCAGAGCTCTGCCTGCCACCGGTGCTTCCCCACGCAGCCCCAAGCGCCACACGGCGAAGGCACCACCCAGGGGGGTTCAGATCCATCCCCTCCACACTTCCGAAACTTCTCCCTGGCCGGGCCGGGCAGGGCAGGACCCGCGGGGGTGCAGGGCTGTCCCCGGGGAGTGCAGGGGGAGCTGGGGGAGGCTTGGAGGGGAGCAGGGGGGGTCTTGGGGGTTGCTGAGGATCCCGGGTGCAGGGGGGGAGTGCCGGGGGCAGCAGAGACGTGTCGGGGTCCCAGGGGCAGGAACAGGGTGCAGGGAGGACGAGCCTGGGTGCTGGGGGAGACTCCGGGGGGCAGGAGGGGGGTGCTGGGGTGCGGGAGAAGAGAAGGGGGCTCCGAGGGGTAAAAGGGCGTGCCGGGGTGCAGAGGGAGGTTCCGGGGGGAAGGAAAGGGGAGCCGAGGTGCCGGGAAACAGGACGGCGCTCCGGGAGAGAGAACGGGGATGCAGGAGGGACGTGCCGGGGTGCCGGGACACCGAGGGACAAGGGGGGCGTGCCGGGGGGCGGAGGGGGTGCCGGGGACAGGAGGAGGGTGCCGGGGACAGGAGGGGTTGTCGGGGTGCCGGGGCCGGCTCCGTGCGGAGCTCCGGGACGGGCGCTCGGCAGCGCGGAGCTGTCCGGGAGCTGTCCGGGAACGAGCCGGGAATTACCCGGGAGCTGTCCCGGAGCTGTCCGCGGAGCCCGTGCTGAAGGCACGGGGAGGCTCCCGCAAACGCAGCCACGGGAGAAGAGCCACGGGGCACCAGGACAAGCCCCGAAGTGGGCAGTGGGATGGTCACAGGGGTGCGGGTGCCCCTGGTCAGACCGCGGAAAGGAGGAACTCCTGGGCAGAGGATGGAAAGGGAAAATCCTTTGGCGGGTGGTGCAAAGAGGGAACCCTTGGACAGCCCTGGCACAGGGGGGAACCCTCGGATAAATGACTCACGGGGGGACCCCTCGAAGCGGAAGCACAATGGGAAATTGTTTGGACTGGTGGCACAAAAGGGGAGCCACTGGAGAGTCACGGCACTGGGGAAATCCTTGGAAGGGTGGAGCAGGGGAAACTCATGGTGAGCCAGAGCAAAGCATGGAGGCTCGAGTGGGCAGTTCAGAGGGACACTCCTTGGGCAGAGAGTGCGGTGGGACAACCCCTGGGCAGTGGTGTAAAAGCTGAGCCCTTGGACAGCGAGTCTAAAGGTGGAGTCCTTGGAGGGGCCATGCAATGGGGAACTCTTGGACAGGCTGCACACTTGGGAAACCCTCGGCTGGGCAGCGCAATGGCGAAACCCTTGAGCAGACTTTGCCAAGGGGGAACGCTCGGAGAGGGGCCGTGCCTGGGGACAAGGGGCGCTGGCAGCAGGGGAAGGAGCGCACCTGTGAATGTTCATCTCCCGGGGCGGGCGCCGCGCCTTGTCGTAGGCCACCTTGGCAAAGACGCCAGCGATGAGCACGAAGGCGATGGCCCCGCACGAGATGTAGACGGTGGCGTTGGTGCTGTCCTTGTCCGGGTCGTACTTGTTGGCGTCCCCGTCGCCGCCGTCGCCGCCGTCGGCGGGCAGGGCGCCGCTGGCCGTGGTGGGGTGGGCCCACTCGGGGCTCTTGTAGTTGCGGCACAGGCTCTGGTTGAGCTTCTCGGCGCGCTTGTTGCAGCAGAAGCGGTAGAAGCAGGTGCCGCAGCAGTAGCGGAAGCCCGTGAGGCTGTTGTTGCACTCGAACTCCTTGTCCCACTGCCCGCTCACGTCGTAGTACCCCCAGCACGTCTCGTGCGCCGGGGCCGAGCCCCCGCCGCCGCCCCCGCCTCCGGGGGGTGCCTTGCCGCCCCCCGCGCCCTTGCCGCGCCCGGGCAGCGCCGTGGGGGCGGCGGCCCCCGGGCCCGCCAGCGTCTGGTTGAGGAGCTCCTTGCCCGGTTTGGGGGTCCGCCGCGCCGCCGCCGCCCCCTGGGTCCGGTTGCCCTTGGCGCGGGGGGGTCCGGCCGCCTGCGCGGGCAGCAGCAGCAGCAGGGCCAGGAGCTGCAGGGACAGC
>NW_024581053.1:742404-762183 GCF_017639235.1 Corvus kubaryi
CGCCCACAGCCCGACCCGCCCGCCCGGGGCAGCGCCGGCGCTCGGGGGGCTCCCGAGGGCCGCGGGGGAAGGGGCCCGGGGCGGGCGGTCCGTGTAGGTGTGTGTGGGATGCGGACCTTGTGCGTGTCCCCCGGGATGTGGCCCTGGCAGGGATGTGGTGAGTGGCCACTGTACCCATCCCTGGGGAGGCGGTCCTGGCAAGGATGAGCAGGGATGTGGTCCCTAAAGGTGCCTGTGGTGTGTGGACCCTCTGCCTCTCCCCGGGGGTGTGGTTCCGGCAGGGATGGGCAGGGATGGGGTCCCTATAGCTGTGTGTGGTGTATGGCCACTGTGGCCGTCCCTGGGGATGTGGCCCGTTCAGGGATGGACAGCATGCAGTCCCTAAAGGCGTGCGTGGCCCCTGTCCCTGGGACTCGGTCCCTGCAGAACGGATGTGGTTCTGCTGGATCAGTCCCCGTGGAGGGGCAGGGACAGCAGCGCCCCATGGGCAGACAGGGGCTCTGGTGGCTGTAGGTCTGCAGGCTGTACAGTCCCTGCCGGTTTGTGCACTGGGGATTGCTCCTGTAGGTGTGCACGGGTTCATGGATCGATGTGTGTGGGGAATAGGGTCCCTCTGGATGTTTGAGGGCTGCACAGACCCTGGGGGTGTGTGAGTTCCAGGGATGCCATGGGCACGTGCTGAGATGGTCCCTCTCGGTGTGTGGGAGGTACAGTCCCCACGGATGTGCATGAGCAGCACCTATCAATGTGCACAGATTGTTTGGGTTGGGGACCCTGGGGACACGTGCAGGCTCCTGGGGTCGATGGAGTGCAGGGTCTGTCCCCGCCAGTTCAGGGGCAGAGCTCCCTCCCCTCTCCAGAATCACAGAATCACAGGATATTCTGGGCTGGAAGACACTCACAAGGACCATCAAAATCCAGCTCCTGGCCCTGCACAGGACACCCAACAACCCCAGCCTGTGTCTCCAGGAGGTTCCTGTCCCGGGGCAGTGCCCCCAGCACAACCTGGTGCTGGGCACACCCTGCCATCCCTGCACGGGGACGTGCCTCCCAGGCTTCCCAGGGATTGCTGCTCCCACCCGGGGCTGTTGGCACCTCTCTGGGAAGGTGCCCTGGGTCCGGCTGAGTCCCAGTCCCTGCTCCCTGATGTGCTCGGGGTGGAGAGAGCAGCACCCCCCACCCAGCCTGATACACTCCCCACTTCTTGCAAATGTTCCCCCTCCAGGAGAGCTCTGGGATGCTGCAGGGAAGGGCTGGCACTGCCCTGGGCTGCCCAGTGACCCGGGCACAGCCACCACAGGTTTGTTCTGGGCAAGATCCCTTCAGGCACAGCAGCTTTCACTGCTGTGAGCCACGGCTAACAAGGCAGAATTTTCTCAAAGTCCTGGTGTTTCCCCCGTGTCCCACTGCAAACCCAACTAAAGCCTCTAGAAACCTTTCCTGGAGACAGCCAAGGTGCTGCCAGCTGTAAGGACATGCAGAGGACAGTGAGGAATCCCGGCAAGGAGGAGCATACAGAGATGGGAGCTGAAGGGATGCCCTGCAGCTGCAGGTGGGCAGTTTTCAGGAGAGCAGGGAATGCGGTGTAGGAGGAAGAGAGCAATGGAAAGGGAGAAGCACCCCTAAAAATCCCCTGATGTGCACCCTGTGGGAATCATTTCCTCAAGCTACAAGGTCTGAGTGCCCACAGCTCGTCTGGTAACTCCCTTAGGAGAGCCCACGGACTGTGAGGTTGGCAAAGAAAGCTTTAGCTCTGCTGTCTAAAGCTGCTCTGGTGCTGGGGAACACCTGGGGAAATGGAAAATCCCCTCATTCCTCATGGAAGGGAGGCCTGTTACCCTGCCATGGCCTTGGAGTACCCGAGTTAAGGGAGGTGCCCAGGTTAATCCACACCATGGGGTCCCCAGGCCTCAGCAGTGCCTGACCCCAAAATCAAACCTGGGGCAGAAGGAAGCAGCCTAAGGCCAGCGTGGTCCCCCAGGAGGAGTTAGAGCTGGCTTAATGCACCCCTCTGAACCTCAATACCCTGAGCCCAGCTCCTCTGGCCTCCCCTTGGGGATAATTCTCCTGTTGTGAGGGACCTCCAAACCCTGACACCAAAGGTTGTAAAGCAGATTTGACTGATGAGGCCATCTCCGCACACTGTGGGCCTTCCAGCACATCCTCATCAATCTCCCCACAGAAAGCATCTTCAGCCCTGGGCTGAAACTCTGTCCCTGCTTCTCCAAAGCTTTACAAAGTGTGGGAGGCACCGGGATGGAACAATCCATGTCCTTCCCTCACCTGGCTGATCCCTGCACACCCACACAGGAGCGGAGGGCTCTGCAGTGGCTCTGCTCAGGGGAGGGGAGCTGCCACCAGGGAAACCCAGCGTCCTCTCCCAGGTGGGCAAGGCTCCCTGCTGAGGCAATCCGTGGGGAAAAGATCCCATGTTCCTGAGACACAAACAATTGGCAGACCCCCTTCCTCACACCAAACGTGACAAGGGCACAGAGGATGCCTGGTGAAACTCTGAGTGTCAGCTTTTCTGCCCCACAGGATATTTGGGGCTGAGATTGGCTTTTCCTCCGTGCCTGCCCAGCCTCCAGAACTGGTTGAGCCTTGGGCTCCACGTGCTCCTCGGATGCCACCACGGCTTTATCACACGAAGGTGTTGGTGAAACCCCACCCAGATGCCTCTGCCGCCTCCTGCTCGATTTATCAACACCACCGAGCATGTAAAGGACAGAGCTTCCCTGGATCCCCAGTATAATCCCATTGCCTTGCCTGGAGCCAAAATACGGGAGAGAAAAAGCTGAAGCAAATGTGAAAAGAACGAAAGAGTCCCTGAGGAGCAACGCCGGATTTCTGGGACTTTCCTGGGATTTGGAGCCGCGTTGCTGGCTGTGGAAGGGAAGGACAGAGGCTGAGATGCTTGTGGGGGAAAATGCCTGTGCTGCACTCCCCCCATGCCCGCGGAGCTGTGACAGCGGCTCAGTGACAGCGGCTCGGTGACAGCCCCGCTCCCCAGCTCCATCCCCACCTGGATGGGGGAAGTCGCTCCCAAATCTCCAGCACTTTCTCTTTTATCTGCCGTCCCATCCTCCCCAGGTTGTTTTTGGCAGCGTGACTGGTCCAGAGCTGTTTTCTTGTTTATCTTCTTTGCCGGCTGCTTTCATCTCTGTGCCGGAGCTGCCGCGGCTGCAGGCAGGGAAGGGAAGTGCAGCTTCAGAAACTCCCGAAATCCAATTCCTCCCCAGCATCTTTCCCCTTTAGCCCCTTTTCCTGCCACCCCTCGTCGGCCTCTGATGACTTTGTGAGGAGTTTCTAATGAGCCTGATGTGCTCAAAAGCTGATTCCTCCTCATCAGGGGATTCGACTGTGACCGTGAATCTTCATTAAAATGAGCCCAGCACTCAGGACCTAATTTTTCTTCTAAAATTAATGTACCTACAAAAAGCTCCTAATAGGAGTTTGGGGGATTGCTTCTGTGGAGCTGGATTCCTTCTTGCTTGAATAGGAATGGGTGGATCCCGAGCTTGTTCCAGGCTGCGTATTCCAGGTACAAGGCAGGCTGAATAGACAGAAAACCAGACAGAATAGAAAGCAGGGAAATATGAGGGGAACAAGCAGGCTCAGGGACGGCAGGGCCTCACACAGGCAGGGCCAGATGTGATCAGCTTCTCCTGCATCTTCTGAGCGGCTGCCTCAAAGGACAGGACAAGAAACCGGAGCAGAGCAGGGACATATCACCAGCTTGTCATGGCTGGTTTCTTCTCTGCTGCCTGAGAGGATTCTGTGGTTTGTGTGGTTTTGTACAGTTTGAGGAGCTGGGATTCTCTTTCCCCATGGGAATATCTGGTTTCTTTCTCCCTGTTCCCATCCCCTCAGCCCCGTGGCAGTGGCTGTCCCAGCTCTGTCCTGCAGCAGTGACGTGTCCCTGTCTCCTGTTCCTCGGGCAGGGGCTGCGGGGGGAGGCTGCCAGGCCAGGAGCAGATGGGAGGTGTGCCCAGCTCTGCAGACAAGGTGCCCACCTGTGCAGCAAAGGTGCCACCAGCACTCCTGGAGAGGTGCAGGGATGTCACTGAGGTATCCCCAGCATTGTCTGGGCACTTCAGCAACGCACTCCCTTCAAATGGGGCCATCTGTAAGCAGAAGACAAAGGAACTTCTACAGCAAATGAGAAATTCCTCAGTATTTATCCAGCTCTGCTCACAGAGAAGTCTTTAGAAAGTGCTTTTACCCCTGCAATTCTGCAAACCCAGGGGGCCTTCCACTATCCCAGGCTTCTCCAAGCCCTGTCCAGCCTGGCCTTGGACACTTCCAGGGATGCAGGGGCAGCCACAGCTGCTCTGGGCACCCTGTGCCAGAGAAGCACCCGCACAGGGAAGGATTTCTTCCTAACATCCAACCTAAATTTCCCCTTTTTCAGTTTGAAGCCATTGCCCCTTGTCCTGTCACTCCATCCTTACAAATCACCTCTCTCCATTTTTCTTGCAGGCTCCTTCCTGATATTAACAGAAACTCCAGCACAAGGGAACCCTCCAAGTATTCCCTGCAAACTGTGGCATCCCCTGGGGATCCAGGGAGAAAGAAGGGAATGCAGAGACCTCAGCCTGGGCTTCCCCTTCGCTGGTCTCTCCTGTGCAATGGTTCCTCCAGGCCTGCCAGTCTGGGAAAGACATTTGGAACTGCTTTGGCTTCCTGCCTTTGTCACTGCAAATTTGGGGCTTCTGCAGGGTGGCTGTTCCTCAGCCCGTGAAGGGCAGCACACACCTGAGTGTGGCACCAGACTGGGTATCAGGGGTTCATTTCCTTTATCCTGCTGCATGTGCACAGAAGGGAGAGCAGTGTGAGCTTTTCCTTTCCGTGTCATTACAGTCCCTGTTGTCATTTCCATCGCTGTCATGGCACAGCCTGTCACTGACACCGGGCAGGCTTCTCTCCCAGCTCCCAGCCAGGCACAGCTCCATCAGTGTCTCTGAGAGCCGGTTTTTCCCGGGATCTGGCACACCCAGCAGCAACTCTTCCATCCAGATTGCCCTGCAGCTCCAGGCACTCACCAGCAGCCAGCCTGAGCCAGGAGGATCCGGCCCAGCCAGCGGAGGAGCAGATGGAAGGAGCCAGGTTCAACATCCACACCTTGCACGGTCATTACCCAGCCAGGGCTGGATGCAGGTGATAACAGCAGAGAGATGAGAGCAATTAGCACGGATTTGATGATCCCAGGCTGCCTCCAATGTGACGCAGCGTTGTGACACTCAGAGAGCTCCCACACTGTAGCCCAACCGTCCCTGTGTCCACATCCACCTCAGCCAGGCCGCCCCGGACAACCCTGAGGTGATGTGAACGGGCATTTTCCTTCTCTCCAAACATCTCTTCCATTGGCTCTGACTCTCTTATCTGTATGTGTTCATCTAGCAGCAGAAACCAGGCACTCAAGGCCATGCAGGAGTGCATTTGCAGCCTGCCAGAGCCTGGCAGATGTGTGATCCCAGACCTCATGGTCTCACAGCTCACCCAGGGCTGCCCCTCGCCTCTGTCTGGGCAGCCTCAGGGGCATCGATGCCATCACAGCCCTGGGGCTCCCGAGGGGCAGCTCCGATCTCTGCTCCCTGGGACAGGGACAGCACCCAGGGAACGGCTGGAGCTGGGCCAGGGCAGGCTCAGGCTGAGATCAGGGAAAGGTTCTTCCCCCAGAGGCTGCTGGGCACTGCCCAGGCTCCCCAGGGAATGGGCACGGCCCCGAGGCTGCCAGAGCTCCAGGAGCGTTTGGACAGCGCTGCCAGGGATGTCCAGGGTGGGGTTGTTGGGGTGTCTGTGCAGGGCCAGGAGCTGCACTGGGTGCTCCTGGGGGTCCTTTCCAGCTCAGGATATTCCTGCATTCCAAGTGCAGGGCTCACGCCGCGGCCCAATAAAGACACAGGAGTTTTCCAGGAGAGCTCCTGCCCGGTGCCAGCCCCTCCCTCAGCCCCGGTGCCAGGCAGGCAGATTTGTGCAGAAAGCAAATGAGTTCCTGAGGCACGACAGGGATTTCAGAGGGAGTGACACATCTGCTCCAGGCTCCCTGAGTCCCTCTGTTTCTCTTTACAGGTGAATTTTACACCTTTTCTAAAATCCCCAGGGACGAGCCAGTTCTTCCCAGTCATTCATGGGCCGGGTGAATGACTGGAAAATGGGAGGATTCAAAAGTCTTTTGAAACGGGAGAGCTCTCTGAAATTAGGATATTTTTCAAGGCGGAGAGGGAGACCAAAGCAAGCTGAACCCCAGGCTGGCACAATTGAGCAAAGAGTGTGGGATGGGAGCACGGCGTGCGCGGCAGGGCGGGGCAGTCCTTGCCTTGGGCAGGAACAATCGCAAATCCCGAGCAGGGGGCAGTGGGAGGAAGGGCTCCGGCGTGCTGGAGGCAGGCACTGCTCAGGCAGGGTGCTCCTGGCTTAATGGGAATTCTTTTCCTTAGATCTTTGTGCTGCTGCCAATTCACTCGTCTGGGCAGACAAAGGAGCACTTCAGGAGTGCGATCGCTGCTGCCTGCAGCCAACACAGTGGCCCCGGAGCAGCCCAGGAGAGGAGGAGAGAGCATCCCAACGGGGCAAGGAGCAGGTTCTGTCAGGACTTCTGGCTCTGTGGACACCAAAATTCTTCAGAAAACTGCGTAATTACAGAGAAATTATCGTAAAATCATGGAGTGGTTTGGGTTGGAAGGGACCTTAAAGCCCATCCAGTGCACCCCTGGGCTACATGAGGTGCTCTGAGCCCACCTGGGCAGCTCTTAGAAGAGAGCGTTGAGGGAAATAAACTTGGTGGTGAGAAACCAGACCCTGTAATAACAGAAAACTTGAATGGAAAGGTGAAGGATTCCTGGACAGTGTGACCAGCAACGAAGAACTCAGCACAGTGGTGAGGTAATGTGGGATCTCTTGGAGACAAAGAGTCCCAGCTTTGGTATTGGGCAGAGCTGGCTGAACTGCCTCTGGCAGCACAGGAACACTCGGAATGCTGGATAGATCCCTGCTCTGCTCTGCTCTGCAGTCACCATGCAGGCAGGAGGGTCACCATGGTCAGCCAGCAGAGTCACTGCTCCTGCCCTGCCCAGGACACAGGGAACTCTCAGGCCCCTCTCCCAGCATTTAGCCAACATCTGAGACTGGGTTTGTGCTGGAGACTCTCCCCTGCCTGAATCCCCTGCTGCAGCTGCCCCCTGATGTGGGATAACCTGCACTGATTTATCCTGGCTTGGTTTGCAAGAGCCAGGACAGCCCAGAAGCCTTTGGCACGGGGCAGTGTTGGCCCCTCACTGGAGGGATTCCTGCTCTGGAGCACTGGGGAACCCATGGACACATCCCGTGAGTGAGTGAAGCGGGGGACACCAAGTGGCATCCACAAATTCGGGGCTGGAGGGCCAGGAACCCACACTGTGTAAAGGTTTTTCTTTGCAGAGCTGTGTGTGGATGGAATCATGGAATTCCAAGCTCTCCTCACTCCAGCAGCTCCCTCGTTCCCACTGCACAGCCCTGAGCAGGATCTGCACCTCCCTGTTTCTCCGTGGAAGCAGAGAAGGAGGTGCTGGGACCCCAGGCTGCTCTCCCTGTGCCTGGGAAACGATTAGCAAACATGCCTGGATCTGAAACCTCCCCATTCCACTTTTATTAATTCTCCCTTTGCAATAATCCTCAATATGCTTCGTTTACATTCAACGAGCAAGAGGGGAGCACTGCCTTAGTTAATTTAACTCCCACAAATTCCCATCTCTGCTGGGGAGAGATTGTGCTTCCTCGCAGATAAAGCAGCTTCTTCATATTTCAAAAGGTTAGAGATTAGATCTGCTTACTGCTACACTTTTATTAAAATTCCTATTTACATTTTTTTTTACATTGATACAATTACAGAAAAGGTAGAAAGAAAACGTTGGAGCCAGAGCAACCCCTGCACACCGGAATATCCCTCAGCCTGTACATGCATGGATGTGGCAGGGGAGAGCCCTGATTGCTGTTCCTGCAGACGGGCAGGAGGAGCTGCCTGTCCTTCTCCTCCTGCTCCTCCTTCTCCTCCTCCTGCCCCATGTGCTGAGGGCTCGGAAGTAGCACAAAACCTGACCACAAACCTGACTGATTCCCTCAGGCCTGCAGCAAGAGGGAAGCTGCACAAGAAGGCTCCAGAGTGACCTTATTGAAGCCTTTCAGTGCCTGAAGGGGCTCCAGGAGAGCTGCAGAGCGACTTGGGACAAGGGATGGAGGGACAGGACACAGGGAATGGCTTCCCACTGCCAGAGGGCAGGGATGGGTGGGATATTGGGCAGGAATTGTTCCTTGTGAGGGTGCCAGGCCCTGGCACAGGGTGCCCAGAGCAGCTGTGGCTGCCCCTGGATCCCTGGCAGTGCCCAAGGCCAGGCTGGACATTGGGGCTTGGAGCAGCCTGGGACAGTGGGAGGTGTCCCTGCCATGGCAGGGCTGGCACTGGATGGGCTTTAAGGTCCCTTCCCATCCAAACCATTCTGGGATTCTGTGATTCGATGGCTGAGAAGCAGCAGCAGCTTCAAGTCCCTGCTCCAGGGGCTGCATCCTTGGTCACCCCACAGGGCCCTGGGCAGTGCCCTCAGGCCAGAGCACACTGGCCTGGCAGGGGGAAGGCAGGGCTGGCTCCAGAGCTGGCCATGGCTGGGAATTCCCTCCCTGGGCTGGAGGAGAAGCCTTTAAAAATGCAGGAGCCTCAGTGAGGCAGCAGCTGCTGCTGGCCCGGGGGATGTGCAGAGCCCAGAGGCCGCAGGGTCCCTGTGTGCTCTCCACAGCTTCACTCGAGGTGTCACCCACAGACCTCAGGATCAGCTGGTTGGTGGTGTCTTGGGGACCTGGAGGTGCTGCTGTCAGGCCCTTGGGTGCCTTGGGGGGTGGTGTGGGGTGACCAGCAGCCAGTGGCTTCCTTGGCTCCTCGTGGCTGCTCCTTTCAGCTGGGTGTCACCAGCCTCAGGCTCACAGAGACGCTGCAGGGACAGCGTTTGGGACAAGCGGCTTCTCCTCCCCGCTGGCCTCCCCTGGCTGTTACCCAGAGCTCTGCCTCTCCCCGTGGTCTTTTGGCAGCGCCCAGGCAGTGGCACAGGGGGAATTTGGTGCTGTTTGTCCATTCCCTGTCTCCCCAGAAGAAACAGCTGGAATGTCTTGAGCTGCATGACAATCATGAAATATCCTGGGTTGGATGGATCCCACCAGCATCCAGGGAGGTGTGGCTGGATTTCATCTTGTGAGGGTGGGCTACAGCTCCACAGCCTCCATCCTGTAATTCCCCTTTCACCTCCACAGCAGCGTTCCGAGGGAAAGCTCCCACGGAGGGACCCGTGCAGATCATTTTGTGCCTCATCAAATGTGCTCTGGGAAGGACGGGAACGTCTGAGGACTCTGCCTGGGATGCTGTCACGGCACCGAGGACAGGAGGAAAGAACAACACATTTAATTGACTCAGGGGGAGATATTTAGGTCGGTGGATCTGTAATTACCTGTGCTGGAGGCTGGCCAGGACTCCGGCTTTAACACCCCTGCTTGGATGAATCTTGTGGAACGTGAGCAGGAAATCACAAAAGAAGCCCCTGCTCTCCTTTGTGGGGTTTCAGAGACATTTCCTGCAATTTGGCTCCTCAGAAAAGGGGTCAAGATGTCTCCTGGCTTTCATCAACAACAAAGAAGCCCTTTGCTCTCTGTGAGGGAAGATTCTGAGTTCTCGGGAGCAGCACAAGCCTTCCAAGGCATTTTGATGTTTCCTAAACAAAGTGGGAGGAGGTGGATCTGTGGGAGCTGTGCCTGTCTCACCAGTGTCACCCCACCTGGCATCGCAGACTTCTCCCAGAGAAACTCCTCTGGGTGTGGAGAGGGGAGAAAATGAGGTTGAAACTGCAGCTGTGTGGAAGCTTCTGCAGACCAGGAATGCTGGGTGGGAGTCAAAGGAGCTTTGTTGGGTCTTTAGGATTGAAAATCGAGGGTGATGACAGCCAAAAATCACGGGAAAGGTCCAGATCAGAAATGGAAAATGTTTGGAGTGGATGTTGGGAAGAAATTGTTCCCTGTGAGGGTGGGGAGGCCCTGGCACAGGGAAGGTGTGGCTGCCCCATCCTTGGAAGTGTCCAAGGGCAGGTTGGAGCAGCCTGGGATGGTGGAAGGTGTCCCTGCCCATGGTAAGGGGTGGAACTGGACCTGCTGTCAGTGAGGAGTGAGGTACCACCTTCCAACAGCAGCTCAGGTTTCTCCCCTCCTCTTAACCCCCAGCACTAAGGGAATCTATCAGGAGAAAAGTGGGTGCTTGGCATGGAAATTTCCCGAGGAGTGCTGAGGTTTGCTCTGTGATGCGAAGCCCGCAGGGAAACAGAGCCAGCGAAGCACGGCAGGCTCCAGCTGGGAGCACGTACTGAGCACTGCGCTGGTGGGGAACTCGTTGCCACAAGAAATACAGCCGGGTTGGAAAGGCTGTCGGGCAAATCCACCCCGACTAACACCCCCAGGGCTGTTAGGCACTAATGCAGCTCCTGTCTGAGGAGATCTCTGAGGCTCAGCCTGCCTGGAGCCTGCAGGCACGCGAGGAGCTGTGGATTTCTTTCCTTCTTTCCCTAAGGACTGCAGCTGGATTATGTCGGAAACTCCCAGGATTTTGTTGGGCCAGGGCTCTCCAATGTGCCAGTGCTGCCCAGTGCCAGGGGATTTCATGCTCGAGAGGCAGCAAGGCACATCCAGGGCTCTGCAGGCTTCCTGCAGCGTGTCCTGTCCCCCTGTGACATGGAGGGACATTTGAAAGGGGCAGGAACCACCTGGGAGCTGTGTTGGGACCCCTTTTCCCAGAGACTGGAGATCTTTGTTCCCCCAGGGGTTCCCAGGCCTTTTTGCCCTGCTCTGGGCTCAGTCCCTGTGCCCTGCTGGCCCTGCCCTCCCTCTCTGAGCAGCATTAACCCACAGCCAGGCTCATAGGTAGCAAACACCACTTCATTAAGTTCCTTGGAGGAGGATTTCCTTGGGCTGGGAGCTCTCCTTAGTGAGAGCAGACAGGGGCTGGGGAAAAGAGCCCATCACACAAACCCTGGCCCTGGTGAGCTCAGCTTTGCCCCTCAGGTGTCAGAGCCAGACAGTTCCAGGCCAGCCAAACCCCGTGCCCCAGGACAGAGCAGCTAAAAGGCTCCTTCATCCCCCAAAGAATGGCCTGGCCATTTCTTTCTGCTCTGTCACCTGCAGGAATAAAAGCTTTGACCTCTGCTGACAAATCCTTTTTCAGGGAGAACAGCAAAACTCCTGAGGCCAAGGGGGGACGAGCCGTGCTGAGGGACACTGCCCACTCCTCGAGTCTGCAGCAAGCAGAGCGAAACTGTTGGTAAATGTTGTAAAACACAGAAGCTATTGGAGTAAATCTGAGCTGTGATGGAGTGATCAACTGTGGGATGAGTTCCAGGGACAAAATGCCATCAGCACAGGCAATGTGTTTCTGCTCTTCTCGGAAGAGCAAGCACGAAGCTCCCTTCCCACCCCCGGAAATAACCAGCTGGATTTTTCAGGATGCACAAGCAATAGGTCTTTTCTAGCTTTACTAACCCAAGGATAATGATGGTCTCTTGATCTTCATTTTTCTCCGGCAAAACAAACAAAATTACACACGTTTGCTGCCCTCCCTTAAACTCCCAGGCTGCTCTTTCTCCTCCACCCTTTCCCCACCAGCTCCAGCCTCGCTCTCTGCCTGCCTGCCTTTATTTTCCTATTTATGTTTTAAGGAGATGCATTAAATTTTCAGGGATTCTCCGGGGCGCAGCAGAGGTAGTAATTTGATTTATGAAATTCATTTGCCGGCAGTTGCGTGCCAACAGCTCGTCCCCAGTGCTGTGTCACAGCTGCTGCCCCTCTGGGCTGCAGGGACACATGGAGAGGGGCAGGTGTGTGGGAGCAGCTCCACGCTGCTGCTGCTGCCCAGTTCCCGCTGCATTCCCGGCAAAGATCCCGCTTCCAGCTCCGCTGCTGGATCCCAGACAGGTTTGGGTGGGGGGGAAAGAGCACGGGGTGACAAGGCTGAGGGACAGAGCCCACTTCTCCCGCTGGGAGATGTCTCTGCTCTGCTTTCAGCACAGGATCCTGCTGGGGAAGCCTCCCCAGGAGCGTTGTCCACACGTGGCTGCTGCTGGACAAGGCTGAGGTCACAGCGAGCCACCTCTGATGGAGTTTCAGCAGGGCAAAATTCAGCTGAGGAAAAACCAGATGTGGCACTGAGAACGCTCCAGCCCACACCCAGAGGCAGCCCTGGGGCTCCCAGAAGTATCTCCTGGAAGTGGCAATCCAGGAGCTCCAAATGCCGCCAGCAGCAGCAGCTCCCTGCTCGCAGAAGAAAGGAGTGTCCTGGGACAGGCTGAAAAGCAGCAGCACTCCCCAGTAACACCAGAACGCTGCTGGAACACCCGAGCACGGCAGGCTGAGAGCTGGGAAACACCTGGAGGGATCTGGAGACACAGTTTGGTATCTCCAGCTCTGGTTGAGCACAGCACAAAACATCTTCTTCATCTTGCAGGAACTGCGTCCAGCCTGGGCATCCTGAGAGGCTGGGAGAGCTGGGAATGTTCAGCCTGGAGAGGAGAAGGTTGTGTGGAGACCTCAGAGCCCCTTCCGGGGTCTGAAGGTGCTGCAGGGAAATGGGAGAGGGACCTTGTGAGGAACTGAGTGACAGGACAAGGGGTTCCGACTGAAAGAGGGGACATGTAGGTTGGATATTGGAAGGAATCCTTCCCTCTGAGGGTGGGCAGGCCCTGGCACAGGGTGCCCAGAGCAGCTGGGGCTGCCCCTGGATCCCTGGCAGTGCCCAAGGCCAGGCTGGACATTGGGGCTTGGAGCAGCCTGGGACAGTGGGAGGTGTCCCTGCCATGGCAGGGGTGGCACTGGATGGACTTTAAGGTCCCTTCCAACCCAAACCATTCTGGGATTCTGTGATCTCCACCCACCCAGGGGAGGGTCTGCTGTGAGCATGAGCCCCCGCACAGCTCTGAGCAAGGGAGAGCCAGGGCTGGGGGCAGGGGCAGGTGACCTGTGCCCCTCTCTTCTGCTCTTTTCGGGGCAGAGCCAAAGCCCGGGTGGTACCTCAGGAGTCTCTGCACTCTGGAATTTCCTCCTCACTGAGCTCCCAGCTCCCAGCCAGGTCGGCTTTGACCCTCCCGGTGCCACCAGGCACCCACAGGCTCGCCCCTCTTGGGGCCCAGAGTGTCCCCGCAGCTGGATGCAGGGGTTGGGCTCAGTGCTCGGTAGGACGGTCACTGGGTTTGCTAAAGCACAGCAGATCGTCACTGGGAAGGTCCCCTCGTGCCCAGGGACAGCGAGGGCGGCAAGGCAGGGTCCCTCAGCAGCGCTCCCCCATCCCCTGCCCTCATTATTCAGCCATTAATTAGTCCTTGCCGTTATTATTTACTTATCAGCTCGTTATTAGTCACACACAGCCGCGTCCCCTCGACACTCGCTTTGTTCTTGGAGGAGATTAGATCAGCCGGGTTGTTCCCTTGTTTACAGACGTGCTGTAATCCCAACCGCCTCCCTTCGGTGCTTAATGAAGGTATTTACTCTAAATTGTTTGCCGGGATTTTCTCCTACAGCTGAGGGAGAAGAAGGGTTCGGAGCAGGGTTATTTCATTCCAATGGTTTGTATTAATTGATATTTTAGATCAAATGGAGGAGACTTAACTGGCCTGAGTGGTTGTTACCTCTGAGGCTGTGGCTTTGCTCGGAGGAATGAAACTGATGAATTTTGTTGCAGACACCGACAGGGATTTGAGCTCAAATAACAAATCCTCAGTGTGCAGCCACAACAACGAGCACCAGGGAGATGGGAATGAGCCGCTACACCCCTGCCATGGCCTGGGGATGGGAATGAGCCATCACACCTCGGAATAATCCACCCAGGCTCTCATTCCCAGCACCGGGAAACATTTGGAAAAGTTGCTGCCATCATGAAGCTCGGCTGCCAACAGCCAGTGCTGCTTCCTCAGCATCACCTGGGGACAGCAGGTGCCCACCCATGGGGACACCCAGCCCCTGGCAGGAGGGGTGGCGGCTGTCCCTGCTCAGGGGAAGGTGCCCCACCTCCCCACCAGCCCTGTCCCCTCCCAGCTCTGCCTGAGGGCCATCCCTGGGAGCAGCCCCAGCCGTGTGGGGGACACCAGCTCTCCCCCGGCTCTCAGCAGCTGCGACAGGGTCGCTGTCCCCAGGTGATGATGCTGTGTCACAGCCCAGGAGTCCTGGGCAGCTCCTGGAAGATGGAACAGAAGCTGAAGCACACGCAGTGAAAAAAGGATCAATCCCTGCTTCTCTGGGCTGCAAAGCAAAGCCAAACCGCTCCCCCGGAGCACAGCACTGCAGGGGGGTTGCCACCTCCCCGCAGCTCGTGGCTTCCCCAGCTCCGGACACCTCCGGACAGGCATCACCACAGGCTTGGGAGAAGGAATGGATCCAGCCAAGAGCCAAAACCATTGCCAGGCCAGCCCCAAGCCCAGAGCAGGATTCCATGTGCTGCTGAGTAAATGCCTGTGCTAAGAATAGCTTCTTCCAGCCCTGCTGCTCACCCACCTTATCCTGCTCCAATTACCTGCCTTAATTTACTCCAGCTGTTCCTCCAGAACTCCATGATCTATTTTCTACCCCCTCCCGGTTCCTCCTTGATTTCCCTGTGTATTTTAACATTCCCTATTCGTTTCTGTCTGGAAGTGCCTCTCCTGACAGGAAGGCTGCTTCCAGCGCCTCTGTATTCCTGGTCCTTCCCTTTCCCATCCGCTCTCAGCAGGCTCTGCAGCACATCCAGCTGCTGGCAGCACGCTGGATCCCTGCGGAATGCATTCATCCCAGGAAGCACTTGTTCCTCAATGAAGCTTATTGTCCATTCTCGTCGCTCTCAGCAGACAGGTTTGAGGAGGAAAATCGCAGTCTGAGTTCCTGATGCTCCACTGGAAACCTGGCTCAGCCGTGATTTCCCAAATAAGGGAAATTTCTCCTCTCCCAGTCCTGTCTGGATGGGAATCCTTGTTCCCAGAGCAGGGCCATGGCACTGTGGCTGTCACTCGGAGGGGCAGGGCCAGCCCACGGTGCTGTTCCCTAATTTCGTATTTTGAGAGGGAAAAAATGGTGACAGGGACAGATTTTGGTACAGCTGGAGCTGCAAAGCTGCTCAGCTCCATGGATGATTCCCAGCATGGATCTGATCTTCCTTCCCTCTCCACAAGCCTTTCACTGCCAGGACCGGGAGCAGGAGGAAGTAAAACAATCCAGATTCCAGATGGAAGAGGCTGAGAGCAGGGTGGGATAGAGATGGGATGGAAAAGGGAGCAGGTGGGATTGGGTGGGAGCAGATGGGAGCAGATGGGAGTGGGATGGGAGTGGGTGAGAGTAGGATGCAATCAGGTGGGAGTGGGATGGGATCGGTTGGGATTGGGTGGGATAGAGATGCGATGGGAATGGGATGGGGTGAGAGCAGATGGGAACATGTGAGAGCGGGATGGGATCAGGAGAGTGGGATCAGGGTGGGAGCGGGAGGGAGCAGTGGGATTGGAGTGGGTGTGATTGGGTGAGATGGGCATGGGATTGGTTGGGATCAGGGTGGAATGGGAATGGGATCAGGTGGGGTCAGATGGGATTGGGATGAGACTGGGTGGGACGGGGATGGGTTCAGGGATGTGATCGGGTGGGATCAGGGGTGATGGGTTGGGATCAGGGATGGGATCAGGGGTGATGGGTTGGGATCAGGGATGGGATAAGGGGTGATGGGTTGGGATCAGGGATGGGCTCGGCCGTCCTGGAGCAGCGCCCGGAGGCGGTGGCCCGGGGCCAGCACCGCTAGGGGGCAGTAACGCACCGCCCGCGGCACCGAACGGAACCGAACGGAACCGAACGGGACCGAACGGAACCGAATGGAACTGAACGGGACCGAACGGGACCGAACGGAACCGAACGGGACCGAACGGGACTGAACGGGACCGAACGGGACCGACCGGGACTGAACGGGACCGAACGGGACCGAACGGGACCGACCGGCACTAACCAACCGGCACCGGCCGAGACCGAGAGGGGCGGGACCGAATTGGATCGAACTGGATCGACCCGCACTGGCCGGCACCGACCGGCTCAGACCGACCGACACCGACCGGCACTGACCGGCTCAGACTGACCCGCACTGACCGGTTCAGACTGACCGACACCGACCCGCAGTGTCCGGCACTGACCGGTTCAGACTGACCCGCACTGACCGGCTCGGCCCGGCCCCGCCGCTCCTGTCCCCGCCCCGTTTGGAGCATCCCGCTCCCGTCCCCGCCGCGCTCCGCAGGGGCCGCGCCCGGGGGATCGGCTCGGGGATCCGCGGGCTCAGCGTCCCGGGGCGGGCACGGCAGCGGCGGGAGTGACCCCGGGCAGCTGCCGCACCCCCGCGCCCGGCACCGCCGGCTGCTCCGGCCACAGCGCTCCCGCTGCCCTCGGGACACCGCGGGGACAGCGGCACGCTCGGCTCTGCCCTGGAGCCTCCGCAGCGAGGGCGGGACCCTCCCAGGGCGGGCGGGACCCTCCCAGCGGGCACCGGGGATGCTGCTGGGGACCGGGGATGTGCCATGGGCAGCCACTGCCGCCCTTTTCCTATTGGGCTGTGACTCCTCTGGCGTGACAACCCCCCGGTGCTCTCCTCCGAGCCGCTCCCGATGGTGCGCCCGAGCAGGAAATGCTGTCCCTGATGCCAGAAGATGTGTCAAGGACTTCATTTCCCTGCCCTGCAGTGGTTTTGCTCACAAGTCCCACTGGTATCCAAAGCTGGCAGAGACAGCAGGGCCTGCTCCTCTAAATGGGGTTTTTTAGCCAGTTTGAGGCTGTTCAACCCCAATTCCCCCATCTTCCTGCACCCTAGAGCATGTTCCATCCCAGGGCACCTGGGTAAGGCTCCGCAGCCTCCACTGCAGATCCAGAAACATTTATTATTCCTTTAAAGGCTGCTCCCCCCCACAGCTCAACAACTCCCTGGGCAATGCAACAGCTCTTCCTCTGCAAGGGCTGTCTGGGCTCATGTTCTTTCAAAGGGCAAAGAAATGGGAATTTTCTAATGGAAACCTGGTTATTTGGGACAATCCTATCCAACTCTGCAGGCTGGAGACATCGCTTGCTGCAAAATTGGCAGCTCCTTGTCAAGCAGCCAAGGGATTACTGCTCCCCTTCCTGCTAAAGCTCCCTGGTGTTTGTTCCCTCTCTATCCCTCCTATCTGGAGCTTCACACACTCCATGCCTTTCGTCTCTTGGTGATCCAGGTGCCTTGGAGCCTTTCCAGGCTCAGCAGGATGGCAGCATGATGTTGGGCATTGCTCCCACCTCGGCAGGGGTTTCCTTGTCAGCTTTGGACAGCCTGTCCCACTGCACTCACTCAGGGAAGCACATCCCTAGCCTGGTGGGTGACTGTTATCCTCAGGAATCCCCATTTTCCCTCAGTGAGCAGCTGGATAATGTAGGTTTCCATCCTGTCCTTCTGCTGATGCTGAGGGAGATGCCCAGGAGGGCACAGCCACAGCAGCACGTGGAGGGAGCTCTGCATTCCAAGCTGTAGGAAAGTCCTTCCCAAACCTCGCTCTCAGGGTGCTGCAAATGGAGCAAAACCCCCTTGGGTGGATGAGGACACTGAGCCAAAGGGGTCGAAAGTCCTCCTGGAGGCCCTGCCTGCAGCCTCCTGCTCAGGGACACCCTTGCTGAGCCAGCTGACCAGGAGGCCAAGGATTTAGAAGTCCTGAGCCAGAAGTTCAATCCTGAAGCACAGCAGAGCTTTCCAGAACAGCCAGCCCTGCACTGACCTTCTCCCGTGACTCTCATCCCTCCCATCTGCTGCCAGGAGCTGTTTCCCACGCAGAAAGGCAGAGGTGATGGTCTGTCACAGCCCAGTCACAACTGGGAAGAGCTGGCGAGGGCCTGGTGACCCCCTCAGCACCTGAAGCTCCTCATTGAAATCAGGGCATGGAAGCAGAAGCAGAGATTTTTAACAAACAAGAATTTCAATCTGAGGGGAAAGTGGGCAGCAGGGAGGGCAGGGGGGATTGTGCCCCTGTGCTCAGGTAAGACCCCACCTGCAGAGCTGCCCCAGACCTGGGCCCAGCACAGGGAGGAGCTGGAGCTGCTGGAGAGAGCCCAGAGGAGGCTCCAGGATGAGCAGAGGGATGGAGCAGCTCTGCTGGGAGGAAAGGCTGCGAGAGCTGGGGGTGTTCACCTGGAGAGGAGAAGCTCTGGGGTGACCTCAGTGTGACCTTGCAGGGCCTGAAGGAGCTGCAGGAAAGATGGGGAGAGAGGATTTCCAAGGGCTGGAGGGAGGGACAGGACACAGGGAATGGCTTCCCCCTGGCAGAGGGCAGGGCTGGGTGGGATATTGGGCAGGAATTGTTCCCTGGGAGGGTGGGCAGGCCCTGGCACAGGGTGCCCAGAGCAGCTGGGGCTGCCCCTGGATCCCTGGCAGTGTCCAAGGCCAGGCTGGACATTGGGGCTGGGAGCAGCCTGGGACAGTGGGAGGTGTCCCTGCCCATGGCTTTAAGGATGAGCTTTAAGGTCCCTTCCCACCCGATCCATTCTGGGATTTGGGTTCTATGAAAAGCCCCACAGCAGCAGCTCAGGGTGGCCTTGTGCCCTGCAGGGGAGGACCAGGGGACCGAGGGCTCCCTCCTGGTGCCCCTGGGTTGGGATGTGCTCCGGGTGTGCATCACAAGGAGCTGAAGCCTGCACAGCTTCGGGAGCAGCACAGGAATCCCAGCCTGAGCTAATCCAGCCTCTGGTCAATATTGGACCTTTGCTCACGAGATATTTTAAAACCCCACACTCCAAATATTCACTTCCCAGACCTTAAAGACTTTGAAATGACATGAAAATACACTTACCTGGGAAAAGGAACCACGAGAAAGGTCACTTGTGTTTAAAAGGCACCAGTCACTGTTTTGTTTAACTCTTAAAGGATCGTTTAAGAACACACAGGAGGAACCTGGATTTGCAAAAGCTTGTTTGCTAACACAAAGGATTTACTCTGAATTCCACCAGCTGCACAGACTTAACCTGTTCCTGCCTGGGTTGTGGTTGTCCGGGCTTCGCCAAAGGCTTTTTTCCCTGGCTTTTCCAGGCACTGAGCACGATGGTGGGTAGGAATTCTCAGTGCTGGAGGGCAGAGAAGAACAGGTCTTGTTTCTAGAAGGATTCCATAACCTTTGCTTGTGTCTCACTGGGATTAAAAAATATCAATTTAACAATAATCCATGAAGAAAATACCCTTTTTTAACTTCCAGCTTTCCTGGATTTTTCCCTTTTTGCTCCTTTGGGTGCAGTGCCACTTTGCTAAAGCTCGTGTCGTGTTCTAAGTAGAGAGGATGCCTCCTGTCACTCCAGGCCCTGAGGGTGCTGGGGAGAGCAGAGTCACCACTCCAAGGGCCCCACCCTCCTCTGGTGCTGTCACATCTGCCAGCCCCGTGCCCATGTGCCAGCCTGCCCTGGGCACTGTCCCTCGTGCGTGACTGAGTCCCTCCCTGAGCAGGCAGGCAGAGCATTTCCACGTCACCAACTGCACTCCCAGCAGACTGAGCCCCATTTCATGCCTCGCCTCGGCTCTGGCTGCGCACGGATGTGAGGGACACTTCAGTGTTTCATCCTCCTCCTGGGCTTGTATTCTCAAGACACTCTCCTGCTGAAAGTCCAGAGTGTGGAGTTTGCCCAAGGCAGCTCCAGAGGCCGTGGCTCCAGAGGCCGTGGCTCCAGAGGCCGTGGCTCCAGGGGCCGTGGCTCCAGAGGCCGTGGCTCCAGAGGCTGTGGCTCCAGGGG
>NW_024581053.1:762193-849611 GCF_017639235.1 Corvus kubaryi
GGCTCCAGAGGCCGTGGCTCCAGAGGCCGTGGCTCCAGAGGCCGTGGTTCCAGAGGCCGTGGTTCCAGAGGCCGTGGCTCCAGAGGCCGTGGTTCCAGAGGCCGTGGCTCCAGAGGCCGTGGCTCCAGAGGCTGTGGCTCCAGAGGCCGTGGCTCCGGGGGCCGTGGTTCCAGAGGCCGTGGCTCCAGAGGCCGTGGTTCCAGGGGCCGTGGTTCCAGGGGCCGTGGTTCCAGAGGCCGTGGCTCCAGGGGCCGTGGCTCCAGAGGCTGTGGCTCCGTGGTGCCGTGGCTCCAGAGGCTGTGGCTCCAGAGGCCATGGTTCCAGAGGCCGTGGTTCCAGAGGCTGTGGCTCCGTGGTGCTGTGGCTCCAGAGGCTGTGGCTCCAGAGGCCGTGGTTCCAGAGGCTGTGGCTCCAGAGGCCGTGGTTCCGGAGGCTGTGGCTCCGCGGTGCTGTGCCAGCAGTGTCACACTGCTGTCCCTTGGCCACAGCCCTGTGTCCTTAGCGGTCCCCGGTGTCCTGGCAGGAGCTGGATGGAAACACAGATTCCAACACAGCCTTCTGCCCCCGCTCAGGGCTCCACCTGGAGCTGGTGCTTTATGCCAGGTTTTAGCTCCTTTGTCATTCTTAGAAAAGCCTTTGAGAAGCAGCAATCAGATGCCCGGGAGAATTAGAAGTGGGCTGGGCCAGGCAAGGCAATTCCTGTTGGGATTCTGGGTTATAAATGGGAGCTCTCTCCACCGATTAGCAAAGCACAATGGATGAAGAAATATCATTTCCCTTCCACTTTTCATTTCAGAGGCAGAATTCCCTCTCTATTAGCGAGCAGGGCCGGGCCCTTGGGCAGGAGTGGGTGACAAATGCTCTGTGCAGAGGTCCTGGCAGTGTGGCCAGGCCTCCTCCCACCCTTCCTGGGATGGCTGGGATGCTGCAGGGTGAGTGCTCTGGGGCACTGGGGGATGCCTGGGTCCACATTCACACAGGGGGTGACAGCCAGCCTCCCTCATGGGTCACAGTCTCTGGACAAATCCAAAATGCCTCCACCAAGTTCATCCCTCAAACCTTTGCTTGGTACCTCTGGGATTTCCTCACTCCATCGCATCTGGCACGGGGTGGCCCCAAGGTCACATCTGTAGGTCCTGTTCAGGAGGAACTTCACCCTTTGATGTCCTTGCAAAGGTGCAGCCCCTTCCCCTCCAAGCTCGGTGGCCTGGCCAGCTGAGCTCCTTTCCCTCCCAGCAGTCACCCCGGGACAGGACAGTGTCCCCCTTTCACACAGCAGGTGACACAGGCGGGTGGCCAGGCTGGCCCGGTACCACCAGCTGGGGAGGCCCATGGGGGGCCAAAATCAGCCATGGTCAGGCCCAGGACAGCCCTCAAAAGCTCAGGGGGAACCACTCAGGAGTCTTCCTTTCCCTAAAATTTGCAGCTTGGCCAGCCCTGCCCACCTGTGGCTTTCTGCCCTCTGCCCCTGGACTCTGGCCTGGCTCCCAAAAAAGGGGCTTTGTCCCCATGGGATCAGCACATGGCAAGGGGACAGTGTTGGTGACAAAGCTGCTCGGTGGATCCAGGGCTCAGGGTCTGGAAAATCTCCTGGGGAGCTGGGATTTGTCCTCCATCCCTGGCAAAGCATCACCAGGGCTGGCCCCCACCCACAGAGCCCTCTGAACTGGAAATGCCAATATTACAAGGGCCACCAGTAAGACTGGAAATTTAAAGGCTGCCAGTGCTTCCCATTGCACAGCCCTGCCCTCAGCTCCCTCCTCCTCTGCCAGACTTGGATCTTTGGGCTGAAATTTTCCACGTCGGGGTTCTGGCAGAGGCTGAACCTCTCTGCTGTGTTTCATCCACGCAACTCTGCTATTTCTGAGCCCGAGCTGGAGACAAAAGGCCTCGTTTTGATAAGACAAGGAACACTGGAAACTCATTCTTTGAATAATTCCAGCTCTTCTGTGCTTTGGAGCAGGGGCTGGAAATTTCACAGAAAGCTGAAATATCTTTCTTTCATTTTTTTCTGCGAGAGAAAAGCGTTGACTGGAGTGTTCTCCAAGGAGCTGGTGTTTTGTAGCTGGACCTCCTCTGCCTGGAGGCAACCAGACACACCTCTGGTAGTGCCCAGAATATTCCCTTCCTACTCTTCTCTAAATTCATGCAGCACAACATTCCTGCCGTGGATGCAGGGCCTGGAGCTGGATTTGATGATCCCTGTGGGTTTTTTCCAACTCCAGCAGGATTATGTGGTTCTTTTCTGTTCCCTGAATTGGATCCCTGCTGCTCAGGGGTGCAGGAGCCCAAAAGGAAGGAGTAAATCCTAAGCCTGGTGGGGAAGAGAGCAGATTTGGGGGGTTTTAACCAAAACTGATAATCCAAGGAGTGAGGGCAGCGGGAGGCAGGGAAGTTCTGACTCCAGCTCCTTTGCTGAGGGAGATGAGGGGCAGGATGAGGTGACAGAGTCAGGAGGAGCCCATGGTTTGCATTGACAGCTTGGGAGAGGCCTTGGGACCAGACTGAGCCGCTGGGATGGAGCAGGAGGGAGGTGGGAAATCCAGTGGATCCCTGGATTTACAGCACTTGGACCCAAACTCCAGCTTTGGCCCTTCCCCAGGAACTGGGGAGTGCCCTGGGCTGTGCTGTGGGGCTGCTCTGGGCTCAGAGGGACAGGCCAGGGACTCCAGGGACACCAGGGCTTTGCAGGACATCTCTGAAGGGGGGATGGAGTTAAGGCAGCTCTGGGGAGGTGCGAACTTCCCAAGGCCTGGGAAAGTGTGGGAAGCACGGCTGGATCTGCAGTGACTGATGGTGTCCAGTGCCTGGTGAATGCCCAGGAACGGGGTGAGATTAATCTGGGATGTCTGGTGGGAAATGCTCCCACATCCCTGGATTTCATACTCTCTGCAGGAGTGGCTGCCACCATGAGCAGGGGAGATCCCACCACGTCCCACACCTCAGACTCTCTCATTCCTTGGAAAAATGTCCCTGATGGCAGCACTCCCACGCAGGGCCGAGATCCTGTGCTGCAAACAGCATTTCCCTGTTCCCACGCTGGGCTGTCACCCTCCTGTCCTGTCACTGTCCCTCAGGGCTGGCAAATGATGGAGCAGCTTTTTCCCTCCCCATTCCTGGGACGAGGCTTTCTCCCTGCAGGACAGGTCTTTAGCTAAAGGTTGCTGGAAATGCCTGTTTATTTTCATTAGTGGTGCCAGCCCCACTGCCCTTAATCCCCAGAGAGTGGCTTTTATTGCTTCATGATAAGGCCTGTCAAAATTGTGCCAACAAGAAAAGAAAAATTGGATTTTCAGCTGCACTCTTTTAACAGATACTGTCAGGTTTCTAAGGGAAAAAAAACCCAACCCAGAGAAAACTCAAAGAAGCTTTCTTGTTACTGAGCATAGCAAAAATACATCTGAGCTATATAAAAATACATGGCTGGATTCCAGCTGAACTGTCAGATCCTAAAGGTCTGTGATTTCCTCTGGGGTGGGGATTAAAAATCGAGCCTACTCATCCCACACCTCTGTGATGAGCAAACACCACCTGGAGGGAGGGATATGGGGGGAAAATGGCAGAAGTCCTAAAGGCTGATCATAGCAGAAGTGTGTGTGAGTGTTTGTGGAGGGGACAAGGGAGGAGGGAGCAGCGTGAGGAGAAGGGAGAGCGGGGAGGGGAGGAAATTTGGGTGGGAATGGTCACCCCAAGAGCTGAGAAGGCAAACAGGACCCCTCACCCTGCCCATCTGCTGGAGGTGGCCACAGGGAGACCTCTGTGTCCTCACACAGGGGACTGTCCCCAACCCCAGAACTGGCAGGGGTGTGGGCAGGGCTGCTCCTGCCTCTCCCCTCTCCTCTTGCAGAGGCAGGAATTGAAGGAACGTGCTGCCAACCTGCTTTGATGTCCTCAGGAAAGGGAGCCACACACCCAGCCAGGACATGGGACCGGCCACCCTCGAGTGCCACAGGGTTCAGTCCCTCTGTGCTCGAGGCACGGTCTGGGAGGTGACGCCTGCAGCGGAGGACACCCCATTCCACAGGAGCAGCGTCTGTGCCACATCCCGCTGTTGGATCGGCCCCAGAAGGCAGGAAACAGCCCAGGGCAGGGCTGGGGCTCTCTGCCTTCATCCCACAGACTCTGGAACTTCTGGAGAACCCAGACTCCAGTGGGGCTCTCAGACCCTCAGAGCATACACAGGCCAGCCTTGTGCCTTGTGTGGGACCGAAAGCAGAGGGGAGGTGACAGCAGGGGCCTGTGCAGAGCTTGGTGCGCCTGGAGAAGTTTGTCCCACTCTCCTGGCAAAGCCAAGGCCAACGAGGCTTCTCCCAGGGCCGTCCTGCTCCAGCTGCGTTCAGGAAGGGTCACCCCTGGATGTTATCATTCACCTGCTGGCAGGGCTGGGAGCTTTGTTTGTTGAAAATAAAAACACGCACACTGCTTAAAGCTCCGGGCAAAGGTGAGGCTGGGCCAGAGCGCTTCGAGCTCCTCTTGATGAATTACCTTTCAGCAGCACCTCTCTGCTGCAACAAGCACTTAATAGCAGAGGTGCTGCAGCACTCTCTTTAAGAGAAAAAGAGAAAGAAAGAAGGAGAAAGAGAAAGAGAAACAAAAACAGAAACAGAGAGAAAGAGAAAGAGAAAGAGAAAGAGAAAGAGAAAGAGAAAGAGAAAGAGAGAGAGAAAGAAAGAAAGAGGAGAGGCTTTCAGAGCACCACAAAGCATCCAGCTCTCGGGGCTTCACTTCCTGGGCTCCTCTGGCACAAATTATTAAAACCATTTTTCACCCAAGCCGTGGCTTAGGCAACCTTCAGAGCCCTGGCTGCAAACAGAACCTGAGACACACTTGGCAAAAGAAGCACAAAGGAGGAGGGGGGTGGAAGGGAAATTAGAAACGTGGAAATGTAATAACTTTCCATTATGCAAATTTGATTTAATCAGAGATGAAGTTGAAGTGCAATAAAAACATACTTTCATTAAGTTTATGACTTTCAGACTCCATAATCCCCCAGAAATGTCAATTATAATGTTACCATAGTGATCCATGGCTACAACATCCCAGGGATCTGTTTTCCCACCAGGAAGGGCCAGGACCTGGTTTCTCAGCTCCTTGAACTGGTGAGGACCAATGACAAATGCTTTTTTCAGCTTGGATGAGTCTTAAAAGTTAAGCTCAGCTCAAGTCATCTGAGGGAGTGATGGGACCACCCTCCTGGCCACGGGGGATGTACCAGGCACGGATTTCAGTTCCTGCTGCTCAGGGTCTGTTGTAGTTGTGCAGTCCCTGAAAGGAGCAACCCAGGAGGGGCCTTTGCCCAGGTGTGGGCAGAGCAGGGGGTGGTCAAGCTGCATCCTTGGCTTCCAGGACCTGAACGGGGCTACAGGGAAGCTGGAGAGGGACCCTTCATCAGGAACTGGAGGAATGGCTTCAAACTGAAAGAAGGGAAATTGAGGCTGGATATTAAGAAGGAATTGTTCCCTGTGAGGGTGGGCAGGCCCTGGAATAGAATTCCCAGAGCAGCTGTGGCTGCCCCTGGATCCCTGGCAGTGCCCAAGGCCAGGCTGGACATTGGGGCTTGGAGCAGCCTGGCACAGTGGGAGGTGTCCCTGCCCATGGCAGGGGGTGGAATGGGATTATCTTTAACGTTCCTTCCCACCCAACCTGTTCTGGGGTTCTGGCATTCTCCGAACACTGCCCCTGTGGCAGGAACTTGCTGTCCCATCGCTGCAGGGCCCCTGGGGCCGGGTGAACGCTGCCTTTCCCCAGCCTTTGCACAGGCTGTGATTTTGTGCCGACACAGGGAGCAGGGCATTGTCTGCAGGATTAGGGCCTTGATATTTCTAATCATACCCTGCCTCATCCTCTCGGAGTGCTCAGAGCCCCATTCAGTGGCATTCAGTGGCTTCTCTGGGTGCTATTTCAGATGCAGAGTAATTAGCAACACGCAGGAAAAGCAACAAAGCCATGAATGGTATTTAGTGACAATTATCCCACCGAACCATTCCTTACCATTATAAATGGAGCTTATTAGCACGAAATTGTTTCCATAGGAAGCAGCATCAGCACTAAAAAGAATGGCTGCAGGCGGGCTCTGCAGCACGGGAGGCAGCACAAAGGAGGTGCCATCTCCTCCTGGCTGCAGGGCACGTGCAGGGACAAACCCACACGCCTGGCATGGCTTGGGGAGCATTAGCTTGGCACTGCCACCCCCTGCCCCACGCCTGGCATGGCACGGTGAGGCTGCTCCCTGTGCTGGACAGGGCTGGCAGCACTGGAGTGAACTGGTCTGCAGTGGGGAGGGAGAGCTGGGGGTATTCACCTGGGGAAGGGAAGCTTCAGAGTCACCTTAGAGCCCTTTTCAGGGCTGAAAGGGGCTCCAAGAGATCTGGAAAGGGACTTTGGACAAGGCCCTGGAGAGGCAGGACAAGAGGGAATGGGTCCAGACTGAAAGAGAGGAAGTTTAGGTTGGATATATGGAAGAAACTCCTCCCTGTGAGGGTGCCAGGCCCTGGCACAGGGTGCCCAGAGCAGCTGGGGCTGCCCCTGGATCCCTGGCAGTGCCCAAGGCCAGGCTGGACATTGGGGCTTGGAGCAGCCTGGGACAGTGGGAGGTGTCCCTGCCCATGGCCGGGGTGGCACTGGATGGGCTTTAATGTCCCTTCCAACCCAAACCATCCTGGGATTCTGTGATTCTCTATTCAAGCTCATAAAATCATTTGCCTCTCTACATTTAATTCACAGGGAACCCCAGATATCAAGGAGAGTATTTGGCCATTTGTGTGCTTTGATGTGATATTCAGCCCTGGATGAATAAACCCTTCCTGTACCATAAATACTCATTTGCTTAATGGATTTCCCCTAAATCCTGCAGGATGAGGTGGTCTCTGTGCACTGCTGGGGGTCTGTGGGTGTGGGGTTGCCTGGACAGGCACCTCAAGCCCCCTGATCCTGATGCATGTGTGCTCCTTCCCCTGTTAGGAGGAGTCTGATATCTGGGAGGTGATCCAGGCTCAGGCATTGTCAGAGTATTCAGCCCTACTAAACATAATCCTAATCCTACACCAAACCCTAAAACTAACATTAATCCTAACCCTGACACAAACCCAAACCATAATCCTAAACCTAAATCTCCTCGAACTGTAACTCTAGGCCTAAACCTCCCCTAACCCTAAACACAACCATAACCCCAAACCCAACCATAACCCCTGTGCTAAGCCAAACACTAATCCTAACCTCAACACAAACCCTAAACCTAATCCTAACGCTAACCCTAACAGCCAACCTAACCAGCCCTAACTCTCACCCTAACCTTAATCCTAAATCTAACCCTAAACCTGCTCAGCAGGACAGAAGCAAACGAGGCTCCTCCAGCAGAGCCTTTGTGTGAGGGCTTCCCTGGTTGGACATGCTCTGCAGGCCCCTGGAGCTGGGATCCCAGAATTTCCAAGGGAGAAAGTGGAGATTTAAAGCTCCAGCCCACAGAAACGAAGGCCCAGCAGTCACTCAGGCATAGCCCCCCCGATGGCAGAGCGTGACAGCCCCGGAGATTTGTGACAGCGTTTGTTCCACACTTCCCACCTCCTCCTCCTCCTCCCTGCTGATTTACTGGGTGCTTCTGTCCATCCACCGCTCAGAATTTGTGGGAAATGCCCTCTCCCGCCCCATAAAATAGCACGGATGTTATTTTATAAATGTTATCTATAAAGTGTAAACCACGCACTTGTGAGAGGCCACAGCCACAGCAGTAAAATCAGCGCTGCTGGTGCTGCCCAGGGAGCTCAGGTGTCTGGACAGGAGAACATTCATTTCCCTTCATTGGAAATTTGATTTCCCTGGTCTTTATCAGGACGTGGTAACAGCACCAAGCCCTGCAGAGAGCTTGAAAGGCTCTGGATGAATCTCCCCCTTTGGCTTCGCGATGTTTGGGATTCTCTGCAGGGCCTGCCCTGAGCCGTGAGGGATTTCCCCTGTCAGCCCCTCAGTTCTCCCACTGGGATGTGCAAAGTGCTCGGCACTGCTTTGCTCTGATGCGTTCAGCAGTTGGGGGCATTCATGAGTGACAATTTTTGGCCATTTCCGTGGCAGATCAGGGGCTGTAACCCAGTGTCCCTCACTGGTGGCCGCTGCCTGACTGAGCTCATGGATCAGCGGCTTCCTGGAGGAAATTCTCATTGCTCCAACAATTGTACATTAACATTTGCCATCCCTTCAAGCTCTGCAGATGAAGAAACATCTTTGGGAAGGGGCAGAGGGAGTCAGGCCAATTACTGGTGCCTCAGTGAGTGGAAGGAGAAGGAGCTCCATGGGTGGCCAAGGCTCCCCCAGCGCTGGAGCAGAGCCCTCGCGAGCAGCACAGAATTAATTAGAGCTCAACAGCGGCAGCCACAGAAACTCCAGGAGTAAATGTCACTTCCAAAGTAGGGCAGGAAGGTAACTGTGGACTAATTATCCACATCTTCACTGCGGGAAAAGGACACGACTGCCAGCGCAGCCTCCTGTGGGCACCGCAGGCAAGGCCACCAAAGGTTAGCATGGACTGAGACGAGCAGGGATCGCTGCTGTCTCGCAGGAACAACTCATCATCATTCCCGAGGAGCTCTGCTGGTGACAAAGCACAGCAGAGAGCCCTGCACATCTGTCACACGTGCCGTGTCCTCGTGGCTGTGCAGGGCTGCTGTAAATAATGCTCATAATGCCGTAACCACGTGGATGTTTCCCTCACCCTCCTGCTGTTTGTTATCGTGCACAGGTGAAGCTGTATTCAGGAGTCAGAGCTGGCTGCAAAGGACCCTGGCACAGAGCAGCTAGCCCTAGAGCTGTGCCAGGCTGGGGGTGCCGTGGGAGTGCAGCCTGGCAGGGGCTCCGTGGCATTTGGGATCGCTGCTGTTCCCGTTTGTCCCCAGGACCCTCCTGCTTCGGCACGTGGGAGGTTTTCCCACACAAAATCTGTGCAGAGGATTCCTTCCAGACGGGGCTGGCAGGAGCAGCCCAGCAAAGAGCCCACGTGCAGAGAGCACCCACTGGGATGGCCACGAGGGCTCCTCCAGGCGGGAATGTTCCTGCCCAGTGTCCCTTCAGCCGCCTGAGCTGGGCTCAGTGACAATCTGGGAAAGCTCTGGAAAAGCAGCATCGTCCCCTGGTGCCATCCTGCCAGCTGGGAGCCAGCACAGAGCTCCTCTTCTCCCTGCTGCCACCTCTGAGCACCGTGGGCTCACAGGGACACGGGGGCAGCTGCTCCTCAGGGGAGGGGACAGGGGGGCAGCAGTTTCTCACGCCTGGGCCGTACAATTTTAAAAGGAATGATGGAATGCTTATTCCTGACTTTTTCCTCAGTTTTTTCTGCCATCAGGATGGGTGAGCACAGCCCTGAGTCCCTTTAAAACAGAGCCTTCCCTTCCCAGCTGCCTCGGTGCTACAATTTCTGGGAGAGGTTCTGTTCTGTATGAACCTAAAAGGGGTTTATCGGTAGTTCATGCTGCTTTGGCAAGTTATTCCTCAAAGTGGGGGTTTTGGCTCTTACCCTTCCTGGTCTTTGAACACCTCTCTGTCCAAGGGAGCTGGAGAGGGACTTTGTGGGGACACATCAAATCTGGGCCTGGCTGAAAGGCACAGGTGCTCCACTGAACCATGGACAGCCAGAGATAACCACAGATAAGCCATAGATAAACCGTCATAAAATCATAAATAAACCATACATAAATCATAGATGAGCCAGAGATAAACCACAGATAAGCCAGAGATAAACAATAAATAAACCATAGATAAACCATAGATAAATCATCAATAAACCATAGATAAATCATTGACAAACCACAGATAAACCACAGATGAACCATAGATAAACCACAGATAAACCACAGATAAATCACAGATAAAGAGCAGATAAACCATAGATAAAGCACAGATAAACCATAGATAAACCACAGATAAAGCACAGATTAACCATAGATAAACCATAGATAAATCATAGATAAACCACAGATGAAGCACAGATAAACCATAGATAAAGCACAGATAAACCATAGATAAAGCACAGATTAACCATAGGTAAACCATAAATAAACCATAGATAAACCACAGATAAACCACAGATAAAGCACAGATAAACCATAGATAAACCATAGATAAATCATAGATAAACCACAGATGAAGCACAGATAAACCATAGATAAAGCACAGATAAACCACAGATAAACCACAGATGAAGCACAGATAAACCATAAATAAACCATAGATAAAGCACAGCTAAAGCACAGATTAACCATAGATAAAGCACAGATTAACCATAATTATCTGCTGAGGGATTTCCTGTCAGACACTTTTCCAGAGGCTGATGTGATCCCAGTACCTGTTTTCCCTCTTCTGCAGAGACGCTCCGTTTTCCCTTGGGCTCCCGGGGCAATATTTGACCTATAGCAGATGATTTCATTTCTTTGTTCACACTGAAGAGCTTTGGATCGAATTAATTCCGAATCCTGTCAACAGGATTGCTCTGCTGCTCGGTGTCTGACAGGAGCTACTCTGCACCGAGCCCCCAGCCCCTCCTCGGAGGATCCCGATGGGCTTTTCGGGAGCGAGGGAAGAGGTCTGCAGCCCTCATGAAACAGGAATTTACTTGGAGCCAGTGGGGTGATCTTTTCCATGGGCAAGGGGGACATTTTCCAACTTCAGGAGTGCCATAATCGTCACAAAGAGCAAAGGGTGCTCTGGCATTGGCAGGGTCCTGATAGGCCATAATTAACAGACACAGAGAAGTAGCAGGAGGTTCTGCTGAGCGTGGCCGTCACTGAGACCCAGCACAGGGAGCTTCAGGCTGGCTTAGGAAGGTGATTGGAGCTGTAATCTTTGCCAGCGTGGAGTCTCAAAGTGCTCAAAGCTTTTCTCCTGACACATTTGTGAAGGTCTTGGGTCAAATTTCCCAGGAATCAGTGAAAATGCAGCTTTTACTTCCTTCTGTTTGAGAGGCTGAAAAGCAGCTGGCACACAGCAACCCAAACCTTGGGGTTTTGTGCTGTACCCTGAGCACCCCCAGGCTGGGCTGTCTGCACTGTCTGGGCCTGGATCCTTAACTCTGATCCTTCCCTGTGGGTGACACGGATGCATCAAAGCACTCAGAGCCATCAGGGAGAAGCTGAACCTCCTGCAGGTGCCTCCTGGGATCGCTCTCCCTTCATTTGAGATGGTAAAATGGGACCCAGCTCTGCTCCCAAGCCCAGAGCCGTTTCTGTGCAGCACATCCCACAGACCTGGGCAGGGTCTCAGCACACCCAGCAGCTCATCAGGGGTTGGGGTTTTGTGTTAGAGTCGGGTTTAACCCTGGATTTGCTCTGCCAAATCAAACTCTGGGTTTGGTGCGGTGCTGTGGGCACCTCGTGCATTCCACACAGCTGGAACTTGCTGCAATAAAAGACCTGAAACTCTTGGGGTCCTGCACCCCCTTTGCAAACTGATCCTTGAAGATCTACATGAAATTTCAGGATGCCAGAGCCCCCCATGGTGATTTCCAGGATTGATTTCCTGGCTTTGATTTACAGAGATGGAGGCAGCAGCATCCAGGTGGGTTTTTTCTGTTTGATTTAATGTCACGGTGCCAGGAACTGATCCCAGCTGAATTATAATCAAACAGAAACGAGGGTGTCTAGACAGGGGTTTGCATCGTTGAACAACACAACTCCACCTAACTGGATGCTGGTTTGAGCCCCGACCCACGAGGAAGGACAGGCACAAACAGTCCCTCCCTGCAGGAGTGACATTGCACAGAGCAAAAATCCTGGAGAGGGAGCAGAACCTTGGGAAAGGTGGCTGGAGGGACAGCAGGGAGCTGGAAAAGTGCCGTGAGCTGTGTCCCTTCAGGGTGTCCCATCAAACACGGGGAGTTTCAATCCTGGACTCTGACATGGCTCTCTGCCCATCCCTTCTCCAAGGAGGACACAGATCCATCCTTTCCTCCTGCCTCCCATGTGGAGGGAGGGGACAGGGCCTAGACAAGAAAAGAAATAAATCCCACACACACTTAACAGGGTAAAACCAACCTCGGCTGCCAGAGGAGCCTGCTAATTAGCTTAACGAGATTTCTTGGAATGAGAAAATATTGCTTATTTCATTAGCTGCATGTTAATTGTGCTTCAGAATGAATCGAGAGACGAATCTGAGAATTAAGATGTGAAAAAATGAAAAATAACCACTGCCAGGAAAGTGCTTTAAGCCAGCAGCCAGGTTAGGTTTAATATCCAGGAATATTGTGGGGAAGGAATGACGTGGAGCACCTGGAATGGGATTTTTTGCTCCCATGACAAGTGTGGGGAGCTTCTCCCCCATGTCCCTGGGGGTCCCAACACCAAGGATTTCTGCTGTCAGAGCTGGACCCTGAGCTGAGCCTGGGTAACCCAAAATGTGGGGCCCTGGGAGCTCTTGGAGCAGAATTCCTGGGATTTCCAGCAGCACAGAGCTGAGCAGAGAGCTGAGCACACGCCTTGGGCAGGGCTGTCCCAACAGAGCCCTTGGGACCTGAGATTCCAGAGCGGTGTCCAGAGGATCAGAGCCCTCCCCGGCTGGGTTTGTGCAGATGGGATCATTTTTTGGACAGCGGAGAGCAGCAGGAGCTGCCAGGTTTGGGATGCAGCTGGTGGGCCAGCAGAATGTGGGGAATAATGGGAAAATTGCTCCATGGATAATGGGCATATTGGATGAATAATCCCTTGGCAAATGATCTGGGATCTGCCAGAGCTGTCAGCAAGGGTCAGGTACTGCCTGCGTGTGCTGGGGAAGGGCTGAGGAGGCTGCAGCTCCAGATCCAAGCTTTGCTAAACAAAGCCTAACAAAGCCCAGATGGTTTGTGAATAGAAAAGGTTTTCATCCTGTGGAAAAAAATGCAAACGTGGAATCGATGGTTCTGCTGAGGTGGGAAAGGGAGTGAAAATAAACCCAGCAGTCCAAGTTCACTCTGTGGCAGGGCTGGAAGGAAAAATGCAAACAAACAAGGTCAGGAGCAGCTCTGGGGTGAAGCAGAAGGTGCAGAACATCAGCAGAGCTCAGAGCCTCCCTGCAGCTCCAGAAACGGGACCAGTGATGGTCTATCTCTCTGTGCCACATCCATCCACCCCTCTGTGCCACATCCGTCCCTCTGTGCCACACCTGTCCCTCTGCGCCACATCCACCCCTCTGTGTCACACCTGTCCCTCTGGTAGGTTTTTAAACCTTTCCCAGATTCCTCGGAGCTGCCCCAAGCCAGGCTGAGGAAATGCTTTTGCTGCATGGGACCAAAGGAAGCAGGATCTGTGCTGGGAAGGAGGAATCTCCACCGTGGTGATGTGCTCCTGAAGGGGCTCCATGTTTGGGGAGGGTCAAACTGGTTTCCAGGCCAAAATTAAAGCCAAATTCTGGTTTTTCCCTGACAGAGCTTAGAGAATGGAGAGAGCCCTGCCTGGTGTCACAGCACGTCTCAGTCTGGGGTGACATGTGGGACATGAGCTGGCTTCTGTCCCCATCTCCTCCCTCAACCAAAACCTTCTGCCAAGTTCACTTCCACTGGGAATCCTCCTTTCTGGATGTGTCTCCAGCACGACCCCTGTGCAAGCTCTGAGCTCCTCAGGCAGGGCTCTGCAGGATCCCACAGGATCCCACGGCTGGAACACAGGAGCCAGAGGACAGTTCCAGATACTCTGGACTCCAGTGCCCCCAGTTGTGCTGAGCCTGTCTGCATCGATGGTTCCATTTCTGTGCTCCTGAGCAGACAGGGATGAGTTCCCCCCTCTGCATCTACAATGAACTGTTCTGGGTAATGTACACTTGGAAATTGAGAGCCAGCAGCTGCAGGGTTTCTTTGGTCCCCTGAGCTCCCAGCTTGTTTAATAAACTTGTATTTTTGTGAGCAGCACAGGCAATTGTGAAGGTGAGCTTAAAGGGAAAACTGCCTGTGAGCAGAACTGATTAAATATCAGGAAATACAAAGCACCCTGAGACCCAAATGACAGAGCCGCCCAGTGAAAAATCCACAAAGAGATTTTAATTAGAATTTATTACAACACGCAAAAATAAACATCTAAAAAGTCAAGATTAAATCCTTCAATCAATACAGAACTTCACAGAGAGAGAGGACTCTTCCTCTTTTCCAGCATCAGCCCAATCCCTTCTCTGAAGGCCCCTGGAAACAAAGACAAAAGGGTTGATGCAGCAGATTTGAGATCCAGGTGTTACCAAATATCCTCACCCCACCAGGGCGTCCTGGTGTCCATGAGCTCCCAGTTCCACCAGAGCAGAGCATTTTCCGTGTGCCCAGCCCAGGTCACAGCACATCCACGTCCTGCATCACATCCATGTCCTGCATCCCTGTTTTCCGATGTCCACCTGCCACTTCACCACAGGAGATATTTGCTCCCCCTGCACCCAAGGCATTGGGATGCCTTCACTGAGGGCATAATTTCTGCCAAATTAGCTGCAATAAATTCTCTCCTCTCTATGTCAGCAGCGTTTGCCTCTGCTCCCAGTGCCACTCTGACTGCAGCAGTGATTCCAAACCCTCCTGCAGACGGGGAAGAATCCTTCCAGGAGGCCCTTTGATGTCAGCTCCACTCCAGAACAGAATCAATCTGCTGAGCAGCTTGGTCCTGCCCTGGGAATGCTCCTGGTTTGCTGCTTGCCGGGGGAAGTGAACAAGGTGTTAACAAGGGCAAGGAGCCCCGAGATGGAAGGCAGCAAGCGCAAGGCAGTGTCCAGAGACACTGGTTAAGTGGAGCTGGTTAAGGCCAGAGTTTTAAGTGTTCCCAGCCCAGCCCAGTGCAGGGCAGGCTGCTCTCCTGGGCTCTGAGGATCAGCTCAGGCTGCTGGAAGGGCAGCTCACCTTGGATTTAAGGTGTCAGTCAGGAGAAGGTGACCACGGTTCGAGTGTTTGCTGTGCTGTGGGTGCCCTGGATGACTCTGATTTACTGATCCATGAGGAAATCTGCAGATGACACCAAGCTGGGTGTGAGTGTGGATCTGCTGGAGGGTAGGAGGGCTCTGCACAGGGATCTGGCCAGGCTGGATCCAAGGGATAAACCCAATAATGTGAGGTTCAACAGGACCAAGTGCCAGGTCCTGCACTTTAGCCACAACAACCCCTGCAGCGCTACAGGCTGGGGACAGAGTGGCTGGACAGTGGCCAGGCAGAAAGGGACCTGGGGGACTGATGGACAGCAGGCTGGACATGAGCCAGCAGTGTGCCCACATGGCCTGGATCAGGAATGGTGTGGCCAGCAGAACCAGGACAGTGATTCCTGCCCTGTACTGGGCACTGGTGAGGCTGCACCTCGAGTGCTGTGTCCAGTTCTGGGCCCCTCAATTTAGGAAGGATGTGGAGATGCTGGAGAGTGTCCAGAGAAGGGCAGCAAGGCTGGTGAGGGGTCTGGAACACAAGCGGTGTGAGGAGCAGCGGAGGGAGCTGGAGGGGCTCAGCCTGCAGAAGAGAAGTCTCAGGGGGGACCTCGTCCCTCTCTACAGCTCCCTGCAGGAGGGGGCAGCCAGGTGGGGGTCGGTCTCTTCTCCCAGGCAGCCAGCAACAGGACAGGAGGACACAGCCTTGAGCTGTGCCAAGGGAGGTTTAGGTTGGACACCAGGAGGAATTTCTTCACAGAAGGGGTGGCTGGGCACTGGGATGGGCTGCCCAGGGAGGTGGCGGAGTCACCGTCCCTGGAGGTGTTTAATGAAGCCTGGATGTGGCACTCAGTGCCGTGGGCTGGGTGACAAGGTGGTGATGGGTCACAGGTTGGACTCAATGACCTCAAAGGTCTTTTCCAACGTGGTTAATTCTGAGATTCACTCTCCCCTGTCCTGTCACTCTAGGCCAGTGTAAAATGTCCCTCTCCATCTTTCCATCGGCTCCAAAGCAAAGCTCTGCAGCACATGAAGGACAATCAATGTCTGGATGGTTCAGAGGCACACCAGCTGACCCAGGGACTTTTGGGTCACAGCTCTGATTGAAACCAGGGGCAACCTTCAGCCCAAGCAGCATTTCAGGTCCGCCAGCACCTCTGCCTGCTGCCCAGAAAATCCAGCAGATCCTGTCAGCAGCTGACAAAACGCTGTGGTGGCAAATTACTGTCAGGTTTTGCAATGAGCCAAAATAGGGGAGGAAAAAGAGAAATGCAGAGAGAGGGAAACATTTCTAATGACATTTTCCTTATTAATCAAACAGACTCACCCAAGGTCATTTTGTGCCTTTGACCTGGACACTGAAGGATTGTTTTAAAACCCCAAATCTTTGCTGTGGGTCAGGCTGCATCAGCACGTGGGGTCAGGATTCGCTGCTCATCCCCACCTCACTGGTGGCTTCCCCAGGTCACTCCCAGCCTTCCTTTGCTGCAGTGCCACCTCTCCCCCTAGGCCACAGCAGGAGGGACTCTGCTGCTGGAAGCCTGGTGGCATCTGGTGGCTTCCAGAAGAATTGGGTCATGTTCAGTCAGCTCACAAAGGTCAAGAGCAGGCAGGGTTTTCTTCTGGGGAGAAACTCTCCGTGGCATTGGAGAGGCTGATTCCAATCTGGGCACTACAGAAGAGCTGGCTGCAGTATTTTCCAAGTCCTTTATTTTGCGGGGAAGCAGTGAAATGGATTTTGAAGCAATCCCTCCTTTGACCCGCTGATTCTTTGCTGGTAACATGTATTTAATTCCAGAGCAGCGTGTTCCCAGGGTGGCTGGAAGGTAAATGAGAAACTTTTGCTATTCAGAAGGAAAATAAAATGTTTTTCACAGCTGCTGCCTATTCTTACGATTGTTGCTGCTCCAAACAAGTTTGCCTGCAATGTGAAATAAATGTCCTCTTTTATAATGCTTGGAAATCACAAGAGAAGCAGGTGAAGACTTCCTTGGAAAGAGAGTGCAGGAATGAGAGGGACAGCAAATACAGAGAGCAGGGACTGAGCTGCTTTGGGATGAGTTTGTACTGGAAAAATGGAAATGGCCGTAACTGGAACATCTCAGGAAGGGCATGACCCTGGAGATTCCCTCCTGACCCCATCCAAAGGATGCCAGCAGGGATGGAGGAAGGGCAGGGCTCTGAAAGGCCATTTTTGGACCTATTGTTTCAAAGGGGAAGCATCAGCATTAAAAACTGGGATGAAAAGTCACACTTAACTTTCAGGTCCCTCCCAACCCAGCCCATTCCATGATTGTGACACTAAAGGCAGCACTGCTGAGCACAGGGGCAGTTTGGGATGACCCCAGTGCTGTGTCAGCACTTCCCTGCCTTTCCCAGGAATGCTCCAAAGAGCTGGAAGTGCCCTCAGGGACACCCCCGAGTCTCTGCATCTGGTGCTGTAATTGCAGCAAGATCTGTGGCAAGTCCTGCTCAAACCTTCCCCCTGTTCTCCTGAGAATGGAGCATTTTTAATTAACACACAATTTCAAAGGCTGCAAGACTTCCTGAATCAATGCAAATTCTGTGTTTGTACAGCAGGAGGAGGAGGGGGATTTCAGAGCCCACTCTGTGAGGAATGAATTTCATCTCATGGCCGGGTTCAGTGCACAAATGTCTGCTCAGGAATGGATTTCTGGCCATCAAACATTGTCTTTGATGCTGTCAGACAGCTGTGCAGTGTTTGATCCTGATTACCCTGAGCATCCCACCGTGGGCTGGGGTGTAATTAGATGGGAAAGGATCCCAGCAATTTATTCCACATAGCAATTGTCCCGTGAAGTATTTCTGTGGATGAAGGTACAGCTCAGCCAGATTTCCGTCCATAAACATTGGTGTTTCAGCTGGTGGCTTCTGGGTCTTCTCCCTTGAATTCCTAATCCTGGGCCTGCTCCATGTGCCCCTGCCTGCCAGGGTAGGGCAATTGGATCCCCAGAAATACCAAAATCCAGAGGAGGAGAAGTTTCTCTGCTAAAATGCAGTGAGAGATCCAGTACAGAAGCAGCTGAGTGTTCATTGTGCTGTCCGCAGACAGAGGGAAAATCATTTGGATTGTTCTCCTTCCTTTTCTTTCTCCTTTCTCCTTCTCCTCCTTCTCTAAAGGAAGTTAAGAAAGAACAGCTCAGACCTAAACCATCAAAGCCTGAGCTACATAAAGTGACGGCACTGGGATCCTGCAGCTGCTCCAAGCTGCTTCCAAAGGTACCTCCTGCACCCAGCTCTGGGCTCTGGGCACTGCAGGTTCTTCCCCTCTTCTCAGAAGCAGAAGTCAAGCCCCACTCTGCAGGCCCTCACCTGGGACATGGAACAAACCTCGCTGACATCACAGAATCAAGGAGTCCTTGAGGCTGGAATGGAACTTTAGGGTCGTCAAGCCCAACCATCCACCCACCACCACATTCACCTCTGAGCCATGTCCTCAAGCTGGCTTTTGAGCACTTCCAGGGATGGTGACTCCACTCCTGCCCTTCCAATGCCTGATGTCACTTGCCACGAAGAAACTTTCCCTCATATCCAGTTTAAACTTCCCCCGACTCAGTTTGAGGCCATTTCCTCTCATCCTGGCACTGGGGGAAGAGACTGGTACCCCCTCACTGCAGCTCCTGTCAGGGACTTGTGTCAGGACCCGAGGCAGGAGGTCAGAGAGGGATGAGACGGGCTGCAGACACCTCCAGTGTGCCCCAGAACCAGAGGGAGCCACGGCACCTTTGGGATGAAGCTGGAGAGGTGGGATGCTCCGGGCAATAAATTATGGGCTGATACCTCCATCAGTTTTAGCTCCTGCTCCAGGAAAGGCCAGAGGGCCATGGAAAGGTGGTGTTTTAGGGTTTCTTGGCTTGTTCTGAGAGAAAGCTCATGGAAAAGGCACAGGGTGGGATTGTTGGGGTGTCCTGACCAGGAGCTGGACTCAATGACCCTTGTGGGTCCCTTCTGGCTGGGGATATTCCATGATTCCATGAGAAGGATCTCTGGATGTCTCTGGTCCATTCTTCCCCTCAGAGCAGGACAATCTTCAACAGCAGATCAGGTCCTCTGTGGATCCCAAAAACTTCCAAGGACTGGCACATGCCCTCCCTGGGTGTCCTGCTTCAGGGAAGATGTTCCTTATTAAAAAGAGGGAAGACAGCAAACATTGGTGTGAAGAGGCTTCCCAAACATTGGTTAAAGCAGTGGATGAAACCCACTCTAGCCAGATCCAGCTGTTCCTCACAGCTGGGACCATAAGATCTCACGTGCTGGTTTTCCATCATGTCCCAGTCAGACCTTGCCCAAAGTTTAGGAATATAAAATTTAGGAACTGCTCACCCTAAAAGTGAGCAGTTCTGGATGTTTGGAACTGGATAAAAGCAGCATTGAAGGCATCTCATTTTTCTCATCCCCAGTTCTTCATGAGAGAGAAAATACAGAAAGCAAAGTTCTCCTCATCAGTCTCAGATGAAGGAATGTATTATCCATTAAAAGTCCCAGATTTCATGATCCTGCTTTGTCTGCACCTCTTTGGTTCATCACAATATTGTCATTTATATTTATGAGATTAGAGAGAGATTTAACATGTTACGAACTTCCCAAATCCTCGGATTGAAAAAAAAAACCTCAAAAAAACCAAAATGAGGAAGAGCTTTTTATTTTGAGTTTATGAACAAAACAAACCAAGCCAAATACCAAGGTGGGGGGCAAGAAGAGTGAGTCCTGGTGGGCAGAGAAAAGTGGGAAAGCACAAAAATTCCATCCTGGCTTCAGATTGGGAATGCCTTTCAGGAGGCCAGTTCATCAGTGCCAGGCAAACTGCTGGGATTAAATGTAGCTATGGAGAGATGTCCCTTGGACAAAACACCTGGAAAGCCCCAGGTCGTGGCCTCCAGGGCAGGCATGAACATTCCCCCTAACTGGGTGATTTCCCCCCTGCCTGATGTGTCACCAGGATCTCCTGGTCTGCTCCATTACCAGAGATCTCTGCCAAGGAAACTTCCCAGGCCTGTCACACGCTGCTTTGCTTCTTCCCACTAATCCTTTGGTCTTTTTCCAGTTTTTTTGATAAAAAGTATTGGAAAAGCCTAACAGCTGCTGGCATGGATATCTCAGAGCCAGGCTTGTACAAAGGACAGGGGCACTGAAGGTCCCAGCCTTGACTTCCTTGCTTATTCATCCACTGCATTCTACCAAACCACCCTCTGTGGCTTGGACCAAAAATATCTCCTGAAATCCCAAATCTTGGAGATCCAAAGCCTTGAGTGAAACCCCCAAGGAAGGTCTGCCCACCTCCTCCTGGCTGTGCCAGGCGCAGCAGCCATTCCTGGGGAACTCGAGGCAGATGAAGGTCCCCATGCCTCCTGACAAGTCTTCCCCCACCAGGACCTGGGACAGGGACATTTGAAAGGTTCTGAAGGGCTGATGGATACAGGATTGAGGGAGAAGATGGTTGAAATCCCACCACTCACCAAGGTGTCCTGCCAGGCCTGGACCTTGTTCATCCTTTGCCATCCTTTGTGTGAGTGCAGCAGCCACGATTCCCCTCCAGACCTGCAGTTTCTCACCCTGGGCCCAGTCAGTCCCTTCCCAACCATGGCAGTGTCAAGGACATCTCCACCCATGCTGCTCCTGGCCTCTCCTGCAATCCCCGGTCATGGCATTTTTGGATCAGGCTGGGAAAGCAATGGTTCAGTTTCTGGGTCAGAAGCTGTGGAAATCAGCATCTTCCACAGTCATGGCTTTGAAACCTCGGCTCCAGCTGGGAGGGGAGTGACCTTTCCAGAGCAGATCCTTCCTGAAGCTGCCAGGAGAGCATTTTGTTCTTGCCCTGCTGAGCCCTCTCACAGAGGGCTCTGGGCTGACTTTTCTCCTTCCTCTACTTTCATTATTTTCCTCACCTTGAAATGACAGCCAGACTTGGAAGAGAAAAGCAAACCAGAACTTTTGTAGGTAAAGTATGAAAGAAAACGCAGTGAAGTGGTGCAGAGCAGGCCTTGCCCCTGCAACCAGACCCTCCTGAGGTTCTCCAGCGCTTCCTGGAGGGACAAGGAGCCTCTGTGAAGAATATTCCTTCTCTCCATCCATGGGCACATGGACAATGCTGTCCTCACCTGCAGTGGCTCCACAGGACACGTGACCCTGCCACAGTGACAGCTCTGTTTTGCTCCCACTCCGAGATGATTCACAGCCAACAAAAAAAAATGTTAAGATGCAAAAGCAAGAAAATTGTGTCAATGGTGTTTGGCTGTGGCCCAAGCCCAGGAACACAGCAGGCGTGGGAGCTCCCTTGGATGTTTTTGCTTGATGAACTCCCACTTGAAACGGCTGAGGAATTTCAATATTTGGACAGATGGCTGGATTCCCAAAGCCGAGTTTAAAATACATATGGAAGCTCTTCAGAAATCACAGTCTCTTCCTTTGCTGGGAGTTATTTCTTAGAAGAAAATATTCTTCCTATTTTGTTGTTTGAATGACCACAGTTGGGAACCTCTTCCCACCACAGACTGCACTGGACCCAGGATATTTTCCTTACTTATGTCCCCTTCCAAGGTATTGGGAAGGGCTGTCCTTGGGATCATTGCCTCTAAAACAGACTGGATTTTGTCTGCAACCAAGGAGAGCTCTGGTATCACCAGGTAACAAATTCTGATAGGCCCATTTCCACATAAATCCTACCCAAACTCTCCATTTTCCAGTAAATCCTACCCAGACTCTCCACCAGGCTGTACTTCCAAAGCAAGGAAGAAAATGATACCATCACAAAGGGGCTGAAATGATAAAAAGGGAGGTGAAAAAATATTATGGCATGAAAATAAAATCATGAACATTTGACCTTCCTCCAAGTCAGTGCCATTCTCCTGACAACAGGGAAGAACAACAAAACTAAAAGGAAGATTAACTTTTTAGGTTAAATCTGTTATTTCATGAAGAAGAGGATGAGCAAACCCCCCAACCTGTGCAAACCAGACCAGGCCCTGGGGGTTTCTCACCCTGCATGGCTCAGTCTCATCAATGGAATTCTTTGCTTGGTTTGGTTTTTTTGGTTGAAGTCCTCTCAGAGATTTGAATTGCCCAAAGAAAACTGGGAGATGTCTTATAAATCAGAGAGCAAAATGAGCTTCAAGAGAATGCACTTAATCAGAGAATCCCAGAGTGGTTCGGGTTGGAAGGGGCCTTAAAGCCCATCCAGTGCCACCCCTGCCATGGCAGGGACACCTCCCACTGTCCCAGGCTGCTCCAAGCCCCAGTGTCCAGCCTGGCCTTGGGCACTGCCAGGGATCCAGGGGCAGCCCCAGCTGCTCTGGGCACCCTGTGCCAGGGCCTGCCCACCCTCCCAGGGAACAATTCCTGCCCAATATCCCACCCAGCCCTGCCCTCTGGCAGTGTGAGGCCATTCCCTGTGTCCTGTCCCTCCAGCCCTTGGAAATCCTCTCTCCCCATCTTTCCTGGAGCTCCTTCAGGCCCTGCAAGGCCACACTGAGGTCACCCCAGAGCTTCTCCTCTCCAGGTGAACACCCCCAGCTCTCGCAGCCTTTCCTCCCAGCAGAGCTGCTCCATCCCTCTGCTCATCCTGGAGCCTCCTCTGGGCTCTCTCCAGCAGCTCCAGCTCCTCCCTGTGCTGGGCCCTGGGGCTGGGGCAGCTCTGCAGGTGGGGGCTCAGCTCTGCCCCCCCTCCCCTGCTGCCCACGCTGTGGCTCAGCCCAGGGCATGGGGTGGTCAGGGCTGGGGCAGCCCCAGCTCTCACCCACAGCACCCACAGCACCCACAAGGTGCTGCTCCATCTGCTCATCCCAGCCTGGATGGATCCTGGGGGTTGTTCCAACCCAAGTGCAGCTCTTTAACGTGGCTCTTGGCAGGATCAAACCTCAAGCAGCTGCCTACAGATCCTGTAGATCCTACAGATCCTATAGATCCTACAGATCCTATGGATCCTGTGGAGCAGACGGAGCCCTGGAGCCAGCCCTCCCTCCCAGGCAGAGTGGGACACTCACAAACCCCCCGCTGCAGACAGAATCTCACTGAGGATGAAGACGTTTGCTCTGTTAGCATGGAAAACATGCACTCCAAGTCTTGTTGGAGTGTCAACTGCCTGGGAGCTCTTTTTCCCAAGGAATGTATTTATTCGAGCCCTCTTTGATCATCCAGGGATAGAAGCCTCAGCTATGTCTGTGCACATAAAACAACTATTTTTTTGTTGCAGAGACCCGAGCAGGTTGGTTTAGTGACAGTGATTTATGGAGAGCTCCCTTTTCAGAGGCTATAATGTTAATTAATTGCTTCTGGAGGACTTGGATAAAAAGCATATTTACTCCTGCCACTGTCAAACGCTCCCGTATTTTGTGCATTCCCCAAACCTTTCCGATGGATGTCCACAGAACAATGGCTCAGCAAACGAGGCAGCTGCAGGAGGAGATCAGACACACTTCTGAAATAGTCAATTATTTAGATTAATTAAGGAGTAATGCCTCTGCATGCATTTTGCATGTCATTTGAATATTCCAAAGCCAGAGCTTTCAGCTGTTACTGTGCCTCTGGCAGAGCCACATGCCTTGCAGCAATCACAGGGAATGCTGCTCTACAGAAACTTTGGGATTTCTGTGTGCCGGGAGTCCTTGGGAAACCCGGCAGCATCTCTGAGGAGCGGCAGAGACTGGTGTTGAAACTGGTTCCAGGGCAGAAGCAGCTCTGTAGGTATCTCACCGAGTAGGGAGGCATCCCTTGGGATGGGTTCTGTAAATGTCTGGAACCTACAGCCAGATCCTTATCTGTATTCAGGCACCTCCCTCCCACAAAATTACCAGGGATTATGTGCTTTTAAAAATCCTACCGGGTACTTATTTGCATTTTTATGTGCCTGGCTGCCTTTGAAAAAAAAACATTTCTGGCAGCCAAGTCTAAGGGAATCCAAGGGGAATCCCCTGGTCTCTGCTCACTCCAGGACTGGGGACAGATCCATGTGTTCAGGGACACTCTGCTGCTCATTTCTGGCCTGTGCAGCCTTTAGGGGTCATTGTCCAGAGATCCAGAGTCCCATCATGGTTTGGGCTGGGGAGAAACTTAAGGATCACCCATCCCACCCCTGCCATGGGCAGGACACCTTCCACTATCCCAGGCTGCTCCAAGCCCTGTCCAACCTGGCCTTGGGCACTGCCAGGGATCCAGGGCCTCCCCACCTCACAGGCTGCCACTGAACGCCACAGGAAAAAGCTCCTTGGGCCTGGTCTCTGGTCCATGCTGAGCAGGGTCCATGCTGAGTCCAGGAGACTCGAGGTCAACACAGCTCAAACCAGGCTGTGGAGTGTGCTGATGAGCAGTGTAATAACCATCAGTGTAAGAATGATCAATTCCCAGACAATTTCCTGCCTTCACCGAGCTCCTTAGTCTGGATTCAGGCTGAAAGTCCCCAAACCAGGCTGGTTTTTCTGGGTTTTTCCCCATCCAAGCCTGAAGAGCAGTCCAGAGAGCCAGGAGAGAGAGAGGCTCCTCCAGGCTCCTCCAGGCTCCCTGCTTAGAATCACGGCATTGGCAAGGTTGGAAAACACTTCTGATTCTTCATCAAGGCCAACTGTCAACCCAGCACTCTCAACCAAGCAATTCCTTCCCTCTGCCTCACCAAGACAGAGGAGGAAAACATGCCAGGAGATGTGGGAAGACTCCTTATGCCAAGGCAGTCCTCAGCTCTCCGAATTCTCCTTCACAAGGGGACCGAAAACAAAATAAAAAATAAATCTGCTTAAAAATGCCTAAGAAATAAAATGGAACCTGCAGGAACCCAGCCCAGAAAGCTCTGCAGAGGCTGAGGGAGCAGAGAGAGCAGACCCAAGCTGTTTCTGGAAGCACAAATGCTCTGCCTTGACATGGGAATGTCCTTCAGGAGCAAAACACAAAGCTGAACATCGAGGCCTCATCTTCTTCCACAGGAGCTGCGAGGGGGAGGCTGGCACAACCCCCCAGCCCCTCAGTGACCCCTTCCCCTCTCCCCTGGCTGCCAGGGACGAGGTTTATCCATGATGGAGCTGAAAACACCTGATACTCTCGGAGGAATGAAGCCAGTATAAAAAATCCTGCTGGAAGTGTGGCCCTGAGCTGGAGTGGGGGGTGAAGCCCTCTGAGGCTTGAGCCAGGGATGAGGAGCACAAAGACCAGACAGAGAGTGCCACAGAAGCCCTGAAAGAGTCCCTTGTCCCCTTTCTCTCTACAAAGACAGCTTGGGGACCTGCTGTGATGTTTCAGAGGACTAAAAGGTCCTTTGCTGTTCCCAGCCTGGGGCAGGTTCAGCACCGTGTGACATTGCTCTGATGCCTTGGCCATCCCTGGGCTGTCCCCTGCTCATCTCTCTGTCCCAGAAAGCGGATTGGGATCAAACCCTTGGGCCGATTTTCAGCCAAACCATTTCTTCCCCTGCAGACAGAGAACCTTCAGCAGGTGGAGGTGGTGCTGAGCCGAGCAGCACAGCCAGGGATGCTCCTGTGAGGAGCAGCAGGTCCAGAGCTGTGCCTGGAAGGGAAATTCCCAGCAGGGACCGGGCTCTGAGGCTGATTTCCCATGGATGCAGAGGTGGGTGAGAAACCTGGGGGCTCCTGTTGGCTTCTCCCCGAGAGCTGTCACGCCTCCAGCTGCTCCAAATAGCCACCGAGTCCCTTCCCCCTGGATCCTGCTCCATCCCACTGAATGCACAGGGCAGGAGCCACACTGGGCTTCTCTCGGAACCCCACACAGGCAGGGGGGGAAGCCAGAGCTGGCAGCCCCCAAGCTGGGCTCGTTCCTGAGTGAGCCCTGCGCTCCCTCCTGAGGCTCTTCCCAGCCTCTCTGCACCTTCTGTTATCCCCAAACTGTTCCTCAGGCTGTGTCTGACCAGTGAGTGACCACTGCAACCAGTGGAGAGGTTCTGGCACGCACTGGTAGAGTAGATTTGGGATATTTGCCGTAGATTTGGGATATTTGTAACAGATTTGGGATATTTGCCGTAGATTTGGGATATTTGTAACAGATTTGGGATATTTGCCGTAGATTTGGGATATTTACAGTAGGTTTGGGGTAGCACAAGCCCCATCCAAGCACTGGGCTGGTCACTGCATCAATTGGGCCACGAAGATCTTCTAAGCTCAGGTGCTGTCACAAGAGCCTATCCATGGAAAAAGCCTAATCTGATGGAGAAAAAATAAATAAATGGTTTAACAGTCTTGCCCAGATTTGTTCTGGGTTTATATCTCCTTGGATTCACCTGATCCAAAGGGAAGCTTAAAACTCCATCCAAAGCCAGTGTGTAAATCTAAGAAGCCCCTCCATAGGCTGCAATTAATTGGAACAAAAATAAGAACCCGCCAGGTCTCCCTTGATGACCTGACACATAAATTCCTATAAATGGGAGCTGACAGAAGTGGGAAAAGCTGATGAGGAAGTGGAAGAATATTCCTGTATTGAGGCAGCCAAGTCTGTTTGGAAGGGTCACCTCCAGAGGACACCTTTCAAGGCACAGAAAGGTTAAATTTTGAAGTCCAATCCTCTGATAAATAAAATATTCCTGAACTCTGCATGACTGCAGGAAGATCTGGGGATTAGCACAGCCTGAAATGAAAAGCCAGCCCACGTGTGGGTGTGCAGAGGGGGCTGTGCTTGGCACATCCTGGGGATCCTGGAAAGGCTCCGAGAGAAAAGGCTTAAGGAAAGCCTGAAAGACTGAGGAAATCTTGAGCTGGACACGCCTGGGATGCTGGATTCAGGATCTGTTGGATATATGGGAATGCTTTGAAGGCTGAAAGGCAGCCTTAGTGCTCCCTTTTTAACTAGAGGATCATTTCCGTGGGCTGGAGTTTTCCAGGGGTGTCCTGGGGTGTCCAGCAGTCCAGAGTGGCCCTGGGGCAGCTCAGGGGCTGTGGCAGCAGCAGTGCAGCCACTCAAAGCAGGTTCTACCCACGAGCTGCTTGATGCTTCACAGGCTCCTCCTCAGCCCCATCCTCTGCCAGATCCCCCCCAGCGACCCTGAACGGGACCAGTGCAGCAGGGTGGGCACAGCTCCAGGGCCTCCTTCCCGCTGGGATCTCCTGAGAGGCACTGGTGGCACTGGCACTTCCCTTGGGGACAGAAAATCTCCTTCCCATGAGCTGACCCACACTGCCCACACCTTCAACTCGTGTTCTATTGTGCTAACAGGATGAGCCAAGAGCTCAACACTGTCTGCAACCCTCATCCTGCTGAGAAGGAACTCATTAGAGGGGATTATGGCAAATAAAGTTTAAGGAAATGAAGGGAACTCATTAAAACAGGATGATTTTTGCTGGCAGCTTGCACCCCTCGGAGCTCTGCAGAGCTGCACGGAATTCCAGGAGTCCTGGGCTTTCCAAACTGCTCAGGGACACCTGGGGAGGCTTTGAGGGTTTGGGGGTTGCTGCTTTTCTTCCCAGTCAATCCCTGTGGGAACACAGTGCCTCTCTGAGGGAGAACATCCCACTCCAGTGGAAAACAGGGAGAGTCCTGCCTCAGGAGCTGCCTCCTTGACCGACTGGAAGAAGAAAAATTCCACCTTTAGCTCATTCTGCAGCGCCCAGTGGGATCTCCTGCTTGCTGCCCACAGCACAGCAGGTGCCCGGTGCCCTTGCTGGGATGGCTCCGAGCTGTCCCTGCACAGTATCCCAAGGAAGCTGAACACAGCAGCTGCCTGCAAGCCAGGAAACTTTCAGCCTTTTGTGTTTTTTTTTTAATCTCCTTGAAGTTTTGGAGCTCTGTGCCAGCCAGAGAACGCAGGTGCTGCGGCAATTAGGAGTGCAGGACTTCCATGGAGCCATTGAACATCCCAATTATCTGCTCTGACAAAGGCTCCATTCTCCCCACATCTGTTATCTCCATTTCCAGGAGCTCCTTTGTAACCCGACCCACGGATTGCTCTTGGCTGGCTCCTCTGGGAGTTCTGCCTGTGTCACTTCCAGCTTTCTGATTGTCCAGTTACTGCCATCCCTGCCTGTCCCATCCTATTGATTCATTCCCTGCTGCACGGGGCGGGGGGGTTATCCAGCCCCTCAGCGTGGAATGGGATATCCCTGCCTGCAGCAAGATGGCAAAGCCAAGACTGTGGAAGTGGGTGAGCTCTGAAAGGAGAAATGGGGCTTGCATCAGTCCCCCAGGAAGAGAGGGATAAAATCCCAGCTTGGAGAACACTTCCAGGGAATGTTCCATGGAACACAGATAGTGGGGGCCAGGACAGAGGGAATGGCTTCAAACTGACAGAGAACAAACAGGTTTAGGTTGAGATATTGGGAAGGAATTTTCCCTGTGAGGGTGGGCAGGCCCTGGAATAGAATTCCCAGAGCAGCTGTGGCTGCCCCTGGATCCCTGGCAGTGCCCAAGGCCAGGCTGGACATTGGAGCAGCCTGGGACAGTGGGAGGTGTCCCTGCCCATGGCAGGGGTGGCACTGGGTGGGATTTAAGGTCCCTCCCAACCCAAACCAATCTGGGATTCTGTGCTTCAACACTGGCCTCAAAAATGCCTCAGGAAGGAAAGAACTGATCTCTGGTTTCCTTGGGTTTTCATTTTGTTTTTTCATAAACTTCCCATTCCCAGAATTTCACTCTCATTATATACACCTGCTCCTCCACCTGCTGATACCTTCTGGTAACAGAGGCATCTCTCTGTTTATAAAAATGCCAGTTCAGTGCATTTCTGCACAATATGATGGGACTGGAATTGAATCTCCTGCTTGTTTGGGTTTCCATTTCTTTATCGAGCAACTTGGCAAAACTAAACACATTTATTTAATATATTTAGTGTCACCACACCTCCATTTACTTTCCTCCTCCCAAATGGGGCACAACAGGACTATTTAGTTATTTCCCAGGTGGATTCAGCCCTTTCTGGTGGGTCCTGGGGCAGGAATTCAACATCTTCACCAGCCACGGTGGGGCTGTCACTGCTTAAGGACAGGGATGTGCTTTGTTCCCAACACAGTCATCTCTGGTGTCACCTTAGAGACAACAAATGTGGCAGGACAGAGAGGAGAAGGAGGGGATGGGAGGAGGATGGAGTTTTACAGAATTCCAGGAGCAGGACAGACCAGCAGGGACTGGGATTAAGGGCATTCTCCAGGATTATTCCCAGCTCCCTGTGCTGGTGGCTGTCCTGCCATCACACACCCGGTCCTTGCATTCACTGGGGCAGGACTGTCCCCTCTCACTGTCCCTGCCCTGTGGGAGATGGATGTGAAGGGCAGGGAAGGTGAATTCCACTGCCCCTGCAGTGAGGGGCTGTCACAGAGGGGACAAGGAAGGAGTGCCAAACCAGTGTTCCTCAGGCTGCCCTGCCCTCCTGCACCACGGGAGCGGCCCTGGGGAATGCCTGACCCTTCTCACAGCACTGGGATTCCCTGAGCCCGTGGCTCCCAATCCCTGCTCAGCCCAAGGACTGCTGTTCCAGGAAGGAAACACCAAGTGGGAAGAAGAGTGCTGGCAGTTCCTTTGGAGGATCCTTCCTTTCTCTTGGCTGGTGAGCAGAGGGGGGAGATTGAACAGGCTTCCCTGGCACTGGAAAACTGAAGAAGAGCCTTGGAGCTGGTTTGCACAGCTCCTTCCTCACACCCCTTACCTGCTCCCTTCTGCAGGAATACGGGAGTGTCCAGTGGACACATCCAGAGCTGGAGCCTCCACAGACCTGCCCAAACACCCAGAACTGGGCTGTATTTTTTCAGACTGACACAATCCCTCCTTGACATGATTCCAGGGCTGTTCAAACCCTCCCGTTCAGCTGCGTTCCCAGGGAGCTGCTCCAGGACTTGGAGAGATAAACTCATCTCCCCTCCGGCTGCCTGTTTGTGGGTAAGGCTGTGATGAGTCACAGAGATGCAGGGAGCTCCTGGGGGCTGGGAATCCATGGGAACAGCTCATTTCCAAGGGACCAAGCTCAGGTGTTGTGCACATAAAGCAATTCCTTCTCCTCTGCTGACTCATTTCCCTGGGTGAGCAGCACGAGGGCCAGAAAAGCCCTGCCTGCGTTGTTAGGTCAGTCCCTTCCAAATTAATGATTTCTTTCTCCAGCTGACACTTGCTGTGAACACCTGGAGCTGCCAGAGGCCCTGTCAGGCTGCCAGAGGCTCCCGGAGCTGCCGGGGAACTCAGGCACTCCCCAGAGCTCCCGTTAGACCCTGCCCAAAAGGAGCAGCTCAGGAATAATCAGCCAGAGCTTCCTGCAAGGAACAAGCGCAGACAGCTCCAATTGCCCTGGATCTGCTCAGCGCTGCAGGAGGCCTGGAGACTCTGGATGCTGCTGCTGATTAGCCTTTCGTTTGTGATGCTGGAATTAAGGACAAACGTGGGGAATTCCTAACGGTGCCACAATCCTCAAGACCCAGAGATGTGAGGATCAGGATAGTATGGAAGGCAAAAAACTCTCGTGCCAGTGCCAGGGGAGTGGTAGCCCAGTTCAGGGACAGTCCAGGCTGATTCCCTGTGGGCAGAAAGGGGAGCTGCTGGTGCTGAAGGATGAATTAAGCTTTGGGTGTTTTCCTGCACTGAGCAGAGCAAAGCCACTGCTGCCTCAGGTGAGCCTGGCCGTGGGCTCTGAGCCAGGACCGCTCTCCTGCCTGGAATGACGCTGGAGAATCCTGGAGCACAACACAGGATTGGTGTTATCCTGGAAAAGGGGGTCACTGATGGAGCACAGCTCTGAAATGGGATGGGATGGACCCCCCTCCCCCTGGAGCCTCACTCAGGGATTCAAATTTAGGGGAGCTGGTTCCTCTCCTCTCCCCACCCTGGCCAGGAGGAATCCATCCAACAGCTCACCCATAGCCTTGGATCAGGGATGTGTTTGCCTCAGTGAGCTTTTACAGGCTTTTTTAAGCATTCAGCTCCCTGTAAGTAGTATCTTTTAATTTCTCATGAATAATGATTAGTCTATAACTCCAATCAGTCCTTAAGATCCTGCACCTCATCAGGAAGTTAATTACACTTAGTTAGCAATTGCAACAAAAGACGTGCTTCTTGTTGACTCTGCTCCAAATCCTCATTTCTTCTCCTGACAGGCCTTGTCTCATCTCCCTGGGAAGTGCCTTGGCCTCCATTTATTTACAAGGCTGTCTTTATTTCAAAGAAACTCTGAAGTGACCTGACAGGGAGAAATCTGAGGAAATTATGGGAGGCCTGGCTGATGGCAACAAAACAAGCTGAGATTTCCAGAAATAAGTGTCAGCTCGAGCAATGAGATGTCAGATCAGCTCATTAGAGTGCAAGAAAAGCCTTCTGCCCTTCCCAGCCTGGCTGCATCCCCCAGTTACTCCAGGACTGGTTATGGGATTGCTTTTGCTTCCCTGATTTGCACGGGGCACTGAGAGCACGTGCAGGTTCCTGAGCCAGCTCCTGAGCTCTGATCCCTCCTGGCTCAGCCTCCTCCTGGAGCATCAGCAACCTCTGCATGAGCTGCTCCAGGCCCTTTCCCAGCTCCTGGGAGAGCAGATCCTTTTCATACCCTGAGTGAGCCTGGAGGTCTCCAAGCACTGGGGACAAACCTTGGGCCACCACCTCCACCCCTGCCACGTGTCACACACATTTATCACCTATAAATGTGTCACGTTTATTCCCGAGGAGCTGCTGCCACTGTGCTCTCTCTCCAAGCCAACAGCTTACAAGGGAAGAGTCATTTCGACCCCTTTTATTCCTATTTATTCCTGTTCATTCTATGCCCTTTACAGGTTTGAGTCACCCGTGCCCTGTAGAGGTGATTCCCTCCCTTACATTTCAGGTGTTTCCCACCACAGTGACTCCCATTTCTCCAGCAAATCTGCATTTTTTGGCATTCCCAAGGGGCTGCTGATGGGCTGCAAGTCTCTGTTTTCCTGTCTGGAATTCTCCTAAGGAGCTCTGGGGGTGATTTATGGCTACCAACACTCTGTAGTGGTTTTTCTCTTGAATTAAGGATTGTTCTCCACAAAATCTCCATCTGCAAGTCCTGTGGCTTCTGCCTTTTTGTGTTGCTAATGCTGATCTTTGTTTCATTTGCATCTCATGCTGTGCTGCCACAAGAAGTGCTTTGTCTTCACCTGTCTGGTGACAAAGAAGAGCCAGAGAAAAATCAGATAAAGCCTCCCTTGATGTTCCTGAGCATTGGAGCTGTCACAGGGGGCTTAAAGATGCCATGTCACAGTGGAAGGTGTGTTCTGAAATGTGTGGAATGCTCCTTTCTTTCAGTATTTCGATTTTCTATCCCTATTTTGAGACCTGTTATACTCATTATGGAGCCCAAATGACATTTGCTTTAAAGCCATCAGCCTTCCCTGGGGTTGTCCCCAAACAGGGAGGTCTCACCTGGGTTCAATGGCCTGTCTGTGCCTCTGATTTTTAGTGGAACAGGATAGGACTCACCTTGCTGAAGGTTTTACAGCCCATCCTCCCCAGGATGGAGATTCATGGCAGATTTCCATGGAGACTTTCAGTGCCTCTTGGGCTGCATGATATCCATGGATCAACTGGTCAGGAAAGCTGGGATGAAACCAGCAGATAAGTGGTCAAACGAGGGAAATCTGCATTGCAGGCCAGGAGCTGAGGATCCTCAGAGGATTTAGGATTTTGCTGATACAGGAGCGGTGTTTGATGCACCTTTAGGTGATTGCAGTGAAAAGCTGCAGGGAGTGGCCAGGCTGAGGAGCAACCCCTGGCCAGCTGTGGAGTGGGGCTGGGGGCCAGCACTGTCCTGTGAGGTGGCTCTGGGGGCACCTCCCATGGCTTTGGTGTCTGTGCTGCTGCTCAGCCTCTGCCTGATGGGCTCAGCACAGGGCAGAGCTGCCCGAGGCCTGATTGCAGCTGTTATTGAACCTTTTTTGGTGCTTCATGACCCTCAAACTGCTGCGTGTGCTTTGGGAATGGGAGCTGGCTCATGGCCCTGCGCTCTGGTTTGCCTCTCCTCCCTCTGCCTTCCCTTCCTGCTCTGTGCCCACCAGGGCAGGGCGCTGATCACATCATCCCAGGAGCCTTTTTTGGGAAGTGCTGCCACCAAACCTCCTCAGGCATCACCCTGGTTCGGGCCCCTCCAGCTTCCTGCTGTTCCCAAATCCCGCGGCTTTACCTGGGTCTGGCCCTGGAGCCAAACCCAGCTGTTCCTCCCTCCCAGCCTCCTCCTTCTGTTTGTTTATAAAAATTCTTGATGGCTTCCACATTCATTAGCAGTTTGCCATCTGCTGTCTTAATAAAGTAATAAATGAGTGTCGTGGTGAGTTTCTTGACGGGCTTGAAAGCTTCATTTGCATAAGTATTTTCATCCATCTCTTCTAATTCTGCTCCCTTTCATCTGCAATGTGTCCTGACTCTTTCTGTTCCTGGAGGTCTCTTCCAAAACGCTGCTAATGCTGGGACAGGTGTTTATAAAACATTAAAAAAAGCCATTGCAGGATCCCAGGTTGGGCTGTCCTCGATGACTTTCAGAGCAGAGCTGCTGCTTTCAGAGTGTTTTTCTTATTAAAGCAACAAGAGGCTTCTTCCCACCACATCTGCACCTTCCCCGGCCCTGGGGCTCAGCCTGAGCAGGGTTTTTCTTGGTTTCAGAGCAGCACCAGGGATTTGTTCACTGGGTGCTGCTAATTTTAGTTCAGGTATGTTAAAAAAAAGCCCATTTTAGCTGCTGTCATTCCTTCCTCTGTGCGGGTTTATGCAGCAGGGAGGGTTGCTCTGCTCTCCCAGCACTTCTGAAGGAGTTCAAGGGCTCAGCAGAGGGTGCAGGACTGTTCCCTGCTGGCTTTCTCTCTGCTTATCAGTCACTCCTCGCTCATGGCGAGAGTGGCCCTGGCTGTGGATGGGCTGCAGTGTTTAAACATTCAGCTCAAGGCTCCTCCAAGCCTGCGCTGAGCCAGGAATCCATTTTTCCAGCAGGTTTGGCCTCAGGTGTGTGAGGAGCAGGTGGGAATCAACTGCAGCTGAAGAATCTTCCCACGCTCAGGCTAAAGGAGCTGCACAGTGCAGGGTCCCTCCCTGCACTCCCGTTTAAAGGCTGTTTTCATGGAATTTCCTGAGCTGGAAGGGACCCACAGGAACACCCAGTGCAGCCCCTGAGCTGGAAGGAACCCACAGGAACACCCAGTGCAGCCCCAGGCCCTGCACAGACACCCCAACAACCCCACCCTGGGCATCCCTGGCAGCGCTGCCCAAACACTCCTGCAGCTCTGGCAGCCTCGGGGCCGTGCCCATTCCCTGGGGAGCCTGGGCAGTGCCCAGCACCCTCTGGGGGAAGAACCTTTCCCCAAAATCCACCCCAGCCCTCCCCTGACACCAGGGGGAGGGGTGAGGCCATTCCTCAGGTCCTGTCCCTGTCACAGAGCAGAGCTCAGCGCCTGCCCCTGCTCTTCCCCTCACAAGAAGCTGTAACTGGGATGAGTCTCCCCTCAGTCTCCTCCAGCTGAACAAACCGAGAGCCCTCAGCTGCTCCTTGTGTGGTTTCCCCTCTAAAAAGGCCTTTATCCCCTCGTTTTGGGGAGGCTTTTCCAACAGAAGTGCCACCACCCCCTCTCTCTGCTCCTGCCACCCCTGCCCTAGCTGTCCTGGGGTGTGTGACCCCCTGAATCCCCTTGTTTGATGAATTTGGGGGACATTAATGGGCAGCATCTCCCTCAGGGCACCGTCTCCAGCAAGATCAAGCATCCTCTGCATCTCCTTCAGAGTTTGCATCCATCAGAGGGGGTCAGTGTGAGGCTCAGAGGGGTGGGAACAGCCTGGCATCACCAGGAGCTCCTGATCCTGCTCTTCAAATGCACCCATCGGTGCCAAAAAGGGATTAAAAACATCCCCGTGACCTGAGAATCGATCACAGGGTAAAATCTGCCCTTCAGGTGCTTCAGGGATATGGCCACAGAAGCCACGTGTGACAGGAACCCCCCCAAAAAGCTGTGGTGTCTGTGGTGGCTGCCCCAGACCAGGCAATCCCAGGTAGGGCCTGAAAGCAGAATGTGAGCCCAACAGCTGGCTGGTTTTTTGCATTGGTTCTGCGGCTTTCTTTTTCTTTTTGCTTCCCCTGACAAATAGTGGATGTGCTTAAAAAGTGCACTTTCAGAACTTTTTGTGAATCAGTAAATAGTTTCAGCTGGGAAAAAAATTAAAAGAAAGTAAAAGAGAGAGATGAAGCAGCCCGAGTTAAAGAAGAGTGGGGAATTAAGCTTCTGTTTAGTTTCTGACACCTTCCTGTTCTCTCGGGGAAGCAGAAGCTTCCTGTTTTCCTCATGGACATCCAACACCTGGCAAGGAAATGTGGGAGCTGCCAGGATGGGCCACAGGCAGAGAAAGCAATTCCCTGACAGGAGCAGAGTGCCCGGACCCCCATTTCATTCCCAGATGCTCCCAAGCCAACATTTCCCTCCCCTGAACATCCAGGGGACTGGATTAGAAATGCCAGCTCTGCTTTCCCATCCATTAAGTGCTGGGCTCTGGGAGAGCTGACAAATCACAGAGGTTTGCAGTGCACACGGATTTCTGCTGCTTCTGCAGACTCCAGAAGGACAAACAAGGACATTTTTCATCCACTTCAGGAGCACTGATAGGAACTTTTGATTTTAATTTGAACTGGGATTTTCCCTGTAATATCACCTTTGACTCCTGCAGCTCTGGCTCTGCCTGGAAGGGCTCTGGGAAGCTCCGTTCAGAACATTCATCCCAGCAAATTTTGAATTCCCAAATGTAGTCCCAGGTTGAAAAGTGATGTGGTCAGGAGATAAATGTTCTTCAAAGACTCCCCTTTTTCCAGGGTTTCAGGCAGTTGCACCTTCAAACCCTCTCAGTTACAAACCACGAGTCAGAGGCATCCCTGCATTAGCGCCCGGATGGGAACAGGCAGGATTTAATAGAATTGACAGGATTTAATAGAATTGACAGGGTTTAATAGAATTCCCTGTCACCTCAGGCAAGAACAACTCAGACATCTCAGATATTTGAAAACAATTAATACCCCTGGCTGAGGACAGGCTGCTAAAAAGAGCAGCCCACAGCAGGGCTGCAATGTTTCACTGCAAGGCGCACCCGTGCAGCCTCTCCCCACTGCCGAGGCACTGGCACAAGGACCCAGGTCCCAAATCAACCTGCAATCAACATTTCTTCTCTCCTTTGCTTGATGAAAATGATGCAGATTTATCTGGCCTGCACAGCTGGCAGTTTCCAGCAGTGAGGCAAAATCTTGGAAGGCGGAGCGAGGAGGTAAAAAGGTAAAATAATGCAGGCACACCAAAAAATAGAATTCAGAGTTGTCTTTAGAGGGGGGAGAGGGCTGTCCCTCTGTTCACGGAACTGTGGAATTTCCTGATTTCAAAGGGCCACAGGGATCACCCAGTGCATCCCCTGGCCCTGCACAGACACCCCAAATCCCACCCTGGGCATCCCTGGCAGCGCTGTCCCAACGCTCCTGGAGCTCTGGCAGCCTCGGGGCCGTGCCCATTCCCTGGGGAGCCTGGGCAGTGCCCAGCACCCTCTGGGGGAAGAACCTTTCTCTTTTATCCAACCTAAATCTCTCCTGACACAGCTTCAGCCGTTCCCTGGGTGTTGTCCCTGTCCCAGGGAGCAGAGATCGGAGCTGCCCCTCAGAATTCCATTGATTCCTGTTCAGCACCTTCTGTGAGGATGCCAGGCCCTGGCACAGGGTGCCCAGAGCAGCTGGGGCTGCCCCTGGATCCCTGGCAGTGCCCAAGGCCAGGCTGGACATTGGGGCTTGGAGCAGCCTGGGACAGTGGGAGGTGTCCCTGCCCATGGACAGAGGTTGATTTTAAGGTCCTTTCTACCCCAAACCAGGCTGGGATTCAGCTCAGGTAGGAAGGTCCCAGCTCCCACCCGGCTCTGGGTCGCTCCCTGTGGGAAGGAGTCCGGCTAAAAGCGATGCACATTTTCCTCGGCTTTCTCCTGGAGCTGTCCCGAGCACACACTCCACTCCTGTCTCCATTCAGTGCAGAATTTGTCTCCCAAAGGTGCTCTTACCCCGAGTTTGAGGCCGGCCAAACGCCAGAACCTCGCAGGGGGAGGGTGCAGGATGACCTTGGCCAGGGCCCCAGAGCTCCAGGGAAAAAAACCCTTTTGCATTTCAAGGCACGGATTTTCATCTCCCGAAGAAAAGCAGACCCACATCCTGCTAGAAAATGGCTGACACGCAGCTTCCAAGGGCTAATGAATTTCCCAAGAACTCATTTGTAAATCCAATAATTAGTTTATGAATAACAATTAATTAAAACTTGGATCCCCCAAGAAATGCAGCATGTCATCCTGTCCTGGGTTCTGATTGATCTTCCCACAGGAATATTGCCAAGGCCTGAGACACATCTATGGGAAAAATTAACTGGAATCTGGCACAAAAGCTGTATTTTAGTAAAAATTGATTGAAGGGAAATGCAATTATTAATGATTGCCATGTGTAATTGCTGTGATTATGGGCTGCATTCTGGGGGAAGGACACATCATTCAGACAATCAGCACATCAGAGAGCTCCATTTGTCACCAGCTCCCTCCAGGGCTGGACAGAGGAGGGGTCCTGCCAGGACACCCTGTCCCAGCTGGTCCCCAACGGGTCAGGATGGACCTCTGGGAAGGGACCTGAACTTCCCAGCCTGGAGCTCCTGCTGGGGATGTCTGGTGCTGTCCTGGGCTGCTGTGGCCACAGAGATGGTGTCACTTGGGGACTGGGGTCACCCTGACCCAAATCATCCTCAAACATGGTCAGACTTAATTGTCCTTGTTTTAACAAGAAGTGAAAGTACAAGGAACTTGAAATACTCCAGAGCAAAATCTATTTGAAAGTGGCAAAGAAATGCTCCAAAATTTCCCACCCCCCCCTCCCACTGAAGGAAAAACACCGAGCAGGAGGCCCAAGTTCTGCAAAGGAGACAAACATTTCACTTCGTGTCAATGGGAAATTTTAGTTGACTAAAAATAGTGTTTTTAAAGGGAATCTTCATCCCACTTACAAAGAAGCAGCACCAATCTCGTTTCAATGTGACATGTGCCATTTTGCTTCTGAATTTTTTGGTGCAGCAGCTGAAGCAGAATATTCATTATTTCCCCAATCTCTATGCAACTGTTAGTTAAAAAAATTAAATCTGAGCTAGACCAATACCTTTTGTCTGCTTCTCAGTAGCTGAGATAAACCTAGACCAGCTCACAGCTGTACTTGCTCTGCTTTTTAGTCTCTCGCTGAATCTGCCTTTATTATTTTCACAATGATTTCAGGCTGATTCTGCATTTCTTCCCATGCTTAAAAAGGAGATAATTTGGGTTCTTGATTGGTTTTTGTGTACAAAATTTTAAATTATTTCGAGTAAGTGAGGCAATTCCCACAGAAACAAACAGTAACAAGTGAGAAGTGGCTGTAGCAGCAGTCAGGCTTCATCCCTGCTTCATCCCTCCCAGACTGGGCGCTGAGTGCTCTGGACTCTGGACAGGTTAACAAGTCCCTGTGAGGGATGTCTGATGTTGATCCCATCCCTTTGGGGCCCTTCCCACTCAGGATATTCCATGATTCCGGGATTTTCTGACCCAAAGCTCTCCTGTACCCCAGACACTCAGGACATGGCCTCTGTTACCAGGACTATTTCAAAATTCCCTTTCTCCTTACAAACTCCTTTCTGTTCCCTGTCCTCAGCCTTCTAAAGCCTGAGAATTCTAAAGCCTCACAAAAAGCTGAGAATTCCCATTAGCATTATAGGACTTTCAGTGTCCAGAGAGAGCCCAGCACACACGGATGTGTTCAGAAATGAGGGCTGTGCTCACCCAGGGCCAGGCTGGGGATTGCTCCCAGCAGGAATTGCAGGGAAACTGCACCTGGGGGAGCTTTTCCTTGCCTTCCAAACCAGTGTTATAAACCCAGAAACTCCCAGTTTCATGCTCCATGTAGGAGAAATGCTGGTGTGCTGCAGTCCAGAAAAGCACTTTTAAACACTAAAGCAGTTTTAATTCCGCCTTTCAGTAATGATGAGGAATAACATGTTATTGTCAGAAGGCTTCTGAGATCACACACAGCCAGGTTTGAAAGTTTATTTGATCTTCTCCTTATTTTTCTCCCAATCCTTAAACTTGGTGCTCCCTCCTCCATGTGAAGAATTCTTTGAACTGCTTGAATAGGACGGGCCATGCCCTCCTTCTCTGATGCTGGTGAAAAACATCACCCCAAGATTCAGCCCCTCTCTGATTGGCTTCTTAATGACCTGGAAAACTGTTGCTCCAGGCATCTTCCATTTCTCCCCACTCAGGCTGGAAAATAAGAAAATAAACACTTGCCCATCAAAGGAAGAGAGAGGAAGATGAACACAAATTATCCGCAGGGGTTACTGGGAGAGTCACCTGAAACCAGACAGGAGGTGAGACCCAGACACAAGAATTCTCTTACCTGGGCATCTTTTCCTTCAGCTCCACAGCTGAAGTTTATCAGTTCCCAGAAAACTTCTGAGCTGTTTGGGGAAAAGATGGCACAGCCCAGAAAGCCAAACAAATCCTGGGCTGCACCCAAAGGAGTGTGGGCAGCAGGGCCAGGGAGGGGATTCTCTCTCTGCTGAGACCCACCTGGAACAGTGCCCAGTTCTGGTGTCCCCAGCGTAAGAAGGACAAGGAACTGTTGGAACAATTCCAGAGGAGACCTGGAAGTTGATAAAGGGACTGGAGCACCTCTCCTATGGAGCCAGGCTGGGAGAGCTGGGAATGTTCAGCCTGGAGAGGAGAAGGTTGAGTGGAGACCTCAGAGCCCCTTCCAGGGTCTGAGGGGGCTGCAGGGAAATGGGAGAGGGACCTTGTGAGGAACTGAGTGACAGGACAAGGGGGGTGGGTTCAGACTGAAAGAGGGAAATTTAGATCAGATGTGTGGAAGAAGAGCTGAGTTTTTCACCTGAAGGGGTGTTCATCCTGTTCCTTGAGAATTTTGTGCTTAAATAAATCTACTTCTTACTTATCTCTGAGAAATCCAGCTTTTCTTTTCCTTTCCCTAAACACCACACATCCTCTCTGAGTGCCAAATTAATTGTATGGGTGTTTAGTATTAAATATGTTAATTGGTTTATGATTTTAAATTAATTAAAGAGTGGTCTTCTGGGAAATTTAACATCTCCTGTCAAACCACTTTGTAGTTTGTAATGAGTCCAAAATCAAAATATCCCATCCTTCTTCAACTTTCTGTGGAGTTAAAACTCATTAAATTGTATTAATTTCTTTATTTTTAATTTAGCCATAGATTGACTCTTTTTTCCCCTCAGTAATTGGCTGCAGCTGTTTTGTGCCTTTGCCACCAGAACTGAGGATATATTTATGTAATTAGTGAGGAATTCTTTGTCCTGGTAAATCTGTCACCTTGTTTTTGCCTGGATGGAGTTTGAGCTGTGGGTTCCCACTTAAATCCCTGTCTTTGATCCCCTCCAGTATTCCTTTGGGAGAGAAAAGTGCCCTCCATCCCATCCTGTGGCAGATTTCTGAGGGGAGTTGTAGGGGCAAAGCTGAAATGAGTTTTCTCTGCTGACTAAAAAGGAGATTCAGTGGCCCAAGGGGTGAAATATCAACAGAGCTGATCGAGATGAGCCCATTCCTGAGCCAACGGAGCAGCATTCCCGTAAAACCAGGGACTTGGGATGGATCTGTCCACACATTTTTCTTAACAACTCAAAAACAAAACAAAACCTTGAGCTCTGAGCTCTGTCTCGTCTGAATGTAAATTAGAATACAAAATCAAACAGCAAACTGAACTTGAATCCCAGAAGTTCTGCTCAGTGGCAAGGAGCAACTCCCTGGAAATGGCCCAGCCAACACCCTCAGCCATGGGAGGGTGGAGAGGGGCCCATTCCCAGCCTTGCTCTCAGCTCAAAACTCTGCCCAAAAACCTGCACAGCCCAGGTCACCCTTTTTCCTACCCAGGGTGGAGCCACCATCCCTGGAACAGTTCAAAAAACATCTGGATGTGGCACTTGAGGAGAGAATTGAGTGGTGAACATGGTGGGGCTGGATGATCCTAAAAACCTTTTCCAGCCTTGAGGGTTCTGTGATTCTGTCCCTGTGTGCTGCTCCCAGCTCCTCCCAGCTCCTGCTGGTGTTGCTGGCGCTGCCTCATTCCCTCTGCTCCTGCCTGTTCTACCCCAGCTCCAGGGCAGGGCTGGCCCAGGGATCCTCTGGATGCAGCACGGAGCAGCCAAGCTCCTCTGTGCTCAGAAAAAGTGGGAAAATGAGCTGCTCTTCAGATACTGTCCAGTGGAGAAAGCAATCTTTCCCTTGCCCAGGTGAATACCTCAGAGCTCTGCCAGCAGAGCACCATCTCCCCACCCAGGAGATCGGCTCTTCTGGCACAGAACAGTTCTCCCTCGCGGAGGAGATAATGGAAAAATAACAAAAAAAGAAGCGTTCCCAAGTGGCAGCTTCCTTTATTGCCTGGTTTGCTCTCTTCCCCCAAATCTGAGGGTGTGAGAAGCTCACAAAGCTGGATTTAAATCAAAGTGCGTGAGGCTCACAGACAACAGCAGTGCCCCATGCTTTGTCCAGGATCTCCTCCTCCTGCCGTGTTTCAGAACCAGGCTCAGAGGTGGCTCTAAAGCTGAGGTCCGGAGGGGACAAAACAGCACAGGATGGGAGGAGGAAGGATTTAGGATTTACCCTCCTCCTACAGAGACCAGCCCTGGTCTGGGCATGGGGTAGGTGTAGGGTGGCTTGAGCCCGAGCCTGTCTCATCACTGCCCTAAGCTGAGCCTGCTCAGAAGCCGGTGGGTCCCGGAAGGTCCCAGCCAGGGCCGGGTGCCCATCCCACCATGAGCTGAGCTCTAGAGGAGCTGTCAGTGCCTCCCACATGGGCACAGCTCCTCTCTGGCCCTGTGAACTTGGCCAGCACCCCAGGAGGAGGGGATGGCTTTTCATCTCCTTTCCCTCAGCCTTGTGGGGGACAGAGCAGTGAATTCCAAGGCAGAGTGCACAGTTAATTTCCAGGGGAATTGTCTTTTCCCGTGGTCGGTTTTGTCTCCTGGCAGTGCACAGAGGCAGCTCCATTATCTGTTTGTGCCAGCGCCTGTGGTGCTGAAATGTCTCTAATTAAAGGCAGGCCGAGCTGTAGATGCAGGAGATCTTAATTACATGTGAGTGAATAAAGCACTGAACGAGATGTGAGGGTCCTTCCCTTCCCCTTGGAGCCAAGAGATCAAAGAGCAAACCCTCTCCTTGGAAACAAATCACTGTGTGCTCCCTCCAGGGCTGGTTTGTCACCAGGCTTTGCTGGGGTTGGTGCCAAACTGGGAATAAATCAAAGAGGGATGGGGCTGATGCTGCCAGCAGGGAGAGCAGCTCAGGGGGAGCCCAGGGATGAAAGCTCAGCAGGGCAGGGGGGTTCAGCCTCTCCCTGCACAGGAACTTCTGTGACCTCCCAAGTGCCCAACTTGCAGCCAGCACTGCTCAGGTGGATGAGCTGAATGGTTTCATTCCTTGGCTTCTGGTCCCAGCTGGGAAGAGGCAGCTCTGCCCTGGTTCTGTCCCCCTGTGCTGGGGCCAAGGGACACCCCAAACCCTGTCAGAGAGGCACCATTCCCTATAATGGTCCCACACTCACAGCAAGGGTCCCACTACCAGGTTCCTCACAGCTCCTGCCCCAGGGAGAAGCTCGTGCCCACCCCAAGGGTTGTGGTCGTGCTCCATGGCCTGGCACCGCTGGAATCTGGAGGTTGGGATGAGCAGGAGAAGGGATTCACCAGCAGATTTTTGACCCTGGGGCTGTCCTTGCACCACGTGCTCAATTCCTGCTGAACATGAGGGGTTAAACATGTGTGGGAAGGTCTGCCCACAGCTGCCCCCAAACACAGCTGGGCAGATGTGCTCTCCAAGAACACTGATCTGGGGTCCTGCCTTGCCCCCTCAGTCAGTGCAACAGGAAGAAGGCTCTGGTTTCAGGTGAGGCTGCCGAGCAATGGAGAGGGTGTTCTGGAGGAACAGAGTCCTTTGGGGTCTTTTACAGGATTTTTACCCCTGGTACAGCTGAGGAGGGAAGGAGACCCAGGGTGCAAAAGCTGGAGGGTCACTCTGAGATGAGTGAACCAAAAACACCCTCAGCCAACTCCACCTTCGGGAACTCGTTACTGCAATGCTTTTAGGGCAGCTCAAACTCCAGTGCAGCAGCCAGGAGCAGAATGTGACAGGTTTGTGTGGCAGCATCTCCAGAGCTTTGTGACTCTGGACAGCCCAGGAACGTCACCCTCCCTCCAGAGCAGCCTGGCCAGCCAAAACCAGTTAAATATCACCAGGCTGCTTTTCCTGCAGGAAGCTCAGAGTGGCCCTGAGAGGGTTTCCAGCAGCTCTCAGTCATTTGCTCTCTCCTGCATTTCATTTCCAGCTGAACACAAGAGCTTGGGAGCATCCCTGGACTGAGTCTGACCTGGAGATGTGTCCAGGGCAGTTTATGGCACGAAGGGAGTTTGAGTGAAAACAGCACCTAGAATCTGCCTCTCTGTGAAGTGCAAACATTCCTGTCAGCCAAAGGCAAGGTGGACCAGATTTTTAAAGCATTTAAGAGACTTTTCAGCTTTTCAGAATGTGTTTACACAGGGAAAGGTGCTCAGGCCACAGAACGTCTCTGGAATTTGAAGGAATAGCACAAGGAAGGTGTAATTCAAGCACTTTGGGAAGTCTCAGCTCAGCTCCCTCCATCTCCAGCAAGGGAAAAGATTCTCCAGCGCCAGCCCTGCCCTCCATGAGAGAGGCAAACCAGCAGCCAAGGTCACTCGTTCCTCAGCTTTGCTGCATCCCTGGCCAGGTGCCACCCCAGTGTCCCCAAATGCGTCCTTTGCGAGAGGGGAAGCACACTTGGCTTGCAAAGCCTTGGTCTTGCCAGAGGGAAGCCACTGGGAATGAGAGTTACTGGGAAGCTCTGGGAGCAGGGGAAGGAATAAGGACAAGCTTCACGTGGATGTTTAACTGCTCTGATTGCAGCTCCTGGGATTTTTATGGAGTGGACACAGGAACAACTCAGACCTCACCAGGTCTGTCATTCAAGCACAAGAGCAATGAGGTCTCCTCATTTCTTCCACCTGGACAAGGGAAGGGGAGGAATAAACCCACCTGGGCTGCTGGGATTTCCATCTCCGCTTACCGAGGGTGAGGCTGGCTCCTGACAGAGGCACAGAGATCTCCACTCCCTTCTGGCAGCAGCCCCACCAGGATGGCCCCAGGGATGGGCCAGGAATCTCCATGGCCATGGAGGTCAGACAATCCCCAAAATCAAGGCATGGCATTGCCAGTGCCCAGCTCAGCCTGGACAAGCTCCCAGGAACTCCCCAGGACCCTCCCCATGCCCTGCACCATGTTTTCCATCCCAGGCCTGGATTTGGAGCTGCAGCACCTTCCTGGGATGCACAGTGTGAGTGGAGCTGCTCATCCTCTCCCTGCAATGCTCTCATCTTTCACCAATATAACAAATAACAGCCTCCCCTATTTCCCCAGAGTTTGGATAAGCTTTCCCTCTTCATGCCATTACTGTTTCCTCACAGAGCAATTTCTCCCCCATCTCGGCTCCTTTCTGCAGTGGCTGAAGTTGTTTGGATGAAATGAAAATGCTGGATATTACCAAGGAGGCTCAGGGCTCCTGGATTATCCAAACCCCCTGCAAGGAGCTGGGAGGACGCTGCGAGCTGGCGAGGGTTACACTGAGCATCCATCCCTGCACTTCATTAGCTCATGGCCATAAATTCCGTGCCTCAGCTCTCTGTTTTATTGCCATCCAACATTAGGGACTCTTTCCAAGCCGAAGCCGTGACGTTGGGAATAATCTGGCCAGCAAGCAATAAAGCAAGGTGCTTTTAAAAAATTTACTCCGTTGCTTCCAACCCAACAGAAACAACTTTTTCTGGAATAATTCGGGGAAGCAGGGGCTGGGAAGTGATGAGTCAGCTCGGGGTGCTGGGGAGGTTTCAGGGCACGTTCGGGCTCCTCCTTTCCCCTTGTGAGACGCAAAAAGGCAGAATATCTGTTGCCATAGTTACCTGATGACCACTTTATAATCATCAATAGGTTTGTCCTCCTGACACAGCACCATGCTCAGGGATTGATGCCACTCCTGTTTGATGAGAGAAACCTCAGGCAGAGAGTCCAAGGACACTCAGGAGCTGGGAGGCAAAGGCAGGAGCTGAAATGCAGCTGAAGGGCTTTGGTGGGCTCTAAACACAGCCCCGAGCTCCTGGCTCTGGCCTGGCACCCTCTCATTCATGGCTTTTCCTGCTCCCAGCGCCTCCAGTGACTCCCCAGCCCTGGAAGTGTCCCAGGCCAGGCTGGACAGGGCTGTGGGACAGTGCAAAGTGTCCCTGCCACGGCACGGGATGGGCTGTAAGGTCCCTTCCACCCCAAACCCTTCTGGGATTCTGTGCAAATTGAACAACCCCCACTCATCAGACCCCTCCAGGGTTTAGGTCCGTGGCAGGAGGTGGGACTGGACAATCTTTAAGGTCTCTCCCAGCCCAAACCATTCCATGGTTTTACGATTCTCTGGCACTCAACTTGGCCCTTCTTTGATGCTGGAAATGGGTTCCCATTTTCCCATCCCACTTGGGAAATCCTCTGTCCTCCTCCTTCACTGCCTGTTGCAACAAAGAACGAGTCCCTCCCCTGCTCAGGACAGGGCACAGGCAGCTGAAGGCCTTCCGTGAGGTATTTTTATCCCCAAATCCATCTCTGAGCTCCATCTGGGAAAGTCACACAGAGCACATCATAAATCACGTTTTAAATATTCCTGGCTATGCCATCTACAGGGGTCAAGGGAAAGGCTACCAAAGCATTAGCTCTGTCAAGAGCAAATATCACCACCACTAAATCATATTTGTCTTGAGGTTTCTTAAAAAAAAAAAAGAAAAAAACCAATCTTATTTTTGTTGTTGTCTCACCTGGACTTTTTACAGCAAAACAAGCTAAATTTTGCCATCCAGAAGATAAATTGAGCTCAAAGCCTACTGCAAAGTTCAGCCTGGAGAGGTCTATTTGCCATAAAATTCTGTTCCTTAGTGGAAGTGGTGAATATTTCTTCTAACCTCAGATTAATGCATCAAGGAAAAGATCCTGTTTAACACACACACACACACACACACAGAATTTTCTTACAGTGGGATTTATTCAGGTCTTTTAATTGCTCCCCACTATTGCAAACGGACACTTTCAGCACTGAGAGGCCATTTCTGAGCATCTCTGGCATTTGCAGAGAGTGAAACACTTTGAAAACCCTGCTAATTCCCAGCTACATTTTGAGACCTCCAGATAACTCTGAAAGCCCCATTTCCATGTCTGTGCACAGCCAGGGGCTACTTGAGCATCTAATTACTGAAGCAATTCTGTAAGAGCTGTGGAGAAATCATTAATTGACTTTGGACTTCACTTCCATTATTTCCTACTCTCTGAGATGGTGCAAATCCAAAGCAGCTTCGCTGAAGCCGCTGGAATTTGGGATAGGGAAGCGAGGGGCTGGAGGAGCCACACGGGACTGGAGCAGTGTGAAAGTTGGGACCACGTTCTCCAAAATAACATCCAAAGTTCTGCATGGACACGGAAAAACTCCTGCCTGGCAGGGGCAGGCTGAGTGAGGAGGTGACCTGAGTAAAAGGAGAAAGGTTTGGGAAAAGAAAGCTCAGGGAGAACTTTCTCAGATAAAAAAATGAGTATAAGACTAAATATTACAATATATAGTATACTGTAGATACTAATGATAGACTAATATCCTGTATAATAATTATATATACTAATTATGTACTAATAAACTAAATATAATACTAATCAATAGTATAAATACACAAAATAAATACAAATAAAATAAAATAAATAAAATAAATAGAATAAAGTTCAATAAAATAAAATAGAGTTAAAGTAAAATAAAATAAAAGAAAATAAATGAAATAAAGTCAAAGAAAATAAAGTTAAACAAAAGAAAAGAAAGTTAAATAAAATAAAGTTAAATAAAATAAAATAGAAATAAAATAAATAAAATAAAATATAAATATAAAATAAAATAAAATAAAATGAAATAATTGTATTTGGGTTTTGTTCAAGCAGCTCTTTCAGAAGTGAGAGCCCCCTGTGATAAGGTGCAGGCCCTGCAGGCGCTGACCAAAGCAGAACAAAGATCCCTCCAGCAGCTCCTTGGCAAAGCTCCATCCTCCCTGTGCTCCCTCCCCTCCATTCCCATGCCCTTGGCAAAAGAGGGATGCTGTAAATACAGACCAGCATGGAATAAGGCAGGAGGACCCAGGATGAGTTACTGGGATCTGCAAAAGAGGCCATAAAAAAGGTCATTAAAAACCCCCAGCCTTGACACATGAACTGGACACTGCGTGTTGTTGCTCCAAAACCTTGGCAGCTGGAAAACACGAAATAAATGGGAAGAAACCTCATCCAGCCCATCCCTCCCTGGGATTTACTGCCCCTGGGGAAGGGCAGCCCGAGCTGGAGCTGGGAGCAGTCCATCAGTGGCCAGCGGTGGCCACAGCAGACAGGACCTTTTCCCTTTTCCTCTTCTCACGAGGCTTTCCAGGGAACCAAACCCTGGCCAGGCCTGGGAACAGCTGAAGGAGTCAGCGTGGTGGTGTCACCAGCAAGGAGGGGCCAGAGGCTGAATGTGCAGCAGCACCTTTATGTACCTGCCAGGACCTGGCCAGGAGCCCTGGGAGCAGAGGGGGCTGCACAGGGATGCGGGGCTCGTCCTGGCCACTGGGATGCTCCCGTTTGTTCCCCGGGCCGCCACTTCCCTCGCTTAGCAGTTGATTTAAATAAGAACATCTATCTTCTAAATTGTGTGTATCAAACAATCAATCACGGGGAGGCTGCAAACCTCCCCAAATCTGTAATTATGGTGTCACAGCTGATTGTGATGAAAGTGGAGCTGTCAGGGAGGCATTCGGGAGACAAACACACTGCTCCCAGCAGCTCTCCCAGGAGTGCTCGGCAAAGCTCTGCTGCCATATGGGGCCGTGATTAATAGCCCAGCCTATATGTAAATATTTAGCTGTTTAGGAAGCAACAGGATCCAATTACCTCTCATCCCATCCCTCTCCTCGTGACAGAGCACAAAGCAGAATTTCTGCTTGTTTTTTTCCTTGGAAAAAGATTTAAAAAAAAATGCCCGGATGAGTCATATTCCAGCGCCGATATTAAAGACATCCTTCTCTGCAGCCGAGGTGGCACCGGCTGAGCGCTCAGCTGGGCCAGGCAGCTGGAATCTGGGTTTGCTCGTTGCTAGAATGTCCCTCTGCCAGGAAAGGGACGCTGGCACCTGCTGCCAACAGCCCCTCGTGACTGTCGCCGTGAGAGCGGCCTGCGAGCAGAGCCCTCGCTGCTGCATCATCCGAGCTGAAGCAAAGCTTTCACCAGAGCCCTGGGGCTTGAGGATGATCCTTCAAGCTCACAGCTGCTGGGAGGAAGAGCAGCCAGAGCACCTCACAGTCCGCAGGGGCACAAATCGGGCGTCTGTGGCTCTCTCAGCAGTAGGGCCACTTGGAAGCTCAGCTTTAGGAGGGTGAGAGAGGAGGAAAATGAGCCTCTGCAACAATTTCATTTTTTTAAAACAATTTTATGACTTTCCTGACAAGGTCGACATTTTTGACTGTGCTCTCCTTCCCAGCAGGACTATCCACTCCACATTCCAGCCTTCTCCACCCTCTCTTCAGAGCTGCAGCATGTCCCCTCCTCCAGGAAATGCTGGAACCTCCCTTGGCAGGCTCCAAGTGCTGTTTGCTGCTCCCTTAGCTCGATGGATGAGTATCACCACAGCCTGGGCCAGCAGGCTTCTCCAGCCCCCAGTTCTGAGCACAGGCTCATGACTGGACTGCCTGGAAATCCTCCCTAGGGTGAGAATTCCCGAGGGAGCTGCCCAATGGAACACGGCAGGGACACCTCCCACTGTCCCAGGCTGCTCCAAGCCCCAATGTCCAGCCTGGCCTTGGGCACTGCCAGGGATCCAGGGGCAGCCCCAGCTGCACCCTGGCACCCTCACAGGGAGGAATTCCTTCCCAATATCCAACCTAAAATTCCCTTCTTTCAGTTTGAACCCATCACTCCTTGTCCTGCCCCTCCAGGGATGGTGTCTGGTGTCTGGTAAAGAGTCCAATCCCGATTTTATATCCCCTGAAGAGGAAGTTCCTGTTGAAATGAATAAAACCATAAACCCTGTCCTGAAAAGGCCTGCAATGAGTAAAACTCAACAACACCATGCCATGGCCTCAAGTTGTGCCAGGGAAGGTTCAGATTAGATATTGGGAGAAAAATCTTCATGGAAAGGGATTTAAAGTGCTGGAACAGAGTGCCCGTGGCAGGGGTGGAATTTGATGGGCTTTGAGGTCCCTTGTAACCCAAACCATTCCATGATTCTGTGATTCTGTGATCACCAGGGTTCAGGTACCACGAGAGGTTTGATGGGAATTATTTTCAGGAAAGCCTGGCAAGTCTGGGTGTGTCCCCTGCCAGGTTTGTCAGCTGGAGAAGGAAAGTGCAGCGTGAAAAGCTGGTCCCACCAAAGGAAATCCAAAGAGGAGGGCCTCTGGCTGGGGCAGGGAGCAGGGAGTGTGGAAGGAGCAAACCCAGGGATCCAGGATGCAGGGCCACTCCTTTCAGCACCATCCCACTGGACTGAGCTGGAAAGGAGAAGAAAGGACTCTCCCCAGCACAAGTCCTTCTCTGCTGCTGAGCCTCTCCCAGCCCCCAGGACTGGACCTGCTGGCCTGTCCTGTTTTGGACCAGAGCTCCAGTGACAATTCCTGTGCCAGCAGGAGCAGGGCCCTTTGCCAGCGCTCCTCATGCTCCACTCAAAGGAGCAGCAGGAGGCCTCGGTTCAGGAAATGCTGATTTTGTCAAATCCTTTTGCAGTGGCTGTTCCCTGCCTGTGGTTATGAATAGTCTGATGACATCTCCACCTTCTGCTTCTCCCTCTGTAGCCCCACAGGCTTGGATGCCAAAGTTTTAACTTTCCCAAGCGGGAATTGCTCAGTGCAGCAGGATTTCTGTCACACAACCACCGTTCCCTCGCTCCTCAGGGTGACAGGGTGGGATTCCGTGTGCCAGGCTGCAGGGAGATCATCTCCCCTGTCTGCCACAGAACACCTGCACTCCCTGCCTGGGCAGCCTGTGTCTGTTTGCATTTCCAGCTTTTTGCATGGATCCCCTAAGCCAGCTCCAACTCCATCAATTTTAACAGGGCAAAACCATCTCGTGTGTGAGTTATTCCTGAAGATATGTGACTCCAAGTTGGACTCTCTGCTCCAAGGCATTCTCCTGATAAATAAGCAACAACAGCATCGAAGCTTTATTGCAGGGAAATGCAGAATGTTTTCCCAGATCCCCATAATTCAAAAATAGCCTGTCCAATTCCACACTTCCTCATGGAGACAAAGCGCTCTGCTCTGGGCTGAGCCCAGACATGAAAAATCAGATGCAGGTTGGAGCTGTCATCGGAAATTTAGAGGAATTATGCATTTAAAATGAACTTGCAGTGGGTTCTTCTACCCCTGACAAGAGCAGTGACAGTGGCTGTGGAGCACTTTGGGGTCACCTGATGAGGGACAAGGCTACAGAGCTGGACACTGTTGTACTGCAGGCAGAGCCAGAAGGACATTGCCTTCGTTCAGCAGCCACCAGGCTCCTGCTTCCTCAGGTCAAACTCTGCTTGAGCCTTGTGTTCCTTTGGTTCCCAGAATGAGCTCAAAAAAAAGAGATATTTCAAATAAGGAAACGATGTAGGAATTAGCAGGTGAAAATAAAAAGGGTGAGGAATGTGTGAACAGCAGCAGAGACCAGTCCAAGCTTTTCCCATCGTGCAGGTCTCCATGAGGGAATCCAAGCTCTGTGTGACTCCCAGGCACATATCTGTGATTATTCCCATGGGCTCAGGTGTCATTCCAGCCTATCCTATCCCAGCCTTTATTGTCCTTCAACCCTGCCAGGACCTCACTGTCCCCGAGCTGCTCTGTGCGGCCTGGAGGCGCTGGGGCAGATGAACAAGTTGGTGACACCGAAGGAGGGTGAAGTGTCCAAAGGAGGGACACGAGGGTGGTGAAGGGTCTGGAGGGGCCACACGAGGAGTGGGTGAGGCACCTCCTCCAGTGCTGGGGACAGCTCTGGGACACTCAGGACAAGAAGGACATGGAGGGGCTGGAACGTGTCCAGGGCAGGGAACGGAGCTGGGAAGGGGCTGGAGCCCCAGGAGCGGCTGAGGGAGCTGGGAAAGGGGCTCAGGCTGGAGCAAAGGAGGCTCAGGGGGGACCTTGTGGCTCTGCACAAGTCCCTGACAGGAGGGGGCAGCCGGGGGGGTCGGGCTCTGCTCCCAGGGAACAGGGACAGGAGGAGAGGGAACGGCCTCAGGCTGGGCCAGGGCAGGCTCAGGGTGGACAGCAGCAGGAATTTCCCCATGGAAAGGGTGCTCAGGCCTTGGCAGGGGCTGCCCAGGGAGGTTTGGAGTGCCCATCCCTGGAGGTGTCCCAGGAAGGGCTGGAGGTGGCACTCAGAGCTCTGGGCTGGGGACAAGGTGGGCTCAATGATCTTGTAGGGCTTTTCCAACCTCAACGATCCTGGGATTCCTGGGAGCAGGCAAATGACTCAGAGTGGGACAGCAGTGCTCTGCTGCCCAGGGAAGGTCAATCACACCTGGTTTATCCAAGGGGATGCAGGAGCTGTGTTTTCTCCTAAGATATTCTCTCCAAGAAAAAAAAAATGAATCAGGCAGGATCACACATAAAGAAACAGTGATGACAAGCAGAAAATTGCAAAGCCTTGGAAAGTTATGGCCAGCTAGAAACCATCCAGCACAGAAGTCTTTAGGTGACCTAACCCAGCTGCTGCTAATGTTCCAGCAGTAATAAACAGGAGCCACTTCCCTGGCTCCTCTCCTTCGGGATTCTCTGCTGCAACACTGGTTGGTACTTGAATTCCGTCGTTTCTAGCAAAGCTCTTGTCTGTTATCACAAACACGGGGACATTATTACAGAACTCCCCCCGCAGCAAGATATGAATCAGAGTTAACCTTAGCAGACACCAAATATTTACTTTAGAAAAGGCAAAGATATTATTTCATAAATCAAAAATTGTTCCCTTGGCCCTTGAAGGAGGCTTCAAAGCAGACTTGTAATTACGAAGCGCATCCTAGGATGCCAAAGCAATTGAATCCATGGCTGCCCCGTGGCTCGTGGGCTCCCAGCTCGGCTGGATGGGAATCCCTGATTCCACTCACTGGTGTCGTGCAGTGACAGAGACTGAATCGCTGTGGGAATGGAATGAGGTGGCTCAGGGGTGGTGCTGGATGAGCTGTGAGCGGCCTCTCTTGTGAGCTGGGGCTTCCAAATGTGAGACATCCTCAGACTCGGGCTCCAGACCCTTCCCTGTGCATGCCTGGGCAGCAGAAGGGACAGAGAGTGGCTTTCTGTCATCACACTTGTCCGCCCAGTGCCGCTCACATGGGTGTCAGACCAACAGGGACAGCCAGATCCCTCCTGCCTGCCCTGGGAGCTTTCCAAGGGAAAACCTGTCCCTTTCCATGGGAATGGCCCTTCAGGACCCATCACCCTCGGAGGGGGGACGAACAGCAGAGCCAGTTCTGGGAGAGGGACACACCAGGGGAAGGCAGAAAGCCCAGCCAGGGACCAGCCCAGAGCAGAGGAATTCCCCCCGGCAGAGTCCAGCGCTGAGTCCCACTGGATCCTCCCCTCCCGCTCCTGCCTTAGGAGGGAAGCAGCAAGGTTCACCACAGCGCCTTGGAATTCCCCCTTGGCACTCCAGCAGCTCTGTCTGGGCACCACAGTTTCCCAGGGGGCCGCAGGAACCTGCATTTAGACCCCAAACCACAGAGCTGGGTGCGCAGCCCCGGGCAGGTGGTGCCCCCTGAGATGCCCGGACGCTGCCACCTGCGTTTGGGCGTTGTCACCTCACGGTCATGGTGAAACCCTACCCCAGAGGCTCTTGCAAGCCTCTCTTCGAGCTGCTGGGAACATCCCGAGGGAGACAGGCACGTTGGCAAACTGAACTTGTGTCCCTCTGCAGCAGGACCCTCCCTGGGGCTCCCCTGGTGACACAGGGGGAGCAAGAAGCCACCAAACAGCCCTGTGTCCCCAGGAGACATCAACCCTGGAGAGAGGGGCTCCCATCCTTCCTGGGCCTGCATTTCAAACCGATTTTCTGCAGCTCTCCACATTTTTCCTGTTGCTTATTATGGTTGGAAATACTCGGTTCCAGGCTCTGCATGTTAATTCCTGCCTGCCACACTCTCCCCGCTCCTGTGGCCCTGGCCAGAAGATCCCAAGGTACAAATCCTTTGTTTCCTGGAGAATACTCGCTGGTGGAAGCTCATCTTTATTTATCAGGAGTTGTGTCAGCAAGGCTTTAAAAATCCAGCTGATCTCCATTGCCTGCTCACTGCAAATCAGAAGAGCCTGCAGGAAATCGGGCAGAACAACCATTAGATTAAATAAAAGCTGCCCCTCCGCCTCCTGTGCTTCCCTAATCCTCTTCCCAGCAAGTGTAATGCCCACTGTTTTAATCCATGGGACACGGGGGGCTGTGGGATCGCGGGCTGGAATTACAGCAACTCCTCTACGGGATAATTGAGCAGCACATTTTATTGTCCTCATCATTCTCACAGCCTGCGGAGTGTTCAGAGAGAGGTGGCGCGAGGGGGCGGCGAGGGGGGATTTTCCACAGAGCTGGAATTCCAGTTCCACCCAGGGCCACTGGCCTTCCCAGGGAGCCTGGCCCGTTCCACCCAGGGCCACTGGCCTTCCCAGGGAGCCTGGCCCGTGAGCCCAGGCGCTGCTGTCACTCCCTGTCAGGCACAGCAGTGGTTTGGGTTTTCCCTTTGGACGCAGCTCCCCCTCCACCTGTGCCACGGGAGCTTTATCCACATTTCATCCAGGGGGTGCCTGGTCCCTCGTGGGGGAAAAGCTGAAAGGATTGTCCAGATCTGAGCAGTGCTGTGGGCACAGCCTGTGGCCACATCTCCCTGAGCCAGCCCCTGATGCCCAGGGAAGGGACGAGGCGGAACCCGGCACAGCATGAGCCTGGATTTCATGGAAAAGAGGGCTCTTTGATGGGTCTGACCCCTGTGCTTCCTCCAACTGCTCAGTGCAGATGCCCGCCCCAAGCCCTGGCAGATGTACCCAGCCCTGCTCCGTTCACCAGGGCAGTCTGGTCCGTGACATTTTCCCTGGCACGGCACCAAACCGGTCTCAGCTGCGAGCCCCTCGTGCTCCTCTGCCCTTCCACTGGCCGAGGGCAGGGCGAGGGCAGGGTGCCCAGCTGGCTGCAGCAGAGCCCCAGGGCCAGGGCTGTCCTTGAGGAGCCTGCTGGTGTTGGCAGTGCCTGGCTGGGCTCGGAGCTCAGCTGCAGCCCTTCGGATGCAGAGCGAGCTGGCACCCGCTGCCTGCTCCCTGTGCAGGGGCAGGGATTTATCCCTTTGCCATGGCTCGGGGTTTTTATTTCTAAACGCAGAGAAGCAGCCCAATAAACCCGGCAGCCCTGCCTCAACCACCTCCATCGGGACCCACACAACATCCTCAGCTCAAAACGGGGCTGGGTTTCTCTTTTAGCCCTTTAGCCAAGGATGGCGATTCCAGAGTGACTCCAAGGAGGGCTCTGCTACCCTGAGGGCTCTGCCCCTTCTCAGGTGGGTTCAGGGCTGTGAATCGCTCAGGTCTCAGAGGTTCAGTCCCTGCTGCCAAGAGGTAAAAGCATTTTGTGACGAGTTCATTACTCTGGCTCAGTGTAGCGGCAGAGCTCGTGAGCCACACTGGTTCCAGTCCCAGGGCTGCTCGCTCGATAGCGTGGTGTGATCAGATTCTTGGTCTGATAGCACTGAGCAACTTCTCTGCCTTGGAAATGAGCCCGAGCTCACCTCAGTGCTGCTGCTGGCTGAGGATGAACCCGCGCCCACCAGAGCCGAGGTTCCTCAGCTCCCTGTGCCTTCGGGCAGGGCTGAGGGGCTCAGGGGATGAACCTCCTGCCCTCTGAGATGATTTGCAGCCCTCCTGGGCTCCAACGTCAGCAGTAAGTTCTCAGCACTTTATTTTGCTTTGTTTTGCTGGGTTTTGTTTTGTTCTGTTTTCAAAGGCAAAGCTCTCTGCTGGAGCTTCCTCTGGTGCTGCCGCCCCAGCTCCGTGCCCAGATGAGATTTTATTTGTGTGAAATGCCTTCTGGGGGTTCGTTGTCGCTGCTCACATCTGGGAGATTTGTTATAAAACAATTTCTCCAGCAACTGTGACGAATGAAGATTTCCATTCCATGTATTTCAATGGGAAAACATTGGTGAGAAGAAGCCAAGCATAATATTTATTGGATTTTCTCTTTTTCTCCCAATCTTAAACTGGAGAAGGCCAGTTTTTCAGCTGGAGAATGAGAGCGTTTGCCTCAACTTTCTGTGCCCATGACAATGTGAAGAAATATTTCTTGTAGAGAGAGAGCAGAAGGGCTGAGGATTTATTGGGAATCTTCCTTTTTATGAGGGAAAACGTTGTTATTTCTTCAGCTGCTCTCCCTGTTTGTTGTTTCTGTGGCTTTCTCACAGAGGGAAACACGGAGGAGGCAAAGCAAAAACGGAACTTTTCCGTTTGAAAACAGAGCTGACAAAAAAAACCCGAAAATCCTGGTTTGGTTTCAAGCTGCTGCCTGGAAACTTAAATGCAGAGCAAATGACAATTTTGTCTCACTTAGAAATTTCCCTGGGGAAAAACTCCCAGTTCTCACTCAGCTCTGCTTTTTTTGCGCTTCCCAGAGCTCTAAAGCCTCCCCTGACAAGTTGTTCCTGGAGGGGTTTTCATAATCCTGGTTGTGAATTGTCCCGGGCACACACCAGAGCCACCACTCCCTGCACTGTTGCCACCAGCAAAGGGCAGGAATCGATTCCTGGCACATCCCACCCAGGGGTTGTTTCCAGCCCTTTGTTCCAGAGGTTGATTTCAATGAAACCTTCCACCCTCGCACACATGAAATGGAGCAAATTAAGTTTTTGAACGTGAAATAACAGTTACCAAATCCTGCCAAACCAGGCTGGCTGAGCAGCACTGAGGGAGCCTGGGGGGTGCAAAGGGGACAAGGAGCCCTGATATCCCCAAATCTGCACATTTTTATCCCAGCTCTGAATTCTGCCTCTTTTTCTGGCTTTGTAGGGCTTTCCTGGCCATGGGACGTGGCTGAGAAATGATTCCCCTTTTCCCCAGGTGCCCTGCCTGAGGTGCCAAATCCTCCTTTCCACCTCAGCTTAATGACATCGAGGTTGGTCCCTGCCCATCCCTGATTTCACAAAGATGGTTTTATACAACCTGGGAGAGCAGTTGGATACTGATGGGAAATTTGCTGCTGCTAGTGGGGTTTTTAGGAAATCCTGATTGGTTTAAGGTGATGAACAAGGGCTGAATAGGGAGAATTTCAGAGAGATTTGTCGTTGATCAGTGGAAATGACTGCTAAAATCCTGGGTAAATAATTGTAGGGGGAAAGTTGCTTAAGGAAAAATGATCCTAAATGTACAGGAAGGAAGGAAGGAAGGCCCCCAAGTCTTTCCCTGTGTCCCCCTCTTTGCTGTCACTCTGTACTTCAGGCAGGTTTTGAACAAGATGCTATAAATTACAATTTAACAGGTTTTTAATTGCTTCGTGAACCCATGCACCATTTCACAACTCGAAGCATCTTGTAGCAAAGAGTTCCACAGTTTAATTAATGAGAAGCTGAATGGAAAATGCCCTTTTCTTCTCCCCCTAACTCACTGGTGTGTGTTACAAACTGTTCCTTCTTGGTTTGGGGTTATAAAAACCAGGCTATTCATGCCCTTTTCACCTGTTTGGTGCCAGTCTTAAGGACTGTTACTGTACCTCCCAGGATATTTTTTTCTGATGGAACAGTTCCCTTCAGTTCCATCTTCCCCCTGTGGAGATCACAGTGCCCTTTGGAGCGTCCTTCTTGCTGTTCCCTCTGTTTTTCGAGTTCTGCACCTGATTCTGCTGGAAGTTTTTGGATAATCCATTGCTTCATTCAAGTCATCCTCCTGCAAAAGCTCTGTTCCTCCTTCAAAGAGCACTAATGGCTGTGCAAGGCAGCCCTTGCCCTGATAAATGCCATGCCCAATCCTTTCCTTTTATCGTATTTATCCCTGAGCCTTCCACTTCCAAACCCCAGCAAGGATTTCAAAGTACTCATTTCCTTAATTTGAGACAGTTCCTCCAATTCTTAACCCATAAAGAAAAGTTCCGCTGGCAGAATTTTCCTCAGTTCCTCCCCAGCAAGCATCAATGGGAAGAATTCATCTGGATTTTCTGCTCCAGCCTTATCTTCCTTGAGCTTTTCCTTTCATGCCTCGCTCATTTAGTGGCCTTGGAGTCTCTCTGGCAGCGCTCCTGCTGCTGCTGCGTTTCAGGAGGATTTCTTGGTGTTTCTTGTACAGTTAGCAAGTTGTTCCTCGAAATATTTCTTGGCCTGCCTTACGATGATTTCCCAGGATCTTGCCAGAGCTAATGTTCTTTCCCATTTCCCCTTTTAGACACAACACACAAGTGAGGACTTGCAGGAAGTTAATGCTGCGTGACAGGAGTTACAGCAGGGGAAAAGCACAGCAGGTCCTGGGCAGGAATTTGTCACAGGATCCCTCAAACCCTGGATTGGGGATGGGACCTGCCAAAGCTGCCACTGGCCCCAGCTGTCTCCATGTCACTGTGGGGGTGTGGGTGAGCAGAGCACTGTCACAGGAGAAAATCCGGGCTGGAATCCATTGACACACAAACCAACAGCCGTGGACTGATTTATTGCCTTTGTAGATCCAATCAGTCACACCCTGGGAACGCTGATGTCCCTTGTGTGACCCCAAAAGGGATCATTGTGCTCTGAGATTCCCCAACACCCCGGGAGATTTCCCTTGTCCCCCATGCCAAGGATGGCTCCATGTTCCTTGTTCACCTCCGAGTGACACTCACAGGAGCAGGCACAACCCACAAGAAAAGGCCACATCAGGAATTTCGGAGGGTGCTGATTGCTCAGGCAGCAGGGCAAGTCTTTTCCAGAAGTTTTCTGGAAAAGTCTTTTCCTGGAGCCTGGAGCTATCTGCAGGTGAAACACAGAATCATGGAATGTTCTGGGTTGGAAGGGAGCCACTTAAATGAACATTATGTCCAGGGATTGAACCCTGTGTGTAGCAAGAACAGGGCTGTCCCACAAGGGGAATAATCTGGGAGCCAGGAGTGGCACAGGACAGGTGGGGACAGTGTCCTGGGTGTCCTGGATGTCCTGGGTGGGAGGACACAGTTCCACAGCAGTCACAGGCTCAGTCAGCATTCCAGGGACAATCAGGGAAGTTCAGAGTGACAGGAACCACCCCAGGATCGGTGCAGGAAGGTCCATGGGCCGGTACAGGAGGTACAGACCATGTCAGAACCAGAGCAGGCACAGCTCGAGCTGAGCCCCAGGGACTGCCCAGGTCAATGGATGTGGGGAAGGAGGCTCCTCCTCGAGAGGGTGGCCAGGAAATCACAATCTCTCGGAGCGCTGGAGGCCCTGGCAGCAGGGGTAGATCCTTTCTTCCCACCTCTGGGGGGGGATTGCAGAGGTTTGTCATTAAACAACCACTCCAGAAGGGCTGGGGGACAGCAGGAACGGGGCTGTCCTGTCCCAGGCTGGGGACAGCTGCTGTGCAAGGTTTCTCCAGCGCAGCTCCAGCCCTGAGGAAGGGAAGGGAGGAAGACTGGATGTGGCTCAGTGCCGTGGTTTGGTTGATGAGGAGGTGTTGGGTCATAGGCTGGACTTGATGATCTCAAAGGTCTTTTCCAGCCTGGTTCATTCTGTGATTCTGTGAAGGCTCCCAAGGGTCCTGTGCAGGCTTTGAATGCTCCTGAGAAACCAGAAGCACCTTGGGTCCATCTGCTGCTGCCAGGAGGGACTTCCTAAAAACCAAGCAGTCCCCCTGCATCCCAGAGCTGTTCCCAGCCTCCCTCACACTTCCAAAGCTCGTTTTCTGTGGCTTCGAGACAGAGGAAATTTGAAGGGCTTTAACAAGCATTTGCAGTTAATTTGGCAAAGCCTCTCCAGGCAATTGGCACCGGGGGCACTCCCAGCGCTCCGGGGCTGCCTGGGCTCTGCCTGGCACCCCCCGGGCACAGAGTGCTGACACCATTAAGGGTCTGAGACAATTTAAAATGAAGTGAAAGTAAATGTAATTAATTATTACAGTTTATTAGCAGCTCATATCCTTCGGCAGATCCTGTCTTTATGCGGTATTTAATGGGATTAATAACTCCTTAAGCAGGCGTGTGACAGCCAAGAGCACTGAGAGTCCACAGCTGCGACACAAACGTTCTCTTGCCCCTGCATTTTTCCCCTTTTCTTTAAAGAGGGACATTTTTTCAGGCCTCTTCTTGACAATTTTCTGGTTTATTGACAGAGGAAATTGATAAGTTATTGGGACAGGGGGCAGATATTGGCTGCTGCTGGCATTCTCAAGTCAGGCAGGATCAGCCACAAAACCCACTCAGGGCACAATGGAAATGCAGAAGTTTCTTAACCAAAATGTCTCATTCTGCCACATCTTCTTCAAGTTGGTTTCTGCTCCTCTCCCCTTCCAGCAGAATCCCAGACTGGTTTGGGTTGGAAGGGACCTCAAAGCCCATCCAGTGCCACCCCTGCCATGGCAGGGACACCTCCCACTGTCCCAGGCTGCTCCCAGCCCCAATGTCCAGCCTGGCCTTGGGCACTGCCAGGGATCCAGGGGCAGCCCCAGCTGCTCTGGGCACCCTGTGCCAGGGCCTGGCACCCTCACAGGGAACAATTCCTTCCCAATATCCCATCCAGCCCTGCCCTCTGGCAGTTTGAATCTGTTCCCCCTTGTCCTGTCCCTCTACAACCTTGTGAGAAGTCCCTCTCCAGCCTTCTGAATCCAACCCTGTTGAGTAGGAGGTGGTGAGGACCAAAGTGTCACCATTCATCTGGTCCATTTATCAGGTTTGTTCTTACAGTGGTGAAGGACAAACCAATCCCTGAGCTCAGGACACTGGGGGACTGAGAAAGGGTTTGTATCTCGGTTCATTCCAAAGGGTTGGAGAGCTGCAGCAGACACTGAACTTCCTAACTCGGGAGGATGGGTAAGATGATGAAATACAAGAGAAAAGTAAGGGCCTTGTGGCATCTGCATCCAAGGCTTGAGTGTAAACAACAAAACAAACACGATTCTGCCTCATCTTCATCTCTTCCTGATGGGCCAGCAAACAAGAAGCTCTGCAGGCAGGACAGCAGGAAGGAAGAGCAACAAAACCAAAGCAGGGCCCATTGCTGCCTCCAGAGCAGGCTCTGAAGGCTGAGCAGGGGGAGCCAGGTGGTTGTTAAAGATCCATTTGCCCACACTTTGCCCAGATCCTCAGCGAGGAGAAAGCGTCACTTGGCACAGTGCCACTGCCCTGTGTGTTTGTTGTTACTGCAAACCCCGTCCTTGAGAGGGACCCGGGCGAGTTTAGAGAGCCCACTAAGAGCCCATCAGACACTCTGCAGATCAGCACTGCAAAGGGGCTGAGATCCTCCTGGACACAACGGGCTGCACACGGGTGTGGGGGGCTCCCCAGCCCTGGCAAAGGGCAGAGGAGGAGGAGGGAGGCAGGCCCAGGTATCAGCATCAACCCCCCAAACACAGCAGTGGGGTGGTGCAAACTGAAGGCAGCAGTCAGGACACAGCAAGGGGCTCAGTCCTGCTCTTCATGGCTGGAAACATCAGCTGTGAGTTCAGCTCCAGGCCACGGCATCTGCACTTCGGTGTCCACCTTTAGGCTTCTCCTGCTGCCCAGCTTCCCTCGCGAGGGGCAGCTGCTCTGGGGGTGACTCAGTCTGTGCTGGGAGCCAGAGTCAGGCTCAGCATCCTGCCAGAGGCAGAGCCTGCTCTGCGAGCCTGGTTCCATCACCACCCTCACCCGGACTGCGGCTCCGAGCTGCTTTAATTGATTGACTGCTTAATGAAGCTCTGCATTCCCACCTCCCGCTGCCCTGAGCGCGCTGCTCTGCTACACCGGCTCTGTGGGATCTGTCAGGGTCACTTTGGAGGGACATTACTCACCAGACAAGGAGAAATGCTCAGGTGTAAACGAGCACTGAGGTAGAAAGGAATTATGGCAGGATCCTGTTCCAGCCATATGAGCCCCAGCCTGGGCTGGTGGGGAGGTTGTTCACAGGGGCTGCACAGCCCAGCTGCTCAGAGGGCACATCTGGGGCTCAGAGGGCACATCTGGAGCTCAGAGGGCACAGAGCTCCGAGCCAGGCTTGGGGCACCTGAGCCTCTGGGCTGCAGTGCCAGACTGCTGTGAGCTGGCTGAGAGCTGTCAGGGATTTATTGGAAAAAATTCTGTCATCTTCCTGGGTGGTTCAGCGGGAGGTGTCTCTGCCCATGGCAGGGGGGTATTGGAACTGGATGAGCTTTAAAGTCCCTTCCAACCCAGACCCTTTCATGCTTCCATGGTTCTGTGATTCCATGATTCCATGACACTCATGTCTATGTCTAAGGTACCGTGTAGATCAATTCCTGAAGCGCTCCAGCTTTGGGCTTGGCTGAAGCTGAGGCCCAGGAGTAAAATCTTTCAGCCCCAACAGTGGCAGCTGAGGTGGATGTGGCAGCAAGGGCGCGTTCTTTTGGGAGCAGGGTAGTTTCAGAACTCTTCAAACAGTAAATGAGGTGTCCTTTCAGGAAGAGATAAGCAGTAAAACGATCACATTTCCTAGAAGACAGCGAAATGCAAATAATCTTGGCACTGCACACGGTGCAGGCAATCCACCTCCTCTCTGTGCACTTCAGAGTCACATGGAGATGTTTATTCACACCTGGTACTTCTGCAAAAACATTTTATTCAATTCTCCAGTTCCCTGTTGTTTGATTTTCCCACTTTCTGTGCCCCACCAAGACCCGGCCTCAGCCACTGCCCTGGGCCATCGGGATGTGTGTGGCTGTGAGCTGTGCACACACACACTGTTCATTTACAGGCTGCTGTGTGCCTCAAAAGCCCGGGCTCTGAGCAGTGTTTTATACAATATTTATGTTTCTCTGAGACGTGAGAGGTCACTCAACCTGACAGAACTGAAGCCTCTGCCTGTGGGAAGGGGGGTTCTGCTGCAGCATCAGCAGAAAGTAAATGAGCTCCCAAATGAGAGTTCAGAGAGTTCTGGCTGTCATTTCCATACAGCTTTGCACTCTGCTTGTGGTTTCTTCCTTCGAGGGAGGAAAAGTTGCTGCGGGTGTCTGGTCAGCACCAGGCTGATGCTAGAATAGAGCACCAGGGGGACCAGGGGTTGCTCTCTCAAAGAGGTGCTGCAGCTGCAGTGAGGCTTTCCTGGCCATTCCTGCTGATCTGAACAACTCAGGAACAAAACCCTTACCCAGAGCAGTGGAGCAAAGGTGAACCTTGCATTTGCCACCTGGATTGTTCCCACAGCTCACCCTTCCCTCCCTCTGCAGCAGTTCAAGCACCTGGACTAGGGAAGTCCTGCATTTCTTCACCTCCATCCTCCCTGCCAGGACCCTGAGCACAGAGAGGTTAACTGAGACCTCCAAGGTCACAGAAGAGGAAAGGTGCTGATTTCAGATTCTCCTCCCCAGCACTTCAGGCTGCTCACAGGATGTTCAATGAAAAAAAAGAGTCCTGAGCACCCCTGAGGAGCTCTGCTGGTAAAACAGAGCAGTGTCAAAAGGCCAGATAAGATAGAGGATAAACATTTGTGATCGGGAGGCGCTTAGAGCAAAACATCTGCTTGCCTGGGGTGGGAACTGATTCCCCTGTGCTGTGACAGAGTCACTGAGGTGCTCGCTCCCCACAGGGCTTTAGTGCCTTCTCAGGAATCCTGGAGTAAGCAAGACAGAAGCCGCAGGCTGACAGACAGGCCCCAGCCTGTGCAGGAGGCTGTCGCTGCAGAGCCAGCTGGAGGAGCAGCAGGATGTCCCAGGGCATCCCAAATGGCAGGAGCTGCCTGTTCAGCTGGCTCAGCCCCACCTGCAGCGGCTGCAGAGGGACGGGGCACTGGCACCGACTCCTTCTGGAGCCGCTGGGATCCATCTGGAGCCTGGGCTGTGAGCTGGGCTTTGCTGAGCTGGGCTGGCTGATCCCCTGCTCCAGCTGCTGCTGCAGGGCTTGGATCAGTGACACGCTGCCCGTGACACTGTGACAGCCCTGGAGGGTGTCCAGCTGTGCCAGCTTCACCCCCTTCCCTTTGCACCTTGATGAACAGGGAAGAGTTCAGCCACACAGTTTGGACACTTGGTCTCTGGTGCTAAGGATGTTGGGAATGGACAAGAGATCCACAGATCAGCTGGAAGAGGATTCTTCCTGAGCTTCAAAGCCAAAGAAAGTCAGTGATGCTTGCAGTTAAAAAGAAATTGGGAAAAGAAATCCTGGAAGCGAATGAGTTGCTCTGGGTCTCTTGCTGTAGAGAGCTTTTCAGTGAAGAGGTGGGAGAGCACAACCTCTTCCCCCTCGAGCACTTCCAGCCTTATCCTGAAATCCCTGAGGTGCCATAAATGTGGAGCTGTGCTGCAGGGCTGGCACCACTCCAGAGCAGGTGAGCATTTCTACCTAACCCTGGCTGCCAGGCTAAAAGTACCTGTGGAGCAATTTCCACATGATTTCTACTGCCCAGGATATACTTTTGTTCTATTTGTGCTAAAACCCAGAAGAACAATTTTTAGGGAAGATTCAGCACAAGGCTTGTTCACAGTCAGGAGGGAATGAGGTAAGAAAATGGTTATTTTCCCCTGCAGATTGTTGCCAGCTCTATTTCAGAGGCACCAACATGTCCAGCCACCTCTGCGGCCCCTTAAACAATTTCCACACTTATTCCACGGCCTGCAGCATGGTGTTAACCTAAAGGCAATGATGTGGGCAGGAGAAGTGGTTCCACATTTATCCAAGGAGTGAAAGGGCAGAATCACCCGGGGTGCCCCTTGGAACACACTGAGCTCTCACCGCGGGATTAGACAGGACAGGAGAGCAGGAGTTACACAAATTTCAGCTAAAGCCATCAGCAACAGCTCAGTGAGCATTCCGAGTGTCAATGGCACTGCAGGCCCACGTGGGAAGGACAGGAATTCGTGTTTTCTGCCACTTTTGGAGCAGTCTGGCCACGCTTGGGCTGCGCAGCAAGGAAACACTGCCAGCGTTCACAGGTCGGTGCCCATCGTGCCACAGGAACTGCAAATAGCTCAGGGATGACCCTGCCCTGAGGGTGTCCAGCCTGGAGTGTCCCTGGCAGAGCAGAAAACACCTCGAGCCCCCCTCCTGTGAGAAGAGCAGCTCAGCAGGTGAGTGCTGGGGAAGAATTCCCTGGCAGATCACTGGGAATCACCCTCTGAAGGGAGCCCGGAAGGGGCAGGCTCACGTCTCCATCCTGCAGCTCCTGGGGACTCTGGGACCAGTCCAAACTGGGCAGGGTGTCCCAGCTGGGCCCTTCCTGGTGTCCTGAGCTCTGCACACAGCCAGGGCAGTGCCCACCCTCAGTGCTGGGGGATGTCACATCCCGTCTCCATCCCCAGCTGGATCCCAACTCAAAGCTGGGTTTTACTTTGTCCTTACTGAATTCTGGATTAGAGATTTTTTTTTTTTCTTCTTTTTTATCTTTTCCACAGTCTCAAGGTCATTTAAAGTCCTTTCCAGCCCTTGACCAAGGGACAGGAGCATCCTGTGTTCCACAGCCCAGCTCATGCAGGAGGGATCCGGAATAGCCCCAGGCCCAGGGAAAGCCTTATGGATCAGCTGCCAGAGGCTGGAAGAGTTCCTGGTTCTGCTGGGTGATCCTGCTCAGCTGCCCAGCTCTGCATCCCCACCTGGTCCATTCATCTCTCCTGTATTTCTTGAGCTTGTTCATGGAGATTTTATGACCAGGAGAGTTAAAAGTGCTGCTGCACCAGGGCAGGAATTATCTCTTGCTCTTGCACTCAGCCTCTGAAGGAAATTAAATGGGTTTTACCCAATTTGTTTCTGACGATCAAGGCTGACCATTCCTCACCTCCACGTCTTTTCCAGGTACCACTTTCCTTAATTATTTTTCCAGGAATTAGGGCTGAGTTACAGGATTCCAGGACACAGGGCCTGCAGTGCCCGTTTCTCTCCCTGCTCCACGTGTGAACTTCATGTGCAGAAGGACCCGTGTGGAGCCTGAGCTGGCTGAGGGTGCTGTCCCTGTCCCCTGCTCTGTCCCCACATGTGTCTCCAAAGCTGGAGGGGTGCAGCAGGGTCCCACAGTGGGATTTCTGGCTGCATCCATGGAATTTCTCCCCAGGGGGTGCCCCAGGGGTCTCCTGTTGGGGTGGGCTCAGCCCCTGGCTGGCACTGCCTGCAGGGAGTGGCTCTGCCATGGGTGTCACCCTGTGACCCAAACTCTGCTGGCACTGCCACCTCTGCCCCCTCCCCTCCAGCTGACATTAAGCTGTTCCTCAGGTGGAAGAAAACCTGTAAAATCCTATTGGAAAACTCCTGGAAGGCCTTTTAAGTCTGCTCACATCCCAAGTGCTGCAAGGCCTCGAAACTTCCGAGCTGATTTATGGAGCAGCCACACAGAGGCTGCTGGGGAGCGCAGGGGAACCTTCCTTTTTCCCTTTCCTCCCATCCCAGCACAGTGAGAGCAGTGTAACTGCATTCCAGGGGCTGTATCCACAGGCTCACAGCTCCAGGAATCCCTGTTTCACTTCCCAAGGGTGTGGCCATGCTCTCAGACCTCCTCAGCTCCCACAAGTTCTTGTCCCTCTCACTCCGTGTTGTTGGCTCCTCGGGGGTCCAGAAAATCTGGTCCTCATGGGAACCTCAAGTCCCCAGGAAGGATGGAGAGAGGTCCTACAGATTTTAAGTCTTGCAAATATTCCCAGAAGCTGGAATTTCTCTGATTTCCCTCACTCTGGAGACTTGTCTGTACTTTTTTTACCCGATCCTGCCCCTTGGCTGCATCTCCTCGTTGATATTGCTGGGTTTGCAGGGCTTATTTCCCATCAATAACTGATAAATGCTCCCCACTTAATTCCTCTGGAGCAGTTTTCTCCTTTGCCAGGGAAACAGCTGCACACCAGGCCCTTGACAGAATTCCTTTTAACCTCATTTCAGGAGCTCTGCTCTTGTTTAACAATAAACCACACACTCCATTTGCTGTTGTTCTGTAAGTAACACTCCATGATTCAACTCAAATTTATTCCATCTCCCGCTGGAGCAAGCCAGCTACTCCTCAGCCTATTTTCTCAGGGACCTAAATGACAAATCAGCAAGGTTAAGCATTGTTTTAATTTCAAACAAAACAGGAGAGAACCCCTTGCAGAAGGAGCACGGTCAGGCTGCTGCTCCCATCTCGGAGTTGGAGCTCTCATTATTCCCTATTCCCAGGGGTGGGTGAACAGTGGGGTTTTACAGGGGGTGTTTTACACCAAAAAGGGCTCTGGAGAAGCAGCCTGAGGGGTGGCAGAAAGCTCAGAGCTGAAGTGATGCTTTATTATTTTACGGGGGGATGGTTTCAGCGCAGCTGAGCCAAGCTTGGAAAGGTAAATCCTGCAGCCCTGAATTCCAGAGGAGCTGGGGGAGGCAGGGAAGGGTCCCACAGGCTGTCAGGAACTGTCCCACTCCCACGGCAGGCAGGCAGGGATGAGCAGCAATAGCTACGCAGATTCAGGGATCTCCACACATTTGTAGGCTCTCCACAGATTTATGGGATCTCCAGAGCAAATGGCCACCATCAGGGACAGGGCACAGCCCCGGCTGCTGCTGGGGTCGGTTCTGCTCCCACTGCACTTCCTGAAACACTTTGGAGGCAGCATTTCTGTTCCTGAATGCATTTGCTTCCCCTAAATAAAGATTTACAAGCACAGAATTCCAGAAGGGTTTGGAAAAGGACCTTAAAGCTCACCCAGTTCCAGGGCCAGGGACACCTTCCTCCATCCCAGGTTGCTCTGAGCTCCATCCAGCCTGGCCTGGGACACTTCCACAACCTCTATGAGCAACAATTTCAGATTTCAGCCTCAAAAATAAAAGCTCCAAAAAGAGGGAAAGAGGAAAACAAAAGCAAGCCACCCCAAAAGCTGCTCAGGGAGTGGGAATTATTCCTTGCCTATTCCAGAGGATGCAGGGGCACCTGCAGCCACCATCTGCACACCAAGGCATCCAGAAAGTTCTCAAGCAAATATTTTCCCTTCTCCCAAACCCTCAGAGGAACGCAGCTGCAAAGGACCTGCAGGGAGCTGCAGAGGGCTCGGATCTGCTGGAGAACGTTCCCGAGGCTGAAAACCAGATTTTGCAGTGCAAACTTCCCCCAAATGAGCAGGATTAGGTTTATTTTTAATTCTGCATTTCTTTGAAGCTGCTTTTTTTTTTTTTTAAAATCTTTTCATCCCCCATTTACTCTGCTAGCGGGGAGTGTTTCCATATTTTCCCCCCCTTTTGCCTTTTCCAAATCCTGGCTGTTTTGTGGTGGCAGAGTGACAAGAGAGCTTTGAAACTGCACAGTTCTGCCAGTCTGCCAGTGCTGGCAAAATTCCGCAGGAAAATAGAACAGTGGAAATAAAAATTGCAAAAAGGGAGGGAAAAGAAGCATTTTTTTGGTGCTTAAAAATGTAAAAAAACTTCTTTAAGGAAAAAATCCTCCAACAGGTGATTTGAAGGCGCTGAACATCATGAAAGAAAAATCACCTGGATTGGTTTTCCCAAGAAAATATGAATTTTTGACCAGTTTTCCTCATCTCTGAGGCATCCAGCAGCACTGGACCTTTCTGACTGCTGGGCTGAGGTTTGGACACCAGGAAAGTCCTGCTCTGGGGGATTCTCCCTGTCCAGTGTGGTCAGGAAAGGGGCAGAGCTGGACACGGGCTCTTCACCTCCTCCCACCTCTCCCTAATTCCCTCTCTCACAGTCCCATCCCTGCTGACACCATCACACACAGAGCAGGCAAAGATCAAAGAGGACAAGGAGGTGGCAACACCTTTCTTATTTTCGGAGTTGAAAGGGATGTTTACAGCTCCCCGAGTGAGGTTGTGCCTCTGAGGCAACATTCCCCGCACTTTCAGCGTTGTTGCTGTCATCTTCCAGGAGAAAACGTGTTCCCTTTTGATCCTTTTGTGCAATGGGATCAAAACAGAGCAGGCAAAGGCACAAGACCCAGAAGTATTTAGTCAGCACCCTGTTCAAAGGCTTTCCTTTCTTACTGAGGGGGAAGAAACGAGCAGAGAAAATGTGCAGACAATGAGTAACAAAGAAAACAGATCCTAGAGAGGCAAGAGAATCATGCAGGCAACCAAATGATGGAGAAAACCCCGTGTGTGGCTGGACAGCCAGCAGTGTGGAGGTGCTGGAGAGATTGTGGCTCCAGGGAGGAGTGGGAGCTGAATTTAAGGATGGGCAGAAATGGAGGAGTTCCCTGCAGAGGCTGGGAGATGCTGAGCTCGAGAAGTGGCTCCATTTCTCGCTGCACCCAAAGGAATAAAAGTTGCCTGCTCCCAGGAATTCTCATCACTCCAGTGGAGAGGCTTTGCTGGGATTATGGAAGGGCATGAAAATAACAGATAGATCCAAAATATCTGATAACAAACCTGTGACAAGCTGCCCAGAAGGATCCTCTTACACCAAGAACTTTGGTTGTGAAGGGCTCCCCCAGCAGCGTCTCCTCCCAATGTCACACCAGGGTGCAAAGTGACACTGGGGCTTCAGGTGCATCCCAGGCCAGAATGAACCAGGATTTGTCCGATCAGGTGGTTTCAAGTCATTGTTTTCCATGGTCTGAAAGGTTTTGCTGCTCTGCCCTGAGAGAAATCTGCCAGGAAAGAAGAGGCACAAATGAAGCAGGACACAGTAATCACAGAGCCATGGAATGGTTTGGGCTGGAAGGACCTTAAAGCCCAGCCAGTGCCACCCCTGCCATGGGCAGGGACACCTCCCACTGTCCCAGGCTGCTCCAATGTCCAGCCTGGCCTTGGGCACTGCCAGGGATCCAGGGACAGCCCCAGCTGCTCTGGGCACCCTGTGCCAGGGCCTGCCCATCCTCCCAGGGAACAATTCCTTCCCAATATCCAACCTGAATTTCCCCTCTGTCAGTCTGAACCCATTCCCGTTGTCCTGGGAAACAGCTCCTCAAAAAAGTGTCTGGGAGGCTCAGGTCTCCAAACCTCAGGGATGTCCTTCAGGATGAAGGAATTTCCCAACTTCAGGACACAGTTTTTTATAGAGAATCTTTGCTCTCATGGTGTCTGTCCTCACAGCCGTGTGTGACTTGCAAATCATCCTCGTTCCCCCTCCTTTTCCCCTCAGCAGATGTTTCCAGAGAAAGAATAAGGCTGTAAAAGGGAAAGCAAAAACGGTACAAGATGTGACACTTAGAGGAAAAAAAATAATAAATAAATAAAAGGAGGGGGAAAAAAGTGGTTTCAAAACTCTTTGCTCAGACAGCCCCATGTGATTACAGCATTTATCAGTGTCTATCTCAACACGGAGCAGCTCCAGCTTGGAAAGAGTGACACATGCAGAGCACAAAATAACAGGGCTGCCAAGGGATCCTGAATGGGAACAAAACCCACGGCAGCTCAGGATGGAAAGCACAGCAGGAGCCCCATGTCTGGGCTGCTCAGCAATTACTGGGACAGAGACTGCACAGCCACATTCCTGCAGGGGATGTCCAAGCCCAGCCCTGCCTGGAGGAGAGAACTTCCCTGCTCTGCTCCCCTGGCAGGGCAGATCCATGGATTTTCAAAGCAGAATGCCTGGAGCAGGGGATGTTCAGTGTCTCCACAGTTCCTGGAGAATGCCAGGAGAAGAGTTCCTGTCTAAAGGAGGGGAGATTTAGATATAAGGAAGGATTTTATTAGATTAGGTTGGGCAGGCCCTGGCACAGGGTGCCCAGAGCAGCTGGGGCTGCCCCTGGATCCCTGGCAGTGCCCAAGGCCAGGCTGGACATTGGGGCTGGGAGCAGCCTGGGACAGTGGGAGGTGTCCCTGCCATGGCAGGGGTGGCACTGGATGGGCTTTAAGGTCCCTCCCAACCAGAACTCTCTGTTCCTATAACTCTGCCTTGTCCTATTGGCTTCCTCTGCATTAATAGGGAAGCAGGATTTGGGTCCTGGTGGTGGCCAGGCTGTGGTCACTCCCCTGTGTCCACTCATCAGCCCAGCCTGGGCTCCTGCAAGGGATCAAACTGATGAAAGGACAAACCTCCCAGGAGAAAGGGAGTCACACCCTCACCTGTGCCCTCGGTGGGAATTCCTGGCACGACCCTGTTCCCTGCCAGGTGCCAGGGAAGGATTGTTTTCCACCCAGCTGGCCTCGAGCAGCAGGGTCAGCGGAGGCTGAGGCTGGAGGCCCCAGAACTGGCTGTGCTGGGCTGGCAGCCCCAGCCTGAGCTGCTTTGGAGCCTCAGCCTTCAGCACCCTGCATCGCCCCATCATCACCTGCTGCGCCTTCCCTCAGGAGACATCAACACTTCAAAGACAGTCCAGGTGACTTAGGGAACCCTGAGCGCAGTGAGGAGCAGCTCTCCCTCCCCCTGCCCAGCCAGACTGACCTGCAACCCCCTACAGACATTTTCCAGGTCCTATTTGAGTTTCCAGAGTTGCCTGTCCCTCCTGGCCACCAGCCCAGGCCCCTCAGCAATCAGTTTGGAATTCTGGGGGTTCTAGCCTGAGAATAAACCTGGTAAATGTGATTTTCTGGGAGGGCTTTGGGCTCGTTCTAGAGGTGCCTGCCTGTGATTTATCCTCCCTATCCCTACCCAGACACTCAACCTAACCCAGAGCCACTTGAGCTCCATTTCCCACTTACTGTGCATGACCTTTCCAGAGAGGGAAATGCTTTCCCATTATCTGGTTAAAGGCATCTTTACTTTGCCATTGTATTTCTCAGCCATTTTCCCGTAAATCTCAGTAAAACAGCCGGGGTTGCTGCAAGAGCTGCTTTAACAATGAAAGCAGCTTCTCCCTAAAAGTTGTACTCAGCCTAATGAAGATCCATCTGCTACAGCACAAAACTCACAGAAATAATGAGGGGAAAGAGGTTTGGTGATCACATCCCTCACTCTGCGAGCAGCCAGGAGCTCCCCTGCCTGTTGTGAAGGAACAGAGGAACATTTTGTGCCCTTTGGCTTGCAGTCAGTAAATAACGAGAAGCAGGCAGCTGCTGAACGTTTGCCCAGCCTGAGCCGCTGGTAACAGCCAGGGCTGAGGCAGAGTCACAGGTCAGACCCGAGCCCTGCAGAAATGCGAGGGCAGAGGGGACCTTTGTGTGCATTAGAAATGTCAGCAGCTCTCTGATGTTGGCTGGGCTGCCCTCCAAGGCTTTGTGGGACATTCTGGACAAATGGGAAGCAGCTGAAATCAAGCAGCCGCTTCTCCTGCTGAGGGTTCGGTGCTGGGAGCCAGCAGAGTAAAGGCAGCACTGAATTTCCGTGGCCCTGGATTTCCTGGGATGCTGCCTCACCACACACACCACAGACTGCTCACCACATCCTCATGCTCATGGTCCCAAAAGGGACCTTCCTGCCTGATACATCCAAGCCAGGTTGGACCTGGGCAGGGATTTCACCTCTGCTGTGCCCCGTGCATTCCCACAGGACCAGCTGGAAGAGCTCCAGCCCCAAAGGGAGATGGAACCACCCAGCACTCGCTGTCACCACGTCCATCTGTCCCTCTCCGTGCTCTTGCCATGCCTGCAGCAGCAGAGTTAGGGCTGGAACAGAGAAGTTGCCTTGGCACAGCTTGGGGCTGTCCCTGACACCTGCTGAGCACCCTGGGCAGAGCTGGGACCTGCAGGATGTGCCGCTGTCCCCACCTGCTCAGCCTGCCCACTGAAGTACCCTCAGCTCTCTGCAAACCCCAAAATGAGACACCCAGAACATGGATCCAACATTAGGTAGGGGATGGTGACACTCCTGTCATTAACGCAACCCTTAAAGCGGCTGCTGGGTCCTCATAGGGAATCCCAGAATCCCAGGATGGTTTGGGCTGGAAGGGACCTTAAAGATCATTCAGTTCCACCCCAACCAGACCTTAGCACCTGGCAGAGGTCAGGCCAACACCCTGAGGCCAGGGCACAGCAGGGGCACAGGAGCTCAGGACAACACTTGACCCCAAAGGTCTCATCCCAAGGGGAAGGGCTGTTCTTAAACCCGGCAGGAGAAATCAGGAATCACTTCATCAGACTTCCCAAAATGGGTTTTCAAAGGTCCTCTGTCAACTTTGTGCCAAGGCAAGAGAGAGACAGACAGCCTGTCTGGGCACTGCCTTCCAAAGGGATTTATCTGACCACGCCGAGAATCCAAGCAGAAAGCAGCAGAGGCAGTTAAATGCTCCAAATACTTTGTCTTCTGTCAGCATCAGTATCTGGAATTAGGTCCTGAGAGATTCACCCTTGGAAAATATCTTCAAGATGAGTGAGTCCTCCCAAGGCCCAGCTGAAAATTTCATTGTTGATGAAGATAACCGGTCCGTTTTTGACCAAAGCCATCCAAAAAAAGCCCAACCAAATCACATTTGCCTTTCAACTTTGGCCAAGGAAACACAAAGTTCTTTCTCAGAGTTTGCATTTCCTTATGGAAAAAATAGAAAGAAAAGCCAACTTTATGAAAGGAGTTTTTCATTAAACAGATGCTCCTTCACAAGGCAATTCCTTCTAGGACTTGAATTCCCAGAAAAAATGTCCAGACTGTTCAAAGTGGGCAGTTCTTCTCTGTCCTACAAGCCTTGGGTAGAAGACATTTATAGGATTCAAAAAATAAAGGCAATTTCCATTCTCAGACTCAGGGTGGGATCCTTGGGACTGTTCTGTGCAGGGCCAGGAGCTGGATTTGCTGATCTTTGGGGATCCCTTCCATTTTGGGATATTCTGTGATGGTTTCTCAGTGTTTATGGCAAAGCTGAGACTTGCAGGGGTGTGCAGGAAGATGAATCCCACGGGTTTCTGGAGCATCCCAAGCCATTTTCCACATCTCCAGATAATTGGGATGCTTGGTGCTTTAGCTCCAAAACTGCTGCCCTGTCTTCACAGAAAGGAAAACTTTGCCTTGAAGTTTTCCTTTCCAGGTGACTCAGTGTGAGGAACCTTCAGCCCAGACTCACGGATATCTCTAGATTTACTTGGAGCTGAAGGTGGATTTGCTGGAGAAGGGTCATTTTCATGGCAAACCCCTTCTGAATTGCCTCCAAATGCTCCATGTCCACACAAAAAATCCCAAAAGCCTCCGTAGGAAGGGCACAGCCTGGAAGAGGCCATTTTCCAGCCCCATCCCTCACTCCCTCCCTGTTCCATGAGCTCAGGGAGCCGTGGCATGCCCAGCACTAATAACACACACTCCAAGCACACTTCCCTGCTTTTGTCCCTGCTCACGGGCAGCATTTCCATTTCCTCTTCCATTTGGGAAAGCAGAATTACAGCAGAGACCAGGACTGGTTTAACAAAAGTATTGGCGAGGCAGCGCTGGAGCCCATTAAGTGAGAGCTTGGCTTTCATGCTAATTTTCTTTTTAATAAAGAACAAATGGGCCAGGCTGCCACACAAAAGCGTGGAGCTGCTCTGAAACAAGCAGGAGCGGAGCTGGGAGCAGCACAGCCCCGCTGTGTTATTATGTTTTGGGGGTGGAAAACTCCTACAAATCATTTGTATCCGTTGTCTAAATGGAACGCGCAGGGAATAATTTGAAGCAGGGAGGCATTAAGAAAGTAAAGGATCCACTTCTGCACTCGTTTGCTCGGCTTAAACTCCTTGCTTTGTTTGCTGCCCTTGTTAGAGAAATTGTGCCTTAGTTAAACTTAAAATATGAGTGTGATTATCAGACCCAAATATAAACCAATACAGAACAGAAAACACTATTCATAGCCACGGAGAGCAGGAGCTTTACATAATTTCCATAGTGTGTCATGCACTTCGAGGAAGGAGAAAAAGGTCTTGAAAAGAAGCAGCTGACAGGGAAATCATTATGAGAGATTTTTATGCTCACAGGGTAGTCTTAAACGAGAATAATGTTGCTCAGGAAAATAACACTTGCAAAGTTATTTGGGCCTGAAGTTCCGCACAGGCTCCTCGTGGGCTTTGCAGAAGTGCTGAATCAGGGCAGGAGAGGCAAAACATTTGCACGGGAGCCATGCAGAGAAATCAGCACTTCTGGCTCTCAGCATGCCCTGCAAGGCTACAGGAGAGGATTTCTCCCTCCTGCATCCCTGGCCTTGTCTGGGAGCAGGGGGCAATCCATGGGGATGGAAACAATCCATGGGGATGGAAACAATCCATGGGGATGGGAACAATCCGTGGGGACAGGGGCAATCCATGGGGATGGAAACAATCCATGGGGATGGAAACAATCCATGGGGACAGGGGCAATCCATGGGGACAGGGGCAATCCATGGGGATGGGAACAATCCATGGGGATGGGAACAGTCCATGGGGACAGGGGCAATCCATGGGGATGGGAACAATCCATGGGGATGGAAACAATCCATGGGGACAGGGGCAATCCATGGGGATGGAAACAATCCATGGGGACAGGGGCAATCCATGGGGACAGGAGCAATCCATGGGGACAGGAGCAATCCATGGGGATGGGAACAGTCCATGGGGATGGAAACAATCCATGGGGACAGGGGCAATCCATGGGGATGGGAACAATCCATGGGGATGGAAACAATCCATGGGGACAGGGGCAATCCATGGGGATGGGAACAATCCATGGGGATGGAAACAATCCATGGGGACAGGGGCAATCCATGGGGATGGGAACAATCCATGGGGATGGAAACAATCCATGGGGACAGGGGCAATCCATGGGGATGGGAACAATCCATGGGGACAGGGGCAATCCATGGGGATGGAAACAATCCATGGGGACAGGGGCAATCCATGGGGACAGGAGCAATCCATGGGGACAGGAGCATCCTGCTGCCCCTTCTAAGGGTCTGAGCTGCAGCCCAGCCCCGGGGTGTGGGCAGGGTGTGAGCCAGTGCTGTCAGTGAGGTTAAATAGGCCTAAAGCAGGGAATTGGACAAATGGATTCATCCCTGGTGCCTGCCAGGCTCTCCTGGGAATGGTGTGGAGCTGGGGAAGCACAACCAGCCCTGCTGAGGCCAGAAGCAAGCCCCAGAGCAGGGCTCGGTCACACCTGCAGCAAACTGAGCTGCGGGAGCGGCCTGGGCGAGCTGAGGGAGGAGAACGTGCACCAGCACTTCCTCAGCTGGACTGATCCTCCAAAAATCTCCAGTCAGGCTTTAAAGTCGAGCTTTAGAGCCACCTAAACTCAACCAGGGTAGAGAGAGTGCTCAGCAATGTGCAGAGACTCTGCCAAGCCAGCAGCAGTGTCGCTCCCTCCCCACGTGAGCAGAGCCAGGGGCTGCCCCAGCAGCATCAGCTGGGCCTGTCCCTTTAAGCAAAGCTTCAAATCTGGTGCTGAACGCTCACTCCCGGTTTTCATTTATTTATTTATGCTTTTAATTCTCTCCTAGATGCCGGGAAACATATTTGCATTTCATTAAAATGTATTTTCCCCACTTAGTTCTGCATTCTTTCCTGGCAAATGTTCCCTTTTTGTCATTTTCCCTGGGCCTGGAGCAGACTCAACGTGGTGCAGCTGCTTTGCTTTAACAGCCCCTGGAACCTCAGGCTGATTCCTCATCCTGAATCCCTGTGGGCACCTCAGGAGCTGCTGGAGCTGATGGATCATCAGCTGCCACAGGTCACCACAGCCTGAGGGACACAAGGAACAACACCTGGGTCCAGAAATCTGAAGGAAGTGGGCAGGTCCTGGATCTGGAGCACTGCCAAAGGGGCTGAGGGTGGGATTTAGCAGGGATTGGGCACATCAGTGCCAGCTTTTCTCTCTGCTGGAAGCAGCCTGGCTGGCACAGCTGGCCACCAGCACCTTGTCACTGCAGCCAAGGCTCTGCCCAAGGCCCTGCAGGATCTGGGGACATGCAGAGTGTCCAGGTCCCACTTCCCACTCAGCATTTCCCCCACACAGACTCACATCCATCCAGCGCTGATGGGCCTGGCCAGAGGAACAGCCTTCGTGCCAGCACAGAAGTGACATCTTTGTAATCCTGAACCATGTCACCCCATCCCATCCCATCCCATCCCACTGCAGATGCTCAGTGATGAGTTCATTCCTCAGTCCCCATCCCTCTTCCCACGCGTGCTGGTGTCCAGCTCCTCCCGGAGCTGCAGGACACACCATTCCCAGAGGAATCCATGTCCCTCTCCCTGTCTCTGACGGTTCTTTTCCTGCCAAATGGGTTCAAAGCTGTCCTGAGCCTCATTACAGACCAACTCTGCTCCTGGCCACCAGTGACCTTGCCTCTGGAACTTTTTCCCTGGGTGTCTCACTCAATCCCATCCCAGCTTGAACACCATCCATATTTAATTATCAGAGGTGCTTTTAAAGCTCTGTGTCCTCCTCAGCCGAGGTGTCCTGTCCTGCTCTGCTCACCAGACCATGAGAGAGGCTCGCTGAGGCTGGACCTTGGCTCCAGGAGGTGAAACTCAGCCTGGTTTTCAGTGGAAGCAGGTCCTGCTGGTGATTTACTACATTTTAGCATCTCGAAGATGTTAAAAGCAACCTCTGCCCCTCAACCACTTTTTCTTCCAGCCCTACATTTAAGCTCAGCACATGAAAAGCACCAGGAATGCAAAGCACCATTAATATTTAAGTCAGATTTGCAGAAGGATAAATTTAAGCGTTGTAGAAATTAACTGGATAAAGAGAAGAATTTCCTGGAGTAAAGAGCTTAAGCCAAGTCAAACATTTTAGTGCAGGAACACTCTCCCTTCTCCCTGGCTGCCCAAATGTTTGCAGACACAGACAAACAGCCAGTGCTCCTGAAGGTGTGATCCCAGTGCCAGGGACAGAGGTTTGGGCATCACAAGGGTCAGTGTCCCCACATCAGCACATCAGCATCACCAGGTGTCACCGCTCTGTCTCCAAACAGCTCCTCTCTCCCAGAAAAGGGCCGAGGGATGGGGCTCCCAGGCAGCTCTGGTGAGCTGGGCACCAGTGAAGCTCCCGCTTCTGGGGCTGGGAGGTGATTCCCAAGCCCCAGGGAGCCAGCAGGGAGGCAGCTCCATCCCACAGGATGGCACCAACTCCACTGCAGGAATGCAAATAAATCCCCTTTTCTTCCCGGTAATTTGTTTCTGTGCAGAATAAATTGAATATGTAATTTCATTTTCTCTCTTGGAGCATTAACAACCTTGGAATTGTTGGGATTCACAATGAAGACAACAAACAAGTAATTACTGACGAGCTGATATGGCTGTGGAGAGGAGAATGCGATTGATTTTAATTCTCGGCAGCCCTGTTTACTCTCCCCTTGCATTAGGCATAATAAAGTGTTACAGTAGATTATGTTCTGCTGTAAAATAGTTCCTATCAGCCACCACAAACTGCTCCTCATTAGGGAACAGCCCTCCACCACCCTGCTCCTCACAGCATCCTCTGGGAAGGGCCTTGCCACCCTCACAGGGAAGAATTTCCTCCTAGTACTTAACTTAAACCTACTCTTTCAGCTTAAAACCATTCCCCTTTTCCTGCCACTCCGTGGCCTTGTCCAAAGTCCCTCTCCAGCTCTCTGCAAACCCCTTGAGTACTGAAAGGGGCTTTAAGATATTCAAAACCCCACTGTGCAAGGCCATGAGCAAACGGCTCTCAGGGACAAATCTGTTCGGTCCCCACACTCAGGTTTTGATGATCCTCACCCTGCAGGAATCCAGCAGAGAGCTGGAGCTCGCAGGGATCCATCCTGATGAGATGGGATGGGATGTCTCTCCCAAGGCCAGCAGCTCCCAGCCATGGCTGCTCCTCCTCGAGAGACTTTTCCTTGTACATTCCTTGGAAACTTCACCCTGGACACCAGGCTGTTCACTGCCTTTCCAACAGCCAGGAGCTTCCCAGCATCCTGAAGGAAGATGCAGAGCCACTGTCCTTCGAGCCAAGGTTTGGCCCAGGTTGGGTTTCTGGTAACATCACAGAGTGATGGCCACAAAGTCGTAGAACTGCAATTAATCAAATGAAGTTGATTGTGATGTGAAATTTGAGGTGCACAACGCAGCTGGTGGTGAATCCTTCACACGTCAGGAGAGCTGGACGCTGTTTCTTTTGCCAGCAGAGGCTTCTTTCCCAGGGAAAGCAGGACTCCTGGGTTTGGTCACTCTTTGGAAGGCTGACCCTCATCGTTCTGTGTCTCGGTGCTTCTGGGTGTTCAGGAGAAGCAGAAATCTTGCCCTCTCTCCCCAGATTTGCCCACAGTTTCTGTGGTCAGCCTGGAGCGTGGAGAGCACAGATTTGCAGCTGGGGAAGGGAGCTCTGATGGGTGGGCATGGAGTGTTCCAATGGCCCTGAGAGGATCACAGAAACATGGGAATGTTTGTGAGGGACCACTGGAGTCCACAGCCCACTCAGAGCAGGGTGGGCTTTAGGTCAGGAAATGGATTAGGTCAGCATCTGGAAAACTCCAAAGGATGGAGAGGGATTGCACTGAGTCTCTGAAACCCTTCCCACCCTGAACCGCTGTCGTGGTGAAGCCATTCCCTGGCTGCACTCTGTCCCCTCCACCCCGTCCCCTCCTGTCCCCCCGGCTCTGTCCTTGCTGTCACCACCCTCTGAAGAGTGAGGAACTGCCAGGAGGCTCCTTCAGCCTCCTCTTTGTCCCCATCCATGCGATCTGTGCCCCAGGGAGCTGCCAGCTCCATGGATGGTGACATCCCAATGAAACCTCTCCAACCAACATGGCACAAATTCCCTGGCAGTGACTCTGGCCTGAGCTGGAAGGTTCAGGAGGTGAAGTTCACCCGGTGCCTGTCCCCTCCCAGGGCTGGGCAGGACGTGGTGCCCATTCCAGAGGCTCAGGGATGCTCTGGAATTTGCCACGTTTAGCTCCAGAGAGGTTTTTGCTCCTTCTCTTCACATGTCTGAGGGCACAACTCTGAGACAGGTGCTGGAAATGCCTCCTGTCGCTGTTTTCGTTGGCTCCCCATCATTTCTGGAGGTGTTTCTGCAAGAAATTCTTGGAATGTCATTAAAATGGGCCTTTTTCCATGTTCATGCTGTTTCCTGAGCTCTACCTCCACTTCCATAACATCTGAACAGACGTTTGATGCTCTGCCTTAAATTAGGTCCTCGTGTTCCACGCAGAGTTCAGCAGCTCTCTGAATGATCTTTCGGAGCCTAATTAATTATTTAAAGAAGTTTAAATGGTGAGTGATCTTTAAAGGAGGCATTGTCTCATCTCAATTATCTTTTCGGGGGTTTCTCTGCTCTCTCTGAGTTCGGTATGAGAATTGCTTAAGCGCTGTCAGATAACTAATTCCCCAATTAATATAACTAATGTTTACACGGGGATGAATTCCTATTTTAGCAGCACTTGCAGCACCAAGTGACCTTGCTAAACTCCCACACTGAGTATTTCCCTCGCAGGACACAGATACGCCGATTTTATTACACAAATATTCATCTTTATTACAAGATATTCCCAAATTAACCTCTTGGAAGAGGCTTCTCATTTGATAAAGAGCACAGGTTGCTGCACTGAGGAAAAGCCATTAACATCTAATTAAGCACCACAATTATCCAGTAGGATTTCTTGGTATCTCATTCAAAACTTTTTCTTCCTTTCCAGCTCCCAAAGAACATGAAAAATGCAGGGTGAAAGGTGTTGCCAAGAAACAAATCCTCTCAGGACAAAATTTACAGCCCTTCATGAGCAGATTTAGGTGAAAGCTTTGGGATTTTTGTGTGAGGGAAACTCTGCTGGCAGAGCTCAGGAATCCTGAGCCAAATCCTTCATTTCCTCCCATCCCTCACAACTTCCTAAAATCCAATTCCTGCAGGCTCTGCCACTGGAGCAGAGTCTTTCCCACTTCAGCATCTTTGGGGCTGTGCTGAGGTGAGGTGATGCTGGCCAGAATTTTGTCTGGCCAATCTGACAATTTATAACACGGAAAACGCTCCATGCCCAGGTTTTTGGGAAGCACCATGCCCTGGCATGAGTCAGCCACTGGCAATAAAGGATTTGGAAAACCTCTGGGATGTGCAGACCCTTCAGCCCCATCCCAGGCCCACCAGAAGCAGTGGGGGAGGGAGTTCTGGCCCAAAACAGCAATATTTGGATAAATTTTTTCTGCAGACCGAGTTTGGATAGACTTTTCCCTGCTGATACTTAATTTAAAGTCCATTTAACAATGCTAGTTTAATGTATTTTGATTGAATTTTAATTGGTATTCAAGCGAGCTCGGGACAAATTGTCGATTAAAAATGCATAACTGGGTGTGAAACAAATTTGCAAAATAAAAATCCCAATAAATTTGTGTTAAGCTCTGTAACTGCTCAAACGTACACACATGAAGTGTTTGGATCATGGCAGTGCTATGGGGTGGAAGAGTTCAGGATGGTTTTTACTCACACTCTCTAAAAGTTATGGAATTGGGGAGGGAAATAATGATTATCCTTGAATCAAGGACCTCCAGAGCTTCTCACTGCAAAGGATTTGATTTCCCTCTGCTGCAGAGAGAAATATGGGATGCTGAGACCTCCTGGTCCATCAGAGCATCTGCAATCCATCAGGAATTTCTCATTCCCTCACAAATTCCTCCTTCTCGTTTTTGAGTCAAGTTTTTAACCTTCACCCAGGCCCCACCATGGCACGGGAATGAAAATAGAAAAGGGGAAAGTCAAAGTAAAAAATGGGAAAAATCAAAGTAGAAAAGGGGGGAAAATCAAAGTAGAAAAGGGGGAAATTGCCCCAAAATAAATGGGGTAGGGGAGGGAGGGTGAGAGAAGAGTGCAGGGAGAAGCTCAGGGTGCAAGCACAGCTGAGGCTTTCCAGCAAGGTGGCAAAAAATTGGAAGAAATTCAGGGAAAAGTTTGTCTTTCATGAAGGTCAGTGCAGATACCTGGAAAACGAACAAACCTCACTTCTGGTGGTGAAGAGCAGAGTGAAAGAGAAAAATATCCACGAGGAACTGGAAAGTTGGGAGGAGCAGACTCCAGAGTGAGGCCCAGTTCGGTGGAGTTCCGCATTTGAGGGAATCACAACAGGGCTCCAACCCTAGAAAAATGGATTTCACTTAAATTTACCAAAACCACAACAGTTTTCTGGTGGCCAGAGAGTTTGAGATTGTTTGATGGACTTTGGGGGAAAGACCAGGAAGCTGCAGGTGACTGAGCTGTCAAAATGCAAGGAGTGTGCAGAGGAAAATCGAGAGAGGATGTTCCAAGGGCAGGACAACAACAAGCAATTCAAGAAGCCTGTGAGAAGCTAAAGAAAGGATTATTTATATATATAAAATTTTTTTTCTTGCAAAGACAGCATCAGCTTTTGGGAAGAGGCACAATCCCTAAAAAAAAAAAAAAAAAAAAAAAAAAAAAACCCACAGTCATTTTATAAAATCCTGAAAGAAGAGAGGACCAAAATTCTGTTCAAGAACCTTCCAGGCTCTTCCAGAGCCCAGGGATCAGGCCACGATTCAATGGGTGTTCAGTCTTGATTCCCATTCCAGCTCTGAGCAGGGACTGGGACTTCCCACTGCACCTCCAGGTGCAAGAACCAGCGATCGGAAAGCCCAGCCAGACTGGAGAGATCTAAAATCCAGATCAGGCAGTTAGAAAATCATTTCTACTGCAGGACACTGGGAGGTAAAACAAAATCTTGCGTGGATAACTTGGTGATATTTTTTTTTTGGAAGCAAATCCTCATTTCAGGGCTGTTTCCTTCACAGAGAGTGGGATTTGTTGTGGAGAGCAACATCTGAGCTTGTTATCCCGGAGTTTCTTACCAAGCAGGAGAGAACAGAGCCTTGTGGAGCACGGCTCAGCTGCCCCAGCACTGACACCCACGCCAGCATGAGAGGATGTGCATGAAACACCTGCAGCTGCTTCTGGCAGCTGGAAAGGGAACCTGGCCCAGCTCTGATGTAAATATTTGCACTGAAGACATCGAAATCTCTCTGATTAATCCTGCCCTGGGCCTCTCAAACAGAAATTCTACTGCTAAGGACATAACCTCTCAAAGCAAGAAAACTGGGAGATGAAGAGAAGGCAGAACTAAGGGAAAATCTGCTCCTGATAAAGGAGAATTGAATTCCAGGGAAGGAGACAAACACTCCAGACAGAGGAAATGCACAACAGTTTTTGATATTGCTACAAAGCAGGTATTAAAGAAAGGTACCACTAACTCCAAACTGAAATTGTGTGGGTAAACAGGCTCTGAAAGAAGCAGCTCTGTGGTTAGCTCGGGCTGTTTGGTTATATGAGGAAAAATCAATGTTTTTGCCCTTCCAGAAGGTGCTGGATCCCTCATTCCCCCAGCCTGGGCTTTATTCATCCTGGACTGTGCTGGTTTGCCATCCTGGTGTTATGAAATGTTTCACCACACCTCTGTAGATATCATTACCAATCTGTTTTGCATATCATTAGAAATAGAAGAGCTCAGGTTAGTCAGATGAGACCTACTTTCCCTGAGGTTGTTGACTGGTGTTAAATATAATCCCGTGTTGACAGAATCCCATCTCAGCTTCTCCAGTGTTCCCATGGCTGGGGTCAATCTCCCAAGCCCCTCTGGAATTTGGCAGGGCTTTAACACCCTCCTGACCCTCAGGGATCTCCCTTTTGGGGCTCCTCAGCACAGGTTTTTCTGTGTTTGCCAGATATTTTCCCTGATGACAAATATTGTTTAACATCATCCTTCCCTGTCAAAGGACCGGAAAATAATTCATCCTCCTCATGTACTATTCACCCCGCTTCTTCCCAAATTCAGAACAGATTGATTTCTTTATGTTCATCAGAATTTATGCTTTTTTTATCCCTTTGTTGTGCCAGCCACAGATTTTCCCAGCTGCTCTGGCGTGACAGTGATCTCCAGTTCATAACTTCTAACACACACTAATTGCCATCAGTGTTTCTGTGGCTTTAGTTTTTGTTTTATTTTACTTGTGTAGCTGCTGTCTGTGCTTCCTTCCTGCACTCCACGGTCAGACCCTTGGGGAAGGGAAGGAAAAATGGGAAAGGCCGGACAGAGGGGCCCAGTGTCCACCCCACACCCTCTGCACTCCCTCGATGCTTCTTCACCAACACAAGGAGCAACTGAACAGTAACAAAACCCCATCCTCTGACCTGGAGCAGCTCCAGTTTCTCCTTTTCCTGTGGGAACAGACCCCGAGAACATCTTTGGTGCAGGAGAGGAATCCCCAAATCGAGACAATGGGCTGGGGGGCAATAGGGACAGGGTGATGACACACCCAGGACCCCATTCCCTGCCACCTCATCTGCTTTTCTGGTGGCCTCACACCCCCAAAACAGCCCCCAAGCCTCAGGTGAGCTTTTGGGGTGGTTGATGCTGTGAGTGACAAGTCCCTTTGTGGTCATGAACAACAGAGCAACCAGAGCAGCTGGGGCTGCCCCTGGATCCCTGGCAGTGCCCAAGGCCAGGCTGGACATTGGGGCTTGGAGCAGCCTGGGACAGTGGGAGGTGTCCCTGCCATGGCAGGGGTGGGATGGGATGGGATGGGATGGGATGGGATGGGATGGGATGGGCTTTAAGGTCCCTCTAACCCAAAGCATCCCGTGGTTATTCCACGAAGTGCCAGCTCTCCCCACCCCAGCACTGTCCCCTGACCTGAGCAAACCTCTGTTCATGCACAGAGAGGGAGGCTGGAAGCCCAGACCTTTACTGGTGCACCTGGACGCCTTCCTTAACCCTTACAGCCCCTCCCCAGGAGCACAGGACAGGAGGGACACCTGCGGGTGTGACCAGTGCCCACAGCAGTGACAATGAGCTGGGGGCAGGAGCAAGCTGCTGATTAACCCCTTGTTGTGCGCAGGTGAAGCACAGGCAGTGGGAAGGCACTGGGAGCCAGCTGTGCCTCCAGCTGCCCTCCCGAGGGGGTGGCACTGGGTGTACCTGTCACTGTCCCTTACACAGCCCAGAAAGCCCCGGGCTCTGTGGGGCAGAGCAGGAGGAAGAACCAGGCCCGTGATGGTTCCCAGCTCCGGGGAGGGGCTGCCTTCACTGCGAGCAGAAAAACGAGACTGAGAAATGCCAAAGCGTGAAAAGATCTGGCTGAGGACACCAGCTGTGTCCTGGGGCAGGTTTAGTCACACATCTGCCCAGTCTCAGCTCAGAGGGCTGTGAAAAGAACCATTTCCCTCTTCTTCAGCATGAGACACCGGTGAGAGAACAGGCAGAGCCCAAGGAGCTGGGGAAAGAGAAATGTTTTCCATATAGGCTTTTAAAAGCACGATTGTTTTTCCCTGCAAATGAAACATAAAGCTCCAAGTTTGCAGCCAGCTGGAGACAGCACAGACAGGAAGGAGCTGGGACAGGTACCTTGAGATCTGTGCAGCTTCTGCCACATGAAGTTATGGAGGTCCCTGGTCCCACGTCACACCGGTGATCATCCCTGCCTGGGGCCAAACCAAACCCAAACCAGACCGTAAGGATGTCCCTTTAGCATTTCCCTCTGTTTTTGTTGGGATACCACTGATGATGAGTGCAGTGGTCCATGAATTCTTTACGACAGTCCTCACTCTGGGGAGAACCATCAGCTCTGGCAGCACTGACAGCAGAAGTTTTCAGTTTTCAACACAGGAATAACAATCCAGAGATTATGCAGATGAGTGAGCTGTGTTCATGACTTCTAAATCTGACTTAAAACCGGTTAAACTGAAATCTTAAGCAGCCTCTGAGAAACTGAACGTCTGACAAACTCACAAAGCATTGCTGATGCTGAGGGGGGTTTTGGGCAGCCCTATTTAAAGCCATCCCTGGATGAAAAGACCCCACACAGGCCAGGGACACCAGGGTTTGGGTGAAAACAAAACAAATCCATCTGGAATGGCAGGAGGCAGTGCCCAGCATTTGCTGGCAAAACACCCACACCAGAAGCTTCCCATGGAAGTCCAGCTGAGATCCCACCATGTGATTGCTCAAAAACAAGGAAAGTCAGGAAAATTGGATGTGGCCACAAGACCAGGGGCTGCTGATGCCACACCAGGTTGTGCTGAGGTTGCAGCTGGTGAATGAGGCACTGGGAATGAATGGCCTGGGATTGCCTGCTGGGAAAGGAGCTCAGAGGGACAAGAGCTGCCCTTTTGGAGTGGTTCCACTCACAGGCACTTGGAATATTCACTGGGAAGGTCAAAAGCCCAGGTGTGCCTCTCTTCTCCTCTCCTCCCCACCACTCCCAGCTGCATTCAGCTGGTGAAGGACCTTCCCTGGGCCCCAGGAGCACCAATTATCCCATGGAAAGGAGCACCAGGGAATGCTGCCACCCCAGGCCATCCCAAGGCTAAACCCTCACAAGGACACCAGCCAAGGTCTCCCTCAGCTCAGACGAGCCCTCAGTGACTCCCTGGTGCCTCTCCTGCCCAGGTGGGAGATGTTGTGAGCACCAGGCAGGAATGAGCCTTCACTCAGCTCTGCACACCTACTCCTGCAGGGATCTCCGGGAGTGCTCCCAGCCCAGCTCTCAGGGGGTTGAAACAAGGCTGGAGGAATGCCACTGATGCCTAAGTTTAGGTGCTTAGATGCCATTTGAACTCAGCCTGTTTCCTTTAGTCGCTGCTGAATATCCCCAGTGGAAGAGTAGAAAACCATTCTGGTGGCTTGGTGTCTTGGAAAAAATAAAGAGCACAGGTGGAAATCCAAGGGGTCAGAGACAGGTGGCACTTCCCAATCCTCCTTCCAGCACATTATTTTCTCCTCACTGCAGCTTTCAGGACAGAAAAACCAGCCTGGCCAAAGGATTGGCAGCTCCCAAAGCCTCTGCCCAGAGCAGTCTGGGGCCCAAACCCATAACGTGAATTATGATCCAGCCCTGGATTGTATTGGCCAAACCAGAGGAAGTGCCAGGGACAAGGAGAGAATGATGGGTCCCACAGCAAGGAATGTGGAGGGTCTGGGCAGGAGTGTGAGGTCCAGACCCACTCTGGGAATATTTCACCTTCCTGCCTCTGCCTCACTGGGGAAACAAAAGAGATACAGATGCTGGGTTATAAATTTTAAAGCAATTCTGCTGAGAACCTCCTTTTGAATTTAGAGGCAAATTCTTCATATAAATGGATTGAGAAATTCTCCCTCTGAAGTCATCCATCTCTTAATAGGACATCCTGACACCGGCTGAGTCAATCCAGTGTCCGCTGTTGATTTGAGGGTGTTCATCCAAGGCTGACATGACATTTCTTTTGTTGACAGAGCTCATATGTTACAGCAGCCTGTCCTTCATATTTCTCTGTCTTTCACTGCTTCAGGAGCTGCACACCAGGAGAAACTGCTGCATTTACTTATTGCTTCAAGGTCCATTTCCTAGACATTCCTGCCTCCAGCAAAGGGCAGCATTCGTGTGTTAAATCCTAGATTTCAGCTGGAGAAGGATTTGCCCTGGAGATGATTCTTCAACGGCCAATACAGAAAATTCTCCAAAGTGCTGGAGCACCTGATTTTAATTTCAGGAGCAGATAAATGATGATGATATTATTCAGTGCCTTTCATCCCAAAGGATTCTTCTCCAAAGTTAGACTTTGACAGAGACATCTACCAGTGGATCTGGATGAACGCAGGCAGAACTTCATGCACCGTGGCATTTCCAGGAAGGAACAAGGCAGCTAATTTGAACTTTGTCATATCAAATTCTGAGCCTCAGGTTGCCAGGATGAGCATTCCAGCAGACAGCTCTGCTCTTGGAGCGTGATGGAATCTTCTTCACTGACAGCAAATCTCATTTGGGCAAGAAATACAGCTGTCCTGGAAGCCCAGAATGGAACAAATCCTGGGCTCTGTCTCAGGAGATGGGAAAGTGCTCTGGGAATTACAACCTTGTCCTGTCCTTGTCCTGGACACTCCAGAGGGACAGCACACTGGCCTCACCTGACAGTGGCACCTGCTGGAATTGTCACCTCATACAGGTGTGGACAGAGCACCAGCAGTGCTGGGAGCACCAACACTGCCTGGCAGGATGTTCCCTTGGGAGAAGCACCGACAACGACAACAAACCCCAGAAGAGCTCCGTGCACAAAGCATCGATCACAGGGGCTGGTGCCAGGCCTCCTCTGAAACCAGAAGTGCATCAGGGCTGAAAACAAAGGACAGGGAAGGGCAAACAGGCACTGGGAAGGTCGCTGTGACCCGTGTTCCTGCCTTCTTGTCCCTGCATCCCTGAGCAGGAACCCAGGGAAGTGCAGTGGGTGCTGCTTCCTACCCTGCAGCAGAACTTTGTGACCTTCCCATCGTCCTTACCATGGGTGAAGCCATCCCAGAAGCCTGAAAAACATTTTTTAAGTTACTGAATAACATTTAAATGATGACTGATGAGTGCTAAGGGTTGTGTGTCCCACAGGAACACACTGAGCAACCCCTGCTGCCCACGGTGGTGCCACCAGTGCCAGCACAGTGACTGTCCCTGGAGCAGGGCGGGATCCTGGGCTGCTCCCAGATGTCACTGATGGCAAATATTAAAGCAGGGACCCTCTGCTCTCCAACCCCTCCTGTGTGAGCAGGAAGCCTCGTGTTGGCTCTGGAAGTTCAGCTCCCCAGGCTCTGGATGTGTCCCTGCTCTCCACAGGCAGGAGCTGTGAGATCCCTGCTCTGCACAGGCTGGGAGCTGTGAGATCCCTGCTCTGCACAGGCAGCAGCTGTGAGATCCCTGCTCTCCTCGGGCTGGGATCTGTGAGATCCCTGCTCTCCACAGACTGGGAGCTGTGAGATCCCTGC
>NW_024581053.1:849621-868632 GCF_017639235.1 Corvus kubaryi
ATCCCTGCTCTCCACAGGCTGGGATCTGTGAGATCCCTGCTCTCCACGGGCTGGGATCTGTGAGATCCCTGCTCTCCATGGGCTGGGATCTGTGAGATCCCTGCTCTCCACAGGCAGCAGCTGCCCTGCAGTCAGGCTGCCTCTCCAGGAAGCTGTTGCTGCTGGCAGCCCGATACTCACATCCCTGCCCTGCTGAGCACATGGTCCAGCTCAAGGAGAGCCCAGGGACCTCTGTCCCAGCCCCAGGGGTGTCACAGGCTCTGCTGCCATTCCCGCAGGAGAGCTGCTCTCCCTCCTTGGTGCTCTGTTGCTCTTTGCCTCATAAAGTTTTATTAAAGACTTACAAGGGATTTTCTGCACAGCTGCCCAACCAATGCCCTTCACAGCACATCTCCAGTCCTTTAAATATTCACGAGGCTGGGGCTGCTGCTTAATTGAATTTCCTTTATGGATGGATCAGTTATTTCTCATCTCCTGCAGCCAAGGTGCACATTAAGTACAAAGCTGGGGTAGGAGACCAAGGAAGCAATTCCTCTTTGGTCAGTGGCCTCACCCCTGCTGGGATCAGGTCTCCAGTACCATTCTTCTCCCTAGACAGTCTTCAAATCACAGATTCATGGAATAATTCATGCCAGGATGGACTGCCAGGGGTCTCCAGTCCAAGCCCTGCTCAGGAAGGGATGCCAGCAAAGTCAGAGGAGGTTGCTCAGGGTCTCAAGTTTCAAGCATCCAAGGATGGAGATCACACCTTTACTTCAAGGCTGGCTGTCCCCCATTTTGAACTTTTCATTTTCGCTCACATTTACTGAGATTCCTGCTGGCTGTGTCTGTTCCCCTCCTGTCCTTTACAGTGCACCTCCACCAAGAGCCAGCTCCACCCATCCCACAGCCTCCCTCAGGAACAGCAGGAGCCTCTCTCAGCCTTCTGTTCTCACCACCAAACCATCTCAGCACAGCCCCATCGTGCTCCAGCCCCCAAAGCAGACACAGCACCTCAGATGCGACCTCAGGAGAAGAGGGAGAATGATCCCCTCCCTCAGGCTGCTCCCTGTGGCCCTGCCAGCACAGCCCAGCTGGCCTGCAGAGACACCAGAAACTGCCACCAGCTCTTGCTGGCCACCAGGAGCTGACGTTGGTCCCACTGCCCCAAATGCAGAATTATTGCAGCCCCTGCTTTTCCCCTGAATGGAGCAACGGGCAGAAATGCACTGAGAGCAGCCAGGAGACCAGGACAAAATCCAGAAGCTGTCTCAGCCTCCCCTGCTGCTCCCATCCCATTTCTTGGAGGTTTTGGGCATTCCAAAGAAGTTCTTCTGTGCGGCTGTCTTAGCTCTGAGGTCAGCCAAGGAAGCTGCCCTATTTTCTCCTTGGCCAGGAGCTAATATCAAACTGGGCAGCAAGAAGAAGAAAAGGAGGTCAGTGGCCTCAGTATGTGAGCCACAAGACCATGGGGAGCCTGAGCAGGCATCAGGGGGACAGGGAGAGGGACAGGGAGAGGGACAGGGAGAGGGACAGGAGGAGATGAAGGAGCAAAGTTATGATGTGATTCTAAGAGGTGCCTCTGGCCAGGTTGAGGTGCAGCAGAGACCACGTGCCAAAGTGAATAGACGGGATTTTATTTAACAGTAAATGGGAGGCAAAGGGATAGAAAGAAATGGGAAGAGGGAAGGGAGGGGAAAGACAGACAGTGAGAGGGATGCAGCAGAAGCTATCACCACCCCATGCGTCCCACAGCTGGTCCTTCCTCACCCTGCTCTCCTCAGGCTCACCAAGTTGTTCTTCTGGAGATACCACCTTTATGAAGTCTCAGTTCCAGGTACCCCAGACATTCCCATGACCTGGGCTGGCAGGGGTGAGCAGTGATTTCCTTTCCCACTGTGGAATTTTGCCCTGTGTATGAATTCCAAACCTTCACCTCTGTTTAGGCCTGGAATCAGCACCTTCCTTTTTGCCATCTGTGCTTATCTCAGTCCCTGTTGTGGTGATTTATCTTATGGGAGCTTTCTTCTCTGGCAGAGTTTGACACTTCAACTGCATTCTCTGAGCCCTCACACAAGGGGACAGGTGGGACTGCATGGGAAAAGTCTTCTTAGAACCAGCATAATTCCAGACTCCTGCAGGCCATGGGAGCTGCTGGATCCTTCACACACACGGGGCCCTGCCCCAGACTGGGGTGGTTTGTTGTGCTGCAGCACTGGGAGCAGGATGTTGTCACCATGGCCGTGCCATCCAGCTCTGTCCCTGCCTGGTCACTGCCAGGGGCTCAGGCTCCACTCCAACCGTGGTGTTTGCAGTGTAATTGCTTTTTCCACCACCTGTGACACTGGTGCTGCCTGGAATAGGAGATCAACCGCCCCAGAAATTGCTCTCCACTGTTCCTGGCAAGAGCTTTTGTCATTGGCCTTCTCTGCCAACTAGAAAATTAATGCTGGTAGGAGTGCTGGTGTCTGAAGACATCAGCTTCTTCCTCAGTGACCGGGATTTCTGGCAGGGTGGGCAAATTAGGGAAGTGGACCCAGCTCTGGTCCCTCCTTGCCTGGTGCTCTCATGTCCCCTACAGGGCTCTTGAACCTTGCTGGGCTCTGCCCCTCTCTGACTTCAGAGCCATTTCCAGCCAAGCCAGATCCCGTCCGTGCTTTTGGCCAACAGGGCCCAGCCCAGGGCTGAGTTTGTACCCTGTGGGTGACAGTCACACTGCCCCACACCCTTTGTCCCTGGGGATGCCAACACTGCCATTCAGACGGGATCTTCTGGGATAGGGAGCTCCTTGGGACACACAGGGAAGGTCCCTTGGCAGGCAGAGGGGACCCCTGCACCCCTCCCTGGGGGTCTGAACACCCACCCTGCCAGGAGTCGCTGCTGAGGTACAGACACGAGACTAAAGCTGCCTCCCAGATGAAAAAACTCCCTTTTTCAGGCAGCACAGCCCTGTGTGCACACAGAGCTGCCTGCACACAGCACAGGGAGAAATCCATCCCTGTCCCCAGTGGAAGGGACACAGCAGGAGAGGAGAGAGGGGATTGAAGGGTGAAGGGCAGAGCACCAGGAATTCCTGCAGACCTTTTCCAGAGCTGCTGAAGCAGGACAGCGGGGTGTGAGCAGCCTGCTGGGTGTCAGGATAAAAGAAAGGCCAAGCCTGGGTGAGACACAGACTGACATTTAGGTCAGCTCCTTTGGCAGCATCCCTGGGGGGGTACTGGGCACAGGATGGGGGCCGTGCATCCTTCCAGCAGACAGCCTGCCCTGCTGGGGGAGCAGCACAGAAACCTCGGCCAGCTCCCTGCAGCCCGTCCTGAGGCCAGCTGAGAGCAAGGGAAAAGTGCCGTTTGTTGGACCCTGGGGTTTATTTCATCTCCAAGATTCAGAGAGCACTGAGAGCTTTCAAAGAGGATTCTGAAGGTGTTTTCTTTCCAGAAAAGTACATTTTTTTATTTAGTCCAACTCCTCCATAGGAATAGCAGCTCTTTCTCATCCAAAAATGTTTTCAGGTCGAATCTATTGCCTTGAAGAAGCTGTTTTGCCTCTGCCAGGCCGTGACAATAAGTCATCCAAAGCCTTCCCTTGGTGTGTCAGGTGCATCTTCTTCTCTGCAAGTTTCACTCAAGATATCTGCTCTGAGTGTCATCTCTGTGAAGGACAGGGCACCCACCTGACTGGCAAACAGCTCCTGCAGCCAGACAGAAACCCCTCCTGCTCCTCCTGACGTTTGCTCTCTGCTGGATGCTTCAGGATGAGAATCATCAAAACCTGAGATCGTGGAGATTGAACAGATCCGTGAATCTGAGCAGTTTGCTCATGGCCTTGCACAGTGGAGCTTTGAGAATCTTAGAGCCTTATTTCCAAAATCTCTTGTTCTTCCCAAGAAAGAAGTGGCCTGAAGAGAACAGAAGCCTCTCAATGTGAAAGTTCGTAACAGAAACTCCTCTCACTTGGTGTTTTTCAGCACTGAATTTGTTTCTTCATTAAGATACAGCTTTATTCAGAAACCAAACTGATTTCTGCAGCTTCACTTGCTTTTCCTGCATCTCTCTGCTCAGCCCAAAATGAATAAACTCTGCTGATGGAAACCAGCTGGGATCTTAAACACGAGCTGGGTTTGCTCCTTATTGGAGCTTTAGTCCGGGCTCTCATCTATTGGGAAGCGTGGGGATAGCACAAGGAACTGTCTCCAAAATGACAGATATTCCTTGGGAATCAGAAATCCTGGAAATGAGTTGCTCCCTCTCAGAGTGGCTCCCACCAGATGTTCCTCCTAAACCACCCCTCTGGTTGTGGGGTCTTGGAATCTGAGTAACAAGTGGCCTGTTGCTCCCCCCACCCTTCCACACCCCCTTCCCTTTCAAGGACTTGAAAACTTAAGCTGGGCTTAACTGAAGGTGTTCTGAGTTTATTTTTCAAGCAAACTGAAAAACGTGCCCAGCTTTGTGTTGGGAGCAGCTCCTCTCTGAGCAGCCAAGCACCAGCCAGTGCCTGTACCCTTGGATTTAGAGTTCCTCCGTTTGGGGCTTGATTCCCGGATTTCCAACAGAATGGGCATTTTTTCCCCCTGCCTTAGAGCTGTCCAGACTAATTTTGGTGCCAAAGCTCCCCCTGCAGTCACTGGAGAAACAGGGGGAACAAGTCTGGCCATACAAATGTTGCTTTGAGGAAGGAATGACCCCTTGGAAGGAGCTGAGTCCCTCCCCAGAGGCCACAGGGCAGCCCGGACCCTCCAGGAAGACGGAAGGGTAATTTCTAGGGACTCTGATCTCTCCCCTGCACGGAAATGGAGCTAAACGTGAAGGAAATGAGGAATCCTTGGCTTTGTTCCCACACTGAGGTGCTACATTCCCCTTATCTTCCTCCTCTTCCTTGAATCAGATATCCCAGGCCGTTACTCTCCCATCCTCGTCTGCCCTGGATTTCCAGAGGCCACTTTGCAGCTCAGCTCCGGAGAAGATCTGTGGCACGGAGGCAAGGAAATTCCTCAGCCCTCCCTCATCTGCACACGTCCGTCAGTCTTGCTGACAGAAGGGATTGCAGGGAGCAGAGATGTGCTTGCCTTGGCTGGGAATGTCAGCTGGAGGAAAGAAGAGAGGAAAAAGAAAGGGAAAAGAAGGTAATGAGGCAGTTACAAAGGCAAAGACAGAGGAAGGGAAAAGGGAAAAAAGGGGGGGAAAAGGAAAAAAGGGGGGGGGAAAGGGGAAAAGGGGGAGAAAAGGAAAAAATGGGGGAAAGGGGGGGAAAAGGGGAAACACAAAAGTTTTTTTTGTAGCTTCCAGTGGCTCTCTGCAAAAACAAGGAAATGTTCCCAAGGAAAGTGTTTCCTTTGAAGAACACTCCCTTCCTCCCATGCTGAGGAGCATTCCAAGCAAGGAATTCCATCCTGAGATCCAACAGAAAACTCCTCACACATCACAGCTGTGCCCAGACCCAGCTCCTGCCCCTCTACCCCAGTTCTCTCACCTCATTTTCTCTCTGCTCAGCTGCCTTTCTTCCCTTGGCTCGTTCTCTCTGCGCTCCTGTCCTGCAGCAATTCCGCATCCCAATCCCTCTCCTGCAGCTGCCAGGACACTTGGAGAGCCACCACGGCCTCTGGAGGACCCTGCCACACTCCCGCCGGCCCCAGCTCACAGCTCCGCTGCTTTTCTTCCTTACCCACAGACATTTTCCCTTGCTAAGTGAGAAATGCACCCGAGTGTTGTGCAGAGGCTGCAGGTCAGTGTGGTGAGAGGAAAAACACTCCCAACACAACTCATCCAGGGAAAACCAGGCTGCCATGAGCCACTCAACAGCATTTTGATAACACTTAGCTGGAAAAGATCCCTCTGCAAGATATCTTTCAATCTTTGAAAGAAGGGCTTGAAGATGTTTCAGCAGAGTTGAACAGATTTGCCCCCGAATCCACATAGGTTCTAAACCATTTTTGACAAAATGCTCCTTTCCAGCTGAACATCTGCTTTCAAGTGAAGACCGAGACGCTTTCCAACGCTCCCTCGTGATAAAAACATTAAAGCATTCCTTAACCAAACCTTCATTTTTCATCCACATTTCCATGTGGATGGCTAAACAAAAGGCCAGAGACCTGCCCTGTGTTGCTGCCCCATCTTTTTGGCCTTTTTATCCCTCCCTGTTTTGTTTCATCAGAAATGTGATTGTCAGGCTTAAGGCACCTCGTTGTGTGCACGGGAGTTTGGCCGGTTTAATATTCATATTCACCTTCTGACAACACTCAGGGTTCAGCTGGTCCCTAATTAGTGCCTGGCTGCAGTGGACAGAATTCTTGTGGAGAAACACTGCCCTTCCACCCTTGGGATCTCATTTTCCTTTGCTCTCGCTGGCAGGAAATTTGCAACAGAGGGATGCTTAATCCTGCTGGCCCTGGCAATCTCAGCTGCCATCTCCCTGCAAAGAAAACAGGAGGGTTGGTGCTGCTTTGCTTGCTGAGGCTGCTCCGAGAGAGCTTTATCTTTAGCAACAACATCTCTGCTGAAGATGACGTGGTTGAACTCTGCAACAGCTCAGTTTGAGAGAGTTTTAGCCCTCCTGAGGTCAGGGTGTGCTGGAGCATCCCTGTGGGAGAGCTGCTGAAATCGGGCTCTCTCCAGCACACGATGCTGGTTGTACAGAGCTGCTCACACTCGTTGTTGATGCTCTGGTTTACTTTTCATCAGTTTGTTAGGCAAATCTCCTTCCAAGTGTTTTCATTCTCATCAGCCACTAAATAATACAACTCAAACACGGGAGGTTCTGCAAGCGGAGCCGCAGACAGACCTGTTTCCTGTCAGCCCGTGTGTTCCCGGCAGAAAGAGCTGCTCGTCCCAGAGGAGAACTAAAGATCTGAGAGAGCATCTGAAAATTCATCAGCCGAGTTTCGCAGCAGCTCCCGCCCGCGCTGAGTGAAAACCCAGAGCCGGTGGACAACTAAAGATCTCCACCTAGTGAATAGCAGGGACAGGGCAGCTCCCCGGGAAACCGCCGCCACAACGGGAAGCGGAGGAAAAAATTCAACGGGCAACTTCATCCCGGAGCTGTGAGGATCTGTGCTGTGGCACAGCCTCGGGGCCCAGCAGCGGCAGCTCCGTGCGGGGACCCGCGGGATGGCACCGCTGGGCACAAGCCGAGGCTCTGCTGGACCCGGGGGCACCAGGATCCCTCAGCAGAGCACTAAACCCCGCTCTGTACGCCCGACCCCTCCCTGAGGTGGGCACGGCTCTGCCTTAATTACAGCAAATTACCCGGCACGTTAATGATGCCTTTGGGCTGGGCACCTTTGCAGGCGATGACATTTTTCCTGTCGATGGCGTTACCTATTCTGGAGCGAGCACAAGATAATTGTAATTTCCTGGACTGCTCCGAAACACATAAAGTTTATGGGTAATCTTATTAAAGCTTTCATAAAGCGGGAAACTTTCTGATATGAGCTGGGAGAGAATTAATGGCCATTCTTTTGTGGTTAGCACACAAATCCCGGGGGAGGGGGGAGGTTCTGTTTCATCTCAAACACGTGCTTTGCACTTTATTAAAAGCATCCCCTCTGCCTTGCAGCCACTCAGAGGCTCAGGGTTGTTCCTCCCTTCACCTGCCGAGGGTGTGAGCAGAGTCCCCAGCTCTGGTCTGTGTGCCCAACATGTTCCTACAATAAAAGGTTTCCAGGTAGCAGCAGTTCCACAGATCACCTTGGGGTCGCTGGGCTATGGGCAGCTGAAAACCAAAATGCTGAAAACCAAAAAATGTTTCTCGCAAATGGCCGTGGCCACTCTGCGGACATCTCAAGCTGCACATCTTGACAGAGGTACCTGGAGGTCACAGACCTGCAATGCCACAAACACATCCTCATGGTCAGCCCTGGGCTGGTGGAGAACCAGTCAAGTTGTTCCCAACGTGCACCAGGCTGAGATCACAGAGCCTTTAAAGCTGGAAAAGACCTGCAAGATAAAACCTGGAGTTCAACCTTCAGCCAAATCCCACCATTCCCATTAAACCTTATCGTGAAGTGCCACGTCCACTTAACGCTTCCAGGGATGGTGACTCCACCACTTCCCCTGGGAGCCCGTTCCGGTGTTCAACCACTCTTCCAATAAAGCAATTTCATGGAATCATGGAATGGATTGGGTTGGAAAGGACCAACCCCTGCCATGGGCAGGGACACCTTCCATAGACCAGGCTGCTCCAAGCCCTGTCCAACCTGGCCTTGAATTTTTCCTGATATCCAACCTGAACCTCCCCTGGCAGGGGTGGCACTGAATGAGCTTTAAGGTCCCTCCCAACCCAACCCAAGCCATGATTCTGTGATCTGTGCTCAGGTCCCGCTGCTGGAGGAAGAGGAGAACCTTTTGGGGGTGTAGGAAAGGCAGCAGCACCTGCAGGGGGTTGAGACAACTCTGCCTCCCTCCTCAGCATGGGTGAAGGCCCAGGGAGCAGCAGGACATTGCAGCAGGGGAAAGATGTGGAGCAACTGGAGAGTTCAGGACAAGGCAGGAGAGGAAGGCAGGAAAATCAGAACTGTGAAAGGCACGAGCTGGATTCATTTCATGTAGGGCAGACTGAATGCAGAGTGAATCTCCAGCTGCAAAGAGGAACAGAGCAGTGCTTCAAATCCAGCATGGACAGGACACGAAGCAATGGGTTTCAACTGGAAAAGAAGAAGAACAGGATAGAAACTGTGAGAGAATCGGTGGAAATATTCATGTGCCAGCGTGAAGGGCTGGATCCTGTGATCCTTTCCCACCCCTGCTGTCCTCCAAGCTTTAGTTCAGGTTAGAAAACTCAATAGGAAGTCTGTAATTAGGAAAGAAAATCTTTATTAAAAACTGAAATAATCGGCTGAATATTTTAACCATAAAAGAAGGATGTTGGAAACTGCGGGAATCTGAGGGTTCTATAACTCCATCTGGGAAGAAACTCCTGTGTAGCACACTCTGGGTGAGTGTTCTGGTGTCACAGCACTCAGAGATTGCATTTCCCACCCCCACTCCTTAAAAACCAAACAAAGCCTGATCCCAGGGCTGAAAGAAACTCCCGTCATCCCGGAGCTCGCAATTAAAACCACCGGAGGTGACAGCACTGGAAATGCTTCAGAATAATCAAGCCACCTTCGAGTTTTCTAAGATTTGCTTGTTTGTTTTGAATGCCTTCTGCTCGGAGGGAGAGGAGGATTTCATTACAGCCTGGAAATGCCTCACGTGGAAGCCACAGCTCCTGGGATCCTGCCTGAGGGGACATGGAAAGCTTTGTGTTTCCCAATCTTTCGGCCCTCCAGACACAGATTCCCTTTTTTTATGACTTGGGAACTCAGAAAGACTTAAAGCCAAGGGGCTTCAGCCTCAAGTTAATTAGGGAGGGGTTGAACCCTGGGAAAATTTGTTTTGTGGGCCCATAAGGAAAACAACCAGGGGGGATGAGATGGGATGGGACGGGATGGGACGGGATGGGAGACAGCAAGTCTTCATGTCCCAGAATGTGGCTTGGGGTTGTGGTCTCACCCTGCCCCTCAGGTCTTCCACACCATTTTATTTGCAGAAAAAAACTTGGGAGTTCACCTTCCGAATAAATTCCAGCCTTCTCCTCCGGCCAGCACCGGCTCCTGCTGATTTCAAGCCTTGTCCAGGTGTATTGATTCTTCCAGCAGTGAAAACACTGGCATATAAATTGCAAATTGGAGCCAGAGGGAAGCGGCTGCATTCAGAGCACATGGAATAAAGGAGATTTATTCCAAGGGAAGGGTGTTTATTCATGCCGTGACCTCAGGCCCTGCAGCGCTGCACTCCCCTGGGCAGGGGCTGCTGGTGACCTTGAGGCAGTGGCTTAGCAGGGACAGCCAGCACTTGGTAAGTGACTTCAGCAGAGGCAGAACCAATCCGAGGAAAATGCTCCAGGGACTGATCCTGTCCAAGCCCACAGAGCAAAATGAACACCCTCCTTCTGCCAGGCTCGTTCCTTCCCGGTGATTTCCATTATTATTCCGTTTTCATGTTGCAATAAATAATGTCATTACCAACAGCCAGGTGCTGATTAACAGGCTCCCTGCTCCCTGGCAGGGACACGGCCAGGCTGGGGACAGGAGAGCTCCTGCCCAGGGAGGCTCCTGGGTCCTGTGTCCATCCAACAATGGGACAGGAAGTTTGGAAAAACAATAAACTGCCACCACCTTTGCCAAACTGAAATGACAGCTACTGATATCAATTTCAAGTCTATTTAATGAGGGATAATTAACCCACCCATCACAGGGCCACGGGATACACCAGTTGGAAATTTTCCAATTAATGCTATTTGATATTTCTGCCTGATTTTCAAGAATTTAATTGATGTCTTAATTATGAAAGATACCTGTATTAACTCCATTCTCAGACAGTTCCTGTCACTGCTGTGATTTACAGAGGCTTGTGGGTCTCTCCCTGCCAGTCCCCACTGTGGTCCCTTCCCCTTGGAGGCATCAGGGATACCTTCCACTAGCCCAGGTGTTTCCAGTTGGATGATCCCATTTCTTCTGCCTTTCCAAACCCTTCTCCTCTTGAAACCTGAGGGCAGTGGCCAGGACCTGACCATATTTTGGGCTGTGTCCCTGGCCTGGAGGGACTCAGGCCCCTCCCAGCACACCCCAGTCAGGCAGTTCTCCCCACTGAGCTTAAAAATGCCACAGCTGCCACCACAATTAAAAATGCAGACAGGGAAATCAGCACACAGCAAGCAGAGAGAGTATTTATAGCTCCTTATGTAAAGCAGATACAATGGAGCCATTTGGAGCTGGAATGGGCTCAGTTCTCCTCCCTCATGGAGCAAACTGCAGATCCCAGCAGATCCCAGCCCACTCCAGGCCTGCTCTGCTCGGTGAAGGGGATCCAGCACCGTCCCTCTGCAGGACACAGCCCACAGTGGTGGACCAAGGAGAAATCAGAGGGTTTATGGTCTGTGGGAGCTCAGGTGCCTGGGAATGATGAGCACATCCTGCTCCACACTTCCCTGAGCCCACACAGGCACTCCCTCCACCCTGCCCTTTTCTGGAAAGCATTAATTGCCATTACTCATCAGGAGCACCCCGAGACAAGAACCCGATGACCGAGGTCTCACAGATTCTCACAACTGATCAATGAATTCCAAAAGGTCGTTCTGAACTGCTTTGAACAAAGTGCAAGCACATGAAAAGCGGGTTATTGCTTCCTGAACATCTCAGCCCGTTCCCTTCTGATGTGCTGGTGAATTAGATATTAAATCCACAGATGAGCTAAATGAGTTAATCGTGGCTAATGTCATTACCAGCAGTAGCAGAGGAATCAAAGATGATTAGCCACTTGTCATAAAGTCTTAGCACAGAGGACAGAGAGAATTAATTTGTCCCACTGACCTGCTTTTGGTTTCCACAGGCTTCGGATCAATGCATGCTGGAAATACAGGAAATAAACAGGCAGAAAAGGAATTCCAGGATGATAAAACAGCTGAAATACATGGGAAAGGTGAGACTTGGAAGTGATGCTCTGGAAAAGCAGGAAAGCGTGGAGATAGGGAGGCAGAGAATTGCCAGCCAGCCACCTGTGCTCTCCCCTCACCTGAATTATCCCGTGACTCTGAGGATGTTCACTGTGCTCCCCCTTGGGAATCACTCCCCAGCCAGGACTCTCCAGCAGCCCTGACTCCCTTTGGGCCAGGCTGCCCCAGTCCTGGCCACAGACAGCATTTCCATGGATCAATAGGGCTGGAGACCTTGTCCTCCCCCAGTCATGCCTGCTGCCTGCCTTTTCCTCCCTTGACACAGCCGATTTCCCAGAGGAGATGGATGGATCCTCCAGCAGCACTGTGTATTTAATATGTGCTATTTATCACCCACCTTGTCACCCCAATGAGAGAAGTGTGTGCCTGCACAATAAACATGCAAAAACTCCCGCTGCGTTTGGTTGATCCTCTGATGGCCATCAATAAATATCAGGGATTGGGAGTGACTCGGGACAATTCTGATAAATTAAATATTTACATTATTATTATTGTTATTGTTATTGTTATTGTTGTTGCTCAGCTTCTCCCCAGCCCTTCCCATTTCAGTGTGTGTCAGCCTGCAGCAGCTCCTGTTTTCATTGCATCAGGCTGCCAGAGCAGGAGGAACTGTGCTGGTTCCATCAGTGCTGCTGTCTGGGGAAGGGAATTATCAAAGGGAAATCAGGGATCGGTGCTCTGACATAGCCCTGTCCTACAAGCTCAGTCCCAGGGCTGCCACTCGCCTCAGAAACAAAGTGGGACCAAGGCTGGGACATCAGCACTGAGCTGGCTTCTCCAGAAAATCCCCCCAAACCTTGGGATCACAGGGTCATAGGTTGGGTAAGACCTCCAAGATCATTGTGTCCAACCTCTGACAGCATCCCACCTTGTCACCAAGTGCCACCTCTGCAGGGCCTTGTGCCACAGGGCTCCTGGATGGCTCCCAGGGATCCGTGCCTGCTGGAGCCAAATCGGGTCAAAAGGACCCACTGACCACTCCTGGCTGTGATTTCCACTGATACCAGACCTCGTCCTTAAGCAGGGCTTTGGTACAGCCCCGAGTCTGCCCTCGGTGCCAAATGCTCCTGCCCAGGCTGGAGGTGAGCTGTGGTCTCCATCAGCTCCATGCTCTGGGGCTCTTGGCCCAGCATGGGAAACAATTCCATCAAATTCCGTCAAAACCATGCATTTGGCCAGTGGAGCATCCCTGTGCTTTTTCAGAAATCAAGCAGCAACACTTTCAAAACAACCTGTGCAAAACCCTTTTCTCATCAGCAGCCAATTGCCTTTATGAAATCTGAAGGTTCGTTGTCACCACATCTGGTGGCACTTCTGGAGGCCTTGCTTAGAGCCACCACCACTCAAGAACTGCCCATGGCAACGTCAGGGGCTCCCTGACAGTTCTGCCTGACCCTGTCCTCTGTCAGTAAATAATCAAGTGTGCCCTGACACTGAATCTTGTTAAATTACTGTTTTATATCAATAAATAAGTTGGCACTTCTCTTGTTAGAGTGAGCTGTGACTCCCTCACAACACTGCCCTCTCACGAAGCAGACAAGACCCAACTTGACCCAGACATTTTCTCCATCTCAGCCTGGCGAGCTGAAACCATTTTCTCCTCGTGAGTCAGCAGCCTCCACCAGCTCTCTCTGTCTCCTTTTCGTTGTCACTCCTAGGCCAGCCCCATTTCTGCCACACAAATACAGTTGACTTTCTTAAGCACTGCTCAGCATCTCATACAGAGACTTCTCAGCATCACAGACTATTCCCAACTATCTCTTTAATCATGAGCAATTCACTGAAAAAGCCTAAAATAGTGCTTTTTTTGGTCCTTATGAGGAGGGGACCAAGTTTTGTGGAAGAGGAAGATGAGTAATGAGGTTGTGCTGAGGGTGTTTGGACAAGCAGCACAGAACTGCTGTGAAATCTCCTGCTCTGGAAACCATCCTGGGAACTCTCAGCAGTTTTCTTCCTACCTGAGCAATGCACAGATTGCAAAGTGCAAGCAAAGACAGAACAGGAGTTTATTTGCAAATATAAGCATGAATCACTTTTCCCTAAATGCTCCACTGGCTCAAGGAGCCACCCCATGTGCTCGTGCCTGAGTTTCCATCTGCGGAGGGAGCGGGAGCAGCTGCTGTGCTGTTCCAGGCAGTCTGGAAATGAGGAATGGCCCTGCTTGCCTTGCTCCGCTCCTGATTCCCAGCCCTGTGTCCAGCCCACCCAGCTTGGCAGAATCTTTTCATTCCCCACAGCAGATTTTGCCCCAAACAACCCCTGCCTCGCTCTGTGGGATCCAGAGCCACGCCCTGGCCAGGCACCCACTCTTTCCAAACAAGTGTGTGAATAAAGCTGCATAACCCCAAATACTTGAGCCTTTTCGAGGTCACAGCTCACACAGAGATGTGTCAGCAGGCACTGCCTCTCCCTGCCCTCAGGAGGTGCCTCCCCGGATGGGGGAGAGGAGAAAGGGCTGATTCCAAAGCTCCTGGGTATGGACCCAGGGCCAGGGGTTTGGCTGCACGAAGGAAAAGTCCCTGACATCTGGTCAGGCTGAAATTCCTTCTCACTCTGATGCTGTTCTTTGTTGCACAAAGAAGCTGCAGGAGGACACACGAAGGTCCCTGCACAGGGCAGGGAGTCTGAGATAACTTTGAATGAGGAAGGAGAAAAATCCTCTCCAGGGATTACAATAAATTGCCACCTTCTTTTCCCAAGGGCTCCTATGAAACACTTGAAAAAGTGACCTCATTAATTAATGAGATGGGTTAAGGCTCTCTCCACATACTCTGCTTAATTGCAATTCTGTCATTCCCAGCGAATTCTCAAAGCCATATTGATTATTCAAAGCTCTGTCCAATCAATAAAACAATAAACCATGTATGCTTAAAAAAGTGATTAAAGAGATAAATACAGGAGACACTTTAAAGCAGCCACGTCTTCCTGCAGCCACTTATCCAAGAGCAAGCAACAGTAAATCTGTTTCAACGTCCTCATCTAATTGCAGGGGGGGTGATTGCCTCCTAAATTTATTTTAATCCCTAATCCATGCACAGAGCAGCTCCAAACAGAAATCATCCCAAACTCTAATGCTCCCAAATTTCCCTTGGCTGCTCGCTCTGTGCCCTGCACAAACGATAGTCATGGATGAGCAGGGTGGGAGAGGCTGTGGCCAGGGAGGGAGGCTGTGGGAGCTGCCTGCCCGGGCTGACAGGGTGGGCAGGAGGGCCAGGAATCCTCAAGGACAAGTCTAATGGGAAGCTGCAGGAATATCATGGCTGAAGCTTCTTTATTGCAGAACAGGCAGCTGTGTCCTACAGCAGCCCCAAACGTGGAGCAACCCCACAGCCTGGAGCAACCCTACACCCTGGAGCAGCCCCAAACGTGGAGCAACCCCCCAGCCTGGAGCAGCCCTACACCATGGAGCAACCCCACACCCTGGAGCAGCCCCAAACGTGGAGCAACCCCACACCCTGGAGCAGCCCTGCAACCTGGAGCAGCCCCAAACGTGGAGCAACCCTACATCCTGGAGCAACCCTACACCATGGAGCAACCCTACACCCTGGAACAGCCCCACACCCTGGAGCAGCCCCAAACATGCAGCAACCCCACACCCTGGAGCAGCCCTACGTCATGGAGCAGCCCTATACCATGAAACAGCCCCTCACCCTGGAGCAGCCCTATACCCTGGAGCAGCCCTATACCCTGGAGCAGCCCCACACCCTGGAGCAGCCCCACACCCTGGAACAGCCCCACACCCTGGAACAGCCTCAAACGTGCAGCAACCCCACAGCCTGGAGCAGCCCCACACCCTGGAGCAGCCCTATACCATGAACCAGCCCCACACCCTGAGCAGCCCCACTCATCCCTGGCTGGAGCTACATCTGCTGGAATCCAAGGCCCAGGAAAGTCCATCCATTCCTCATCCCTGACTGGATCTGTCCTGGTCTCGGCGTGGCTGATGCTCCTCCAGATTTGCTTCTTCTTGACCCCAGCACTGAGCACCCACCCCACCTGCAGGGACCCCTGGAGCCATTCCCACTCCTCCTGGGTCACAGCAGGAAAACCTCGTGTCCTCCCAATGTGTGAGGCTGTCCCAGCTCCCCCCAGTCTGTCACCCTGCCCTCTCCCTGAGATGTGGATCAGGACAATCATCTCCACTCCCACACTGCTCCAGAGCGCATGCCCGGATCCATGGCAGTAACTGGTGTTGCTGGAATCCGTTCTCATGGGGTTACTGGTGTGTCTGTGGGAGAGGGGCTTGGCCTCCCCCTGGCCCAGCCAAGCACCCAGGGCCCAGCCCTGTCCCCATGCCCACAGGGACACTCCCCATGTGCAGGGCTGGAATCCATCACTGGGTTTGAGACTCTTCAGTAGAAATCCCCAGTTCCCACGTTGGCCCAGCCTTTTTCTCCTTCAGAGAAACAAATTATTTGTATTTGTACAACTTATCATGGATTTGGAGCTAAGAGATCCCCAGGGCTTCCAGCTAGAAAGGATCCAAGGTAAGGGCTTGAGGCTCAGGGGAGAGGAGGAAAAAGCACTTCTGTGCTTGAGGTGAGTTTTTTATTCTTCCCTTTTCATATTCTTTTATTGAAAACATTGTGATTTAACAAGTACAGTCGTTGTTGAACATAAATAAATAATGTGGAGAACTGGGACATGCAAAGCTCTGTGATTGCATAAATATTCAAGCTGCAAAAGAAATAGAAGATTTCAAAGGTGCAAACCTAATTATGACGTTGTTATCTCTCCCCCTGTAGTAATTCAAACATAAAGAACAGTTCCCTGTGGGCTGGTAGGGACGTCTGAAACGCTGAACCTGGAAAATGCAGCATCCTGGCACAGCTCAGGCTCCTCTCACCCTCCCACACAGCTCAGCTAAACCGAGGGCACAGCCTGGAGCTGTCCCCAAGTCCCTCACGAGCAGAGCCTCGGGGCTGGCAGGGCAGTGACACCTCTGGCTTGCTCTCCCTGAAGCCCTCCCACTTCACTTGGTGCCACGAGGGACGATGTGACACTGGTGACACACTCACCCCGTGGTCCTTCGAGATGTTTCTGCGACAACTCCAGGCCACTCCCATCAAATTTGTCACCTGCCACCTCCCCTGCCAGGTTTCTGCCCAGCCTGGAGTGATGAGCACACAGATGTCCCCATCCTCCTGCATGGCTCCCACAGCTGGAGGTGACTCTGTCCTGGGAAACCTCCCCTGGGCTGGGCAAGGCTGGGAGGTGCTCAAGGTCCCCTTGTTGCTCTGCCAGCACTTCACAAAGGAGCCCAAAACTCACAGGATCACAGAATTATTAAGGTTGGAAGGGACCTTTGCAGATCCCTCAGTCCAAGCCCCTGGTCAGAGCAGGTGACACAGGGACACATCCAGGGGGGTTGGCATGTCTCCAGAGAGGGAGGCTCCAGGCCCTCCGTGGGCAGCCGTTCCAGTGCTCTGCCCCCTCCATGGAAGGAAGTTCTTCCTCATGTTTAGGTGGAATTCTTTGTGTTTTGGTTTATGGCCATTGGTCCTTGTCACTGGCACCACTGAACAGAGCCTGGCACCATCCTCTGGCACGCCTGGAGATGTTTGTATGGGTTGATGGGATCCCCTCTGAGCCTTCCCTTCTCCAGCCTGACCAGGCCCAGCTCCCGCAGTCCCTCCTCATCAGAATCTCCAGACCCCAAATCACCTCCACTGCCCCACTGGACCCTCCCCAGTAGCTCCTTGTCTTTGTTGTACTGAGGAGCCCAGAACTGGACACAGAAACTCACCCAAGTTTTACTGCCAGCCCCTTTATCCCAGGATTTTTTCCCAATTTCTACCTCAGGGAAAGTTCACTGCTGAGGAAAAAAAGCACCACACAGGCCCTTGACCCCTCTGAGCTCCCTCTCATGGCTTCTCCTCTGAAGTAACAACATCCTGCTGGATTCACCCACTTGTCCCCTTTCCACATAACAGCCTCATGCAAAAATGGTCCTTTACTACCTTGACATCAAATTTTAAATTAACCTTTGAGGTTTTCCACTGTAGTTTGACTTAACATATTTGCTTCACCTCCCTTTTGGAGCTCGGAATTTTTCAACTGGAAAATGGGTTTTCTGCATTATTGTCTCTACAGGCAAGAAAAAAAAAAGCAACAAAACCCCACAACAAAATCCCTTTGCCCTTTGGGGGAGGGATGCAGGTCCTGGGAAACCTTGGGATGGGGGTGCTGGGCCAGCAAAGCCAGCTGCACTGCAGGTTTTCAGTAACACTGCTGGGCAGAGGGGGAGAGGGTCTGGAGAAAGCTTTTTGGTGTTCAGGTTCCCCTGCCAGAGGCCTGGGATGGATCCAGCACTCCCGATTTGAGATTTGGGATTCTCCCGCCCCTGCCAGCATCATCCTACAGGGCAACAGCACCATCTACTGCTCCTGTGTTCCCTCTTCCTGCTGAGCTCGGCTCTCTCCATGGCCCTTCTCCCTGGTGCTGGACGCCTCCAGCAGCTCCACATCCCTGGGAAAGCGGGCTCCTGTCCCAGCGGGAAGGACTGTGGCAGGCCACGTCCCGGTTTGAGCAGCACAAATATTGGCACCACAATATGAGCGAGAAAAGAAGGATGTGGAGCTGTCAGAGAGTGTCCGAAGGAGAGGAATGAGGGTGGGGAAGGGTCTGGAGGGGTCACCCGAGGGAGGCCCCTTGGTTTGTTCAGCCTGGAGGAGGCTGAGGGCAGAGCTCCCGGGGGCTGCAGCTCCACCCGAGGGACAGCTCCGAGCTCTGCTCCCTGGGACAGGGACAGCACCCAAGGATGGAGCTGAGTCAGAGAGGTTTGAGGATGGGGATCAGGGAAAGGTTCTTCCCCCAGAGGGTGCTGGGCACTGCCCAGGCTCCCCAGGGAATGGGCACGGCCCCGAGGCTGCCAGAGCTGCAGGAGCGTTTGGACAGCGCTGCCAGGGATGCCCAGGGTGGGAGTGTTGGGGTGTCTGTGCAGGGCCAGGGGATGCACTGGGTGATCCTGGGGGTCTCTTTCCACTCCGGATATTCCATGATTCTAAATATACTCTCTAAATATACTGAGGACAGAGCCCCTCGTGCGGCCCCTCCAGATCCTTCCCCACCTTCACTTCCCTCCTTTAGACACTCCCTGACAGCTTTAGGTACTTCTTATATCGTGGCACCCAAAACTGCCCCCAGCACTCGAGGTGAGGCTGCCCCAGCCCAGAGCAGAGCGGGACAATCCCCCCCTCCCCTGGCTGGCGGTGCCAGCCCTGATGCCCGCAGGACAGGGTGGCCCTTTGCGCTGTCACCCCCAGGTCCCTTCCCGCAGGTCTCCAGCCTCTCCTTCCCCCGTCTGTGGATCCAGAGCTGCCCCAGCCCGGGGGCAGAACCCGGCGCTTGTCTCTGTCAAACTCTGCGGCTGCCGGGGGTCCCCGGTGGGCTCAGCCTGTGCCGAGGGTCCCCGGTGGGCTCAGCCTGTGCCGGTGTCCCCAGGTCGCGGTCCCGCTCCGTGTCCCCGCGCGGTGGCAGCAGGGACCGCACAGGGACCGCACAGGGACAGCACAGGGACAGCACAGGGACCGCACAGGGACAGCA
>NW_024581053.1:868642-886510 GCF_017639235.1 Corvus kubaryi
GCACAGGGACAGCACAGGGACAGCACAGGGACCGCACAGGGACAGCAGGGACCGCACAGGGACAGCACAGGGACAGCACAGGGACCACAGGGACAGCACAGGGAGAGCACAGGGACAGCACAGGGAGAGCACAGGGACCACAGGGACCGCACAGGGACAGCAGGGACCTCAGGGACAGCACAGGGACAGCACAGGGACAGCACAGGGACCACAGGGACAGCACAGGGACCGCAGAGGCACAGCAGGGACCGCACAGGGACAGCACAGGGACAGCAGAGGGACCACAGGGACGCGGGACTGGAGGCGGTGATGGGGCGCGGAGGGTCCCTGCGGGCTGAGCCTGTCCTGGGAGGGGGCACGGGGCGGCTGGGGCGGGGGATGCACCCCCAGCGCCTGCCCGAGGGACGACCGGGAGGGATCCCCGATCCATTCCGGGAGGGATTCCCAATTCATTCCGAGAGGGATCCCCCATTCATCCCGGGAGGGATCCCCCATTCATCCCGCTCATCCAGCCCACGGATGGCCCCTCGGGACAGGCGGCAGCACACGGGACATGCCCCAGCCCCGGAGGGCAGGAACCATCCCTGGGGAATGTCCGGCTCCTGCTGCCTTGCCCGGGGGACCTTGGCGCTAACGCGTCCCACAGGCGCCTGACCCTTCCTGCTGCCTGCGGGGCCCTCGGGGCAGGACGGAGGTGTCAGGGGCACTGCGGGGAGCACGGGGTGAGTTTGGGGGGCTGGAATGAGCAGAGCCGTGCGCTGGGGCAGCTGAGTGAGCACAGCCTGGCTGATCCCCAGCAGGGCAGGAGCAGCTCAGTTCAGCCTGGGGATGGTGCAGAACCAGGGTGAGAAATGGATCCTGCTGCTGCTGAAATGAAACCTTCCCCCTTTTTCATGCCAACGGCTCCTTTAGCACAAAAACTTCTCTCCATGGACCTCATCCACTCAGCTCTTCCAGTTCTAGAGAATCTTGATGTCTGTTCCCATAAATCCTCCCTGAACACCCCTAAAACACCTGAATCCTTTGGCTGCTGGTTCCCAGATGGATGGGCAGTGGAGTTGGAGTTCACCCCTCTGTGTCAGGGCCACTGTGCTCAGAAAACTCACCCGGAGGTGAGGACAGAGCAGGAATAGGAGCCCGAGCTCATCCCACCCCTGCCTCAGGCTGGGAGCCTCTTGCCCCAGCTGCCCCTTCCCAAAAGCCTGTCCCACGGCCACCACTGCTGGCCACAGGTCTGCACAGAGCTGTACTGAAGGACCTCAGCCAGGTTCTTGTCTTCCCGTGAGCTCCCCACGCCTGGGAGAGGTGGTGTCCCCTCATACTGACCCTCTGGACCCCCCTCTTCCCCTTTCAGCCCCTTGTGCTGCCTCTGTGCCCAGCCTTGACCCTTGTGGGTCATGCCCATGCCCAGGAGAGCCCCACAACCTCTTCCCACCCCATCCTACTCTGGCCAGGTCTGGGGTGCAGCTTAGACTTGGTTATTCACTGCACCAACCCAGAGAGGGTCCCTCAGGGGTGGAGGTTCCAGTGCTGGAGCCCAGCCCTGGACAGCAGCAGCGGCACTGCTGGGTCCCTCCCCTGCACCAGGCGGACCCACACTGCTGCGAGAGGGGATTAAACTTTGGCTGGGGGATCCTGAAAGGAAGCAGTATTCCAGAAGCACCCCTCTCTTCCATCCTCTTCCCTGTAATGGACTCGGGATGTTAATTAATAGATAATTGCTAGTACCTTGCATCCCTCTAATGCCTCGCTGATGAGCTTCAAAGCACTTTGCAGTTGCTGGCTACGACTCTGTGCTCTGAGAGGGCAGAAATTGCGCTTCAGAGATGTTTCAGGAACTTGCTGATGATCCAAGTCGGGATCAGCATCAACCCCCCCAGTGCTGGATTCCTGCTCCAGGCCCTGCCCTGCCTCCCAAACCACAGCCTTTTATCCAACCCTCCCAGGCACACTGCCCAGGAGCCAGGGGCGGGGACACAAGGAGTTAAAAAATATCCTGATAGGCTGGTGAGATCATCGGAGCGGGGATGCTCCATTGTTTATTAGACTCAACAGAGCCCAGTAGACAACACCCAGAGGGATGTGAGGCTTGGGATGAGCCTGGCTCTGGAGAAGGGGCCTCCTGCTGCAGCCATCCCTCTCTGCTCGCCACGTGAGTAGGATGGGTTTCCATGGGTTTGGCTCTGGGGCTGCTGGAAAGGGAGGGGATACAGGCTGGCAGGGCTGGGGGTCCTCCTCTGGCTGAGCCCCACAAGGGACTTGCAGGTGTTCTTTGCCCAGCAGATCCCTGAGTGTGCTCCGGGGCCACCCAGGCTCCAGCAGTGCTGGGAAGCGGCTCCCGAGGGATGCAGGGCCCAGCCCAGCTTCACTCCACCAGCAAAGGGACTCGGGGTCTGTCTCAGTTCACAGCTGACACCTTGTAGGGGTTGTAGGTGAGGTGAAATCCCCTGACATGCTGCAGGGTCTGGGGACAGCGCCAGCCAGTCTGCCCGGACAGCTGCCCACAGAGCCACTGCCAGCCTGCTCCTGAGCACAGGCATGGGGACAGGAATGGGGCTTTAGGGCACCCCACAACCTCCCTGTCCTCTCTCAGGGCTCAGCCCAGCAGAACCCAGCCCTCCTGGGGCTGGCACAAAGCTGGAGCTGCTCTGAGCTGCTGCTCTTGTGCCCGCAGGAGCCGGCGGTGGGGTCACTCCGTGGCGTGCTCAGGGGACCGTGATTGCCACCACCCACCCGCAGCCACCACGCCCCAGTGCCAGAGGGGACAGCAGAGGCACAGGATGGTGAGTGGGCTCTGCACTTGGTCCCTTGGTGGTTTGGGTGCTGTTTCCCCCTCAGGGGTTTGGGTTCTGTCCGCCCCAGCACCTCCCCACATGCCGGTGCCTGAGGCAGACGGGGCTGTGGGGCTGCTCTTCTCGGGGCAGCTGCGGCAGGACAGGTCCCCAGCAGGAAGCAGCCCCAGTCCCCAGCTGACCAGGTTTCTTGGGGACCTCGGGTGTGCTGGGTCACTGAATGTGCATCTCTCACTGGGAACTGACTGAGAGCCACTCTTGATGAAATTTGGCCAGCACCAACATCCAACAAAAAGTTTCTGCTGAGTTAGTGCACGCCCATGAGTGCAGCAGCCTCCTCCCTTCCCATTCCATGGCCACACGGATCCTCCAGAGCAGCAAACCCCTTCTCCTGGAACACACGGACCCACTGCTGTCATCTGGGGGGTCCTGGACTGAGGTTAAACATCAGGACCAAATAAAGAGTCCAACTGAGACACTCCAGAGCAGTGTCTCAATTTCCTCCGTTCCCCAGGGTTTTAGCTTCCTCCCAGCTGGGACCCAGTGAGGATTTGCTGCCTGTTGGGGTGGACTCATCTCCTGGCTGAAGGACAAACCAACCCTCTGGGTGTCACCCCAAAGCTTTGCAGAGCCCTGGTGCTGCTCTTTGCCATCATGAGCCATCCAGAGGCCACTGGAAGCCCCAGAGAGCCGTGGGGCCATGGGAAGGGCCTGGGGGTCCCTGTCTGTGGGGCAGGATCTCGATGTCACCCAGCCAGGTGGGGAAGTGTGTGCACACCCATGTGTGCCCCCCACCCAGCCCCCCAGTTTGGGCCACTGGTGCCAGGCAGAGCAGAGCTCACTTTGTCTCCTGGCAGGGTCTGACCCTCAGGAACAGCCTGGCCAGGCCTGGCCTCAGCCTGGGCTGGGCTCTTCGCTTCTCCCCAGCAGGGATCAGGGCAAGCCACATCCATGGAGTGCAGAGCTCACTTTTACTCAAAATTTTCTCTTCCATGACTGCTGATTCCCAGAGGGATGTGGGGCTGGAGTCCCAGATCCAGGATCCCCAAGGATGCTGTGCTTTGGCACAAGGAGGGCCCCAAGATTTCCCAGTTCAGAAACCAAATGTCCCCACACAAAGCACTGTAAGAGCAAAGGGAGGAAAAACAATTCCAGGAGGGTCTCCCTTATGGAGAGGGGAAGGAGAGGCCCCAGCAGCAAGAGCTGCCCAGGGTTTCAGGAGGGCAGCAGAGCCACCAGGTGTGAGATCTGAGACGTGCTCTGGAGGCATTTTCAAGACAGCAAAGAGTCATCTGCTGATCGTCTGCTTCCAACAACAATGGTTAAAAACCAGGGAGAAATCCGATAGCACTCTCCTGGCAGGCTGCTCAGGGCATCCAGTGCATCCGAGCACGTCTGTGATGGATTAGGGATGGAGCAGGGGCAGAGCAGGAACTGGAGTTGCATTAGCTCTCCCAAGAGCTGCCAGTCCTCCCAGTGCTCCCAAACAAGCTCCAGGCACTGGCAGGGAGTGAAATCCTTCATTAGCCAACAGTGGGCAAAAGTGTGATCGAAAACCAGGCTCTGCCAGGAAGTGCTGGGAAAATGACCGGGGCCTGGGAATTGTGGTGAGAGTGGTGGTTCTGCCAGGAAATAAAAGGGGGAATAAATCCTCTCTAGTGGAAATGCACAACTGAAAGGCAGCTGATGGTTTCTGCAGCAGCCTGACATTAATGCTCTGCACACAGAGGGAGGGTGCCTTGCAGAGCTGCTGCCCTGGAATGCAGAATCAGGATGGCAGCACTCAGGGAGGAAGGGAATGGGATGCCTAAAAGATGGAACAGCCCATCAAGTTTTAGACTGCTGAGGTGTGGGATAATCCCAGAGAATAAAGCAAATTTCCAACTACAAAGCCAAATTAAAATTAGACGGTGGCTTAGTCTTAAAACCCCTCCATGATGGACATTTTGAGGAAAGGACAAGAAATGCCAGGATGAAGTTTAAGGAAGAGTCTGGTTTGCAGTGGAAGAGGGGGATCAGAAGCGGCAGCTGGTGGGGTTTTGGAGGACTGGGCTGATCCCAGGGCAGGTTGTGCAGGTGGGAGCAGAGCAAAGATTGTGCCCTTGCAGAGCCTCAGTGGACAGGAGGAGAGAGAACGGCCTCAGGCTGGGCCAGGGCAGGCTCAGAGTGGAGGAATTTCTCCATGGAAAGGGTGCTCAGGCCTTGGCAGGGGCTGCCCAGGGAGGTTTGGAGTGCCCATCCCTGGAGGTGTCCAAGGAATTCCTGGAGGTGGCACTCAGAGCTCTGGGCTGGGGTCAAGGTGGGCATCAGGCACAGCTTGGACTCAATGATCTGGGAGGGCTTTTCCAACCTAAAGGATTCTGGAATTCTGTGATTCTATATCAGAAGAGTGTCCCTTCCCCTGCTACTCTTTCAACAGAGAGCAGGGAGAACTCCAGACAGGAGGGCTGCAAATCCTGCCCACTGCTCTTGGCTTTTGTTTCGTGCTTGTTTGTCCAAGTCTGGCGAACCTGAAACATCCCCGAAGATGTCAACAGCACCGGCTCTGCAGCAGTGCCTCTGTTGGGGGGACTAAATGATAAAATTACATCTGTCCCTTCTCAGAGTAACCACAAAGCTTGGCAGGGACACAGGTGAAGGAGTGAGGGAGGTGCTGGCTGGCACCCAGCCATCAGCATCCCCAGGTGGGCACTGAGCCCAGCGTGGCCCAGCCCTGGGCAGGTTTCCTCCAGCCTCTGGAGCTGTGCCAGCCCTGCAGCCTCAGCGGGGCTGGCCTGATGTGGAACTTGCTCCCACATGGATCAGCAGCACTGGGAAAAGAGCTGGGGCTGAGGGCTCTGGGGTCACCTCCTGCACAGCTGCTGAGCCACAGAACCCCCCTGGCACAGGGACACGACCATGTCACAAGGTGCTGGGGATGTCATTTGGGATCTGGGAGGGAAAGCAGGTCCAAGGACCAGGCAGCACCACCAGCCCTGCTTGCAGCACCGTTATCCCCTGAAGGCAGCCCAGAGCCCTGGGAGGTTCAGGTGGGGGTTCAGTGCCCATCTGGTCGCCACACCACTGGATCCGTGCAGGAGTTGGAAGGTGTAGGGACAGGGACTGCAGGGATCCCACTGTCCATGGTTGGGCAGTGGGACTCCACAGACACCTCCTGCCCAGCCTGCCTGCAGGATCCCACTGCCTGTTCCACCATTTTATCAGTGAGATGCTCTTCTTTCCCTGCAGTGACCCCCAAAACCTTCCCCACCTCCCCTTGGGCTGCACTCACTGATGACCGAAGGGAAGCACCCTCCATCCTCCATCACTTGCCCTGCTCTGCTTTCTCTTTTGTCCATCCCAGGTCTCCTCCTCCGATCCCACCACCATGGAAATCCCCCCCAAGAGCCCTGATGGGAGCGAGAAGTCCCCCCAGTCGAAGGAGCTGATCACCAGTAACACGGGCAGCACCCTGTGCATGAGCTCCCGCAGCGAGTCCGTGTGGACCAGCGCATCCAGGAGCAAGTGGGACATTTACCACAAACCCGTCATCGTGGTGTCCGTGGGAGTTGCCATCTTCCTCTTCGGGATGGTCATCACCAGCCTGGCCTGCTTCCTGCCCAAGAACAAAGACGTTTACAAAATGTCTGGCCCGGCTTTCCTGTCCCTGGGACTGATGCTCCTGGTCTGTGGCCTGGTCTGGATCCCCATCATCCGCAAGAAGCAGAAGCAGAGGCAGAAGTCACAGTTCCTACAGAGCCTCAAGTCCTTCTTCTTCAACCGCTGAGGGCAGCCAGGACCTTCCCGAGAGGGTTCCCCTTCCCTCCAGCAACCTGTGTTGAGCAGCCATGAAAACAAACACGTTCTTGTACTCCCCAGAGGATTTCATCCCAGTCAGTCTCTTCCCTACATGGTCTCCAGTGTGAAAATGAACTTTGTATTTCATCCAAGTCATCCCAGGAAAAAAAGGAGCAGGATTTTTCAGCTGAGCCCAGCAAGGCAGGTCCAAGGTCTCTGCATCACCTCCCTGTCCAAAGAGTGACTCAACAGCACTCACTGGGTAAAGCAAAGCCCCGAAGGAACCTGGGCTGAAGCAAAACCCCAAAGGAACCCAGCTCCCCCAGGAGGTTCTGCAGGATCCATCAGCAGAGAGAAGCCATTGGCTGGAGCCACAATTCCTTCAAGCTCCCTAATTTTCCAGACAGGCTGGAGGCTCTGCACAGCATCAGGAGACACAGCAGAAGCAGAGGGGCACAGTTCCTGCAGAGGGCACAGACCCTGCAGAGGGGCACAGACCCTGCAGAGGGGCACAGATCCTGCAGAGGGCACAGACCCTGCAGAGGACACAGACCCTGCAGAGGGCACAGATCCTGCTGCTCCAGGCACCTGGCAGGGCAGGGACAAGGGAGATGTGTCCAGGAATGGTCTAAGCTGTAGGAACTGTGCTTGGGGCTGATTCCCTCCCAGGAAACTCTCAACCTCCTCCTGGCCATCTCTGCTGGAACTCCCTCATTTCTGAAACTGGTGCCACATCAACATTTCTGCCTGAAAATATGGTCCAAGATGCCTGAGAGCTGAAGCATTTGTGTTTCCACAGCCTGGCTGACAGGGAGCTCAGGCTCACCCTGGCACTGGTGCCAGGCTACCCCCAGTCTGTGCCCAGGGCTGCCTGGGGATCTCCTCCACCCGTGTGGGCAGAGCTTGAGGTGACACATCCCATCCTGGCAGCCAGCACAGCTGGATTAGGAGTATTTGAGCACACAAGTCCCTTTGCCCCGGGCTCAGCCTGGCCCTGAACTTTGCTTACTGACTGGGGCAGGCGTCCCTGGCCAGCCCGTGCCAGGTTGGTGACGGGGCTGGACAAGATCTGGCACAGGACCCAGCAAAGCTGTTTGCTCCTCAGCCATCCCTCGTGCCATGACACGCTCTGCTGCTGTTTGCAATCCTGCCCTGGCACGGGGCACCGGCCTCTGCTCCTTCAGCTGCCATGGGCGGGGGATGCTCACCCAAAACTCCTGCTCGGGGCAGCTGCAGCCAGAGAGAGGATGGACAGCAGGATTCGTGATGGGAAATCAGGGAGCGACGTGAAGAGCAGCCCCAGATCCCACCTGGAGGCAGATCTGGGCACAGGTGGGAGGCCAAGAGCTGCCCAGGAGGAGGCACCTGGAAATGGGTCCTGCTGCAAAGAGCTGTGCTCAGCCAGGGCTGCGGGGCCAAGGGGATGCTCCAGGAGGACTGGAACTGCCAAATGGAGAGAGGGGGCTCCTGCTGGCCACGTCTCATGGCCAAGGAGAAGGACACAGCCAGCGAAAAGTTCATGTGCTAAGAAGTCACTGAGACCAAGAACTGAACTGGATTCCAGACTGGTCATTTATAACAAGAATAAGAGTTTTCATTAAAGGAAAACGTTCCCAGGGGACTTGGACAGGGCTGCACTGGTGTCACATCTCTGCGGAGTGGGGAGGGTGTGGTGACAGAGTTTGGGGGTGGTGTGGCACCCACGGGGTAGGGGAGGGAGAGGACAGGACAAGGAGTGGGGCTGGGGCTGGTTTGGGTGCTGGGTGAGGGGCTGAGTGAACACCTCAGTCCAGGGGTCAGCAGCGGCTCGGGAAGGGGCCTGGCGAGAGGATGGAGCCTGCCCAGGAAAAGGAAACAGCCCAAGGAGCAGCAGAGCCTGGTGAGGAGAGGATTTAGCAGGTGGAGCTCACTTTTTGCTGCCCAGATCTGTGGTGGGACAGGGAGGCAAAGGGACAGGAATGTAAATGAAGGGAAAGTCAGATCAACAGCTGGGGGATAACTACAGGTGGAAGTCCAGGAGCAAAGTGGGAACTCCCCCTTGGTAGCACGGGGTACAAATGCCTGGTCCCTGCCTGGGAGGGAGGGAACTTTGCACTGGAGCTGCTCCCAGCACTGGGAATTGCATCTTTTTCTTGAAGTGAGCTGGAGCAATTGAGGGAAAGAGAGATGCAGGATAACCTGAAGGCTCTTCACAAGGGTTTCTTTAGGAGCTGACATTAAATTCACAGCCTGCTATGGCCCAGCAAAATGCCACAGAGCTGCTGGAAAATGAATTTCTGCCTCTGTTGTGGCACGGGTGAGCCTCTACCTCCTTGGGACGTGGGGGGCTACAGAGACAGGGAGTATCCGTGGGTTTGAATGGTTTTATGGAGAACAGATTAAAAAGAGAGACAGTAGAAGCAAGAGAGAAGAATGTGCCCTCTGAATTCCATAACATACCAGTGGTGGATGCTGGAGAAGTCCAGGAGGAGCAGATTCCAGGAGGGGTGGACTCACACGCTGTCTCCTCCTGCCATTGCTGGGACAGGACTGGGCTAGAGGGACCTTTGATCAGCCCACGGGCAAGTTCACACCTTTGGGCCATTCCCATGCACCTCCAAATCCCTGTTTGGCTGCTCCCTGCAATTCCTCTTCTCTCCCACTGAAGCCTGCTTGAATCCCGCTGTGGTGCTTTGGATCAGACCAAAGAAAACACATTTAGAGAAAAGATCAGGTTTTCCATAACATAATTATGTCTCACTAAAGCTCAGATGTGATCTGCCAGCTTCCCCTGTGCTATAAAAAGAACAGGAAAACCATTACAAAAGTCATTATCTCTGCAGAGCAGCTCAAAGAGGAAATATTCCCCCTGCATCTCAAAGGTCACGCTGCAAACCCGCCCGGCAGGCTCGGCATGGAGAACGTGGAGAACGCCCTGCTCCAGGTGTCTGTCCTGGGCCTCCAGAGCACCAAACCTGCCCCGAGATGTGCCCGCCCCTGGGGCAGACCCCCCTCTGAGGATGTTTAGCTCTAGTACCGAAAGAGGTTCAAAGAGGGCTTTGGACAAGGGATGGAGGGACAGGACCCAGGGAATGGCTTCCCACTGCCTGAGGGCAGGGATGGGTGGGAGATTGGGCAGGAATCCCTCCCTGTGAGGGTGGGCAGGCCCTGGCACAGGGTGCCCAGAGCAGCTGGGGCTGCCCCTGGATCCCTGGCAGTGCCCAAGGCCAGGCTGGACATTGGGGCTTGGAGCAGCCTGGGACAGTGGGAGGTGTCCCTGCCATGGCAGGGCTGGCACTGGATGGGCTTTGGGGTCCCTTCCAGCCCAACCCATTCCATGATCCCATAATCTCAGTCACATTCACTGGGTTCACCCTTGGTGCAATCAGGTTTCTGCAGCCGCTGGGGTAAATTATTCAGGGGTGGGAGGAAGCAGGTGACCCCTGGTGCCTGTGAACACACCTTTACATTCCCCTGAGACCTTCCAGCGCTCCTTCCTGGAAACACAGCCTCAGGCTTGTGAGGCACAAGGGCTGACGTCCCAGATTCCCACTGGGATGCTGGAATGCCTGAGTCGGGATAACACCCAGGCTGCCAGTTCATCCTGCACCCTGAAATGCTGCTGGTGCTTCCTCCCACTCGAGGAACAGATGAGATCCCACCAGGACAAGCTGCACCTGCCCATCCCTCCCCAAAATCCCGCAGCCTTCCCTGTCCTTAGTGAGCAACGATGAGAGTAAAACATTCAGGGCACTCTCAGTGCTCACAGTGAGTTTGAAACCCTAAAAAACCCTCTCCTATTTCTACACTGGATGTTGGGCACATGGAAACTGCAGAAGGAACAGGGGTTTTTTCTGCTGCTCAGGGGAAGGAGCTGCTGCCCAGGGAACAGAGGGTTTGCTCAGGGCTGTCTGTGTGTGTTTGGGAGTGGCAGGAGGGATAAAGTTGGGAGGCAGGAGGGATAAGGTTGGGATAAGACTGGGAGGCAGGACCAGATTCTTTACCTCCCACAACCTTCCCCAGTTTGCCACGGATGCACAGAGCAGAGAGGAAGGACAGCGAAGATGTTCCCAGTGCCACACCATAACCTGGGAGCAGAAAGCAGCATCCCAAAAAGTCCCACTGCCTGCTCAGAGACCAGCCAGGAGCTCTGGGGAATTTTGGCTGATTCGGGGGTTCCTCACTGGCTGCCTGGTGTCACATTTTTGGGATGGGCAGTGGCACAGGTGGTCTGATGAGTGCTCTCCAGCAAGACCTGCTCTTTGGAGGGGTTGCAGGGGTGATGTATTTTTGGCATTCTGGAGAAATTCCTGTGCCTCAGTTTACCTGTAAGGAGAGGGGAATAGCAGGATGTGTCCAGGTTGTCTCTGGGATGTCAGAGCCGGTGTCCTGCAGACTTCCCTGGGTGGATGCTGCCCAGAAGTCACACAAGGTGCCCCTGGTCTCAAATCCCAGGGCTGTGGGCTGGTCAGGGGCAGATTTGCACCTCTGGGACAGACTGGATGTGAAGCAGCCACACCTGGATGACCGCAGAGCATCCCGGGGTGGGCACACATGGAATTCCCCTGGGATCTGCTGGGGCCAGGCAGAGGCAGGGCCATGAAACGGTTAAAGCTGTATCGTGTGCTGCCTCCCGATTGTTCTGCAAGGTGTGTTGTGACATTTGTACTTCCTCTTGGCAGCCCGGAGCAGAGGCACGGGAGGCAGCGCAGGGATGCTGCTCCCCCCGCTGCGCTGAGGGGCTCGGGGCTGCGCCATGCACCTGCGGGGGCTGCTGGGCCGCTGCGCTGCCATCGCCCTCCTGGCCCTGCTCTGCGACGCCGTGGGGCTCCTCATCCTCCTCCTGGGCATCTTGGCTCCCATCAGCTCCTGGGACTTCTTCATCTACCTGGGGGCCCTGCTGCTGGCCTTCAGCCTCGTCTTCTGGGTCTTCTGGTACACCTTCAACATCGAGGTGCCCCTCCGGGAGCTGGGGTGCAGCTGAGCCACGGAGCCACAGCGGGGACTTGCCCTCGGAGCGGCGGCTGGGATGAGCCAAAGCATCCCTCAGCTGGTGAAGAGCACCCGAAAGAGACCGAAGGGAAGGGCCTGCTGGTCCTCACAGCATCGAGCAGCCAGATGGACGCTCAGGGGAAAGGTACCCACAGCTCAGCGTGCACAGGGATGCTTGGCTGGTGTGGGGGAATGCAGAGCTCCTGGCGGGGCAGCCGGAGCTTCCTGCTGGTGACAGGCGCTCTCAGGAGTAAGAGTAGATTTTAAAATGCTCTGGAATGGATTAATGATGGACGGGAAGTTGGTTTTGATGAGCTGAATGGATTTTGGGAGGGGGTTTTGGTGGAGTTTGGAGGGGGCTCTTGTCTGGGGTGTAATTCCTCGGCGCTTCCCATCAGATGGTGCTGGGAGAGGAGGGTCCTGCAGAGCTGCTGCTCTCTCGTGGCAGCTTTGTGGAGCAGAGGGACAAGGAGCATGAGCCACCCCGGCCATCCACCCTGGGCAAACAGGGGAAGTCAATAAGGATAATCCAGGTTTTAGCACCAGAACCTCTGTGTAAGGTGTGAGGGAGCAGCCCCAGCCACCCCTGTGTACCCCATCACACCCTGGGCGCTGCCGCCAGGGTTTTCCCTACAGGGAATGTTTTCCCAGCAGAGAGATGGGGAGCAGTGAAACGCAGGTGAAAGTCGTGTCACCAAGGCAGCACTCTGATGGGCTGTAAGAGCCCGGTGACAAATGCTGAGCACACGGAAACTGCGTACAAAGTGCCATGTTTGAACATCGGCTCTGAGATTGGGCCTTGTTAATCTCGGGCTTGTCTAGAACATGCCTGGCTGGTTTGGCAGCCACCCAAAGGGCAGAAAGGCCAGGTCTTGCCTGGTGTCTGCAGCTTGGTCCTACAGCAAGAGGGACCACAGAGCATCAGCAGTGCCTGCAGGGGCTGGTCTGACCTGGGGAGCTCAGAGGGCTCCGTTTTGTCCCAATGTGAGAGCAGCAACACCAAATCTTAGGGGACTTGGAGGTGTCTGAGTGTTGGAGAGCAGGGATGGTGTTCTCCTGGCTGCCAGCATCCCGGGGATGTTCCTCCTGTGCTGGGCAGGATGGGGGAGCCAATTAGCCCGAGGTAAATGAGGAGTAGCCCCACAGTGCTCGGAGCTGCACGTGGCAGAGGGAGGTGACAGCAGGAGGGTGCCCCAGCCACGAGCCAACCGTGCACCCACACTGAGAGCCAGCCAAGGAGGGATGGGTTCAATGCAGAGTGAGGCAGCGAGGAGGCAGAGATGGGGGAGACGTCCCCACTGGCACACGGGTGAGTGCCAGAGCTCTGCTCCCTGTCAGCATCTCACTGCCATGACTGTCCCCGCCTGCGAGCCACGACAGGGACACTGCCCTGCACAGCTCTCTGTAAAGCCTCTCACAACCAGCGAGATTCTTTTTTGTCATTTACTTATTTTTCCCTTGATTTCCTCTCCTCTTGGCAGTGACCACAAGAGACAGACCCGAGGTTTTCCTGGCTCTGCCCTGTGAGGGGCAGCTGCCGTGTGGGTCTCGGTGTTTCACAGCCCTGCACTCACCAGGGTGCCCAGGCCAGGAGTTCAGCTTTGCCCTCACCAGGTCTCCGGGTGTTTTTCCACCCCTGTGCCCTTCGGACTAGGTACTTCAGGAATTTCCTTGATGTGCCTCAGGATAAGAACCCGGGACAAGCATCAGTCGGATCCTGCAGCTGTAGAGAAGGAAGGGCAGCAGCAACCCACACCCTCCTTTATTTGCTCGGGGATTTTTAATTGCCGGTGCTGAGCCTGTCAATCCAGCCTGTAAAACCTGGCCGAGGGCTTTGTCACCCTTCAAGGTCTGTCCCTCGCTGGGTGCGTGCCTGGGTGTGGCGCTCGGGGACAGCATCCAGGGAGCCGGGGCCGTCGCCCAGGGACCCCCGCGGGACCTGGGGCGAGATCCCTGTCCCCGCGGGTCCCTCCTGCCTCCCGGGCTGGTGGGACAGACACTCCCGAATGGAGCTTTTGGGGGCAAAGTCGCTGCCAGCACCTGGCACTGGACAATGCCGTGTGCTTCACCAGCACAGCCAGGGGATGGTTTGGGGATGGAGAGGGGTGGAGGGTGATTGCCACGCGGGAAAGTGCTGTCAGCCGTGTGCCTGGACCTCCTGGGTGCATTCAGGAGCCTGTACCCAGTCCCGTGGAGCAGCAGAGGCTCCCCGTGCACCACCACACGCCGGGGGAGCCCAGCATCCCGCACGCCACTGCTCGCACGTTTCCCCTCTCTGCTCCACCTGGGTCTGTGACAGTCACCCAGAGGATGAATGTGGGCACAAACCAAACCCAGACACGTCTCTGTGTGCAAGGTGCCTTCAGCATCCTCCATCTCTCCCAGGCTGGCACAGAGGGACACAGGCACAGGCAGGACGTGGTGACTTCAATGTCCCTCATGCACAGCCAGGCCCAGCAAGAGAGGGAAAACCTCCCAGTTGTGTGTGCTCATGGGCAGGGCCCGTGGGATTTCTCCTGACCCTCTGTCCCATGACGCTGCATGCCCCAGCACCTCGAGAGCACCAGCTCTGATGGTCTCCAATGTCCTTTCCATCCCAGGGACACAGCTCCTTCCCTCTTCTGCTGTCCCCAAATCCCTCAGGCTGGAGCAGAGTCCACTCCTGACAGCCCCAGTGGCAGGACAGGAGTGGGTGAAGCACCTGTGGGTCCCCATCCCTCGGTGCTGGGCAGCACTGGGAGCACTGGCCCAGGCCCAGTGCGATATTGACTCAAGGGCTTATCTTTCCCTCTGGGTTTTTGTGGTTTTGTGCTCGGTCTGTTTGCTCCATGCTGGGGGTTGTTCCAGATCCTTGGGTTTGGCACAGCCCCGTGGCCATGGCACAGAGCCCACATGGGCACCGGGAACCAGCAGCTCCCTCTGCTCCCTGACCAGTCTGTGCTCCCCCAGTCACCCCAGTGACACCGGTGGCCCAAAGCCCAGCAGCCTCCAGTGCTTCCTGCGCTGATACTGCAACCCCAAAATGCTGTGGGGTGACTCCAGGAGTCCCCTCTCATGACCTGGACCTGCCCTCAGCAGTCTGGGCTCCCTCCCTCATCCCCTGGATGGCATCACTGCCATGGATCCCTCACTGGGCACCAGGACCAGGGGAATACCAGCCTCAGCAGCGCCGGGTGTTTGCTCCTGAGTCTGGATCTTCCAGGGAGGGAAAAATCCTCCTTTTGTGCTGAAATGTTACCAGCCTCACTCGTATCTGGAGCTGGGTTGATCCTGAATATCCCTGGGCATCCTGGGCATCCCTGGTGCTTCTGTCTGGGGTCTGTCTGGTGGGAAATGGTCCCCTGAGTCCGTGTTTTGATTTCACATCTTTATTGAAAGATCTTGAACTTCTCAGCAATTATCAGGGTCTTTTAAAGCATTCCCAGCTCTTTCCACTCTCTGTTTACAGGGAGAGAGGAAAGGACAAGCGTGGATGTCAGGAGTGAGCAGAGGAAGAGGAGCAGCTCCGCACAAGGACTCTGCTGTGCTGCTCTTGCACAACCAGCACTGAGAGCACAGCAGGAGCTGTGTCCCTCTGCTGTGCTGGGGACACTGCCACAGCCACTCAGGACACCCCCTGAAGGATGGATACCCCTTTTGCATCCTCTGCAATCACTTTGCGCTCTCCCCCTGCCCTCTGCGGGCTCAGAGGGCACAGCACGAGCAGCCTGGTGGCCACAGAGCCTCTTCCCACTGTCCCAACCAAGGGCCACAGACCCACAGGGTCCGGCTGACAGCTCTGCCAACGTCACTGGAGGAGTGTGATCGTCCAGCAGGGCTCACACCTGGACAGACAGCCCGAGGTGCAGCTGAGTGCCCGGGCTGGGACCTGCTCTGTGCAGTGATGGGAGAGACAGACAACAAAATCAGACAGGACAGAGGGTTCCCAAAGCAAAATCCCAAAGCTGGAGGTGTCAGCTCTGTTTTACCCAAGGTCCCAGGCACTCTCTAAGGGCACTTCAGGAAATACTCAGACCTCAGTCCAAAGAGCTGCTGGGGAGCTGCAAAGGCCGGGAGAGGATTCAGCACTTCAGCTGCCAAACCAGGGCTGGCTCAGCATGGGAACAAACCCCTGGCTCACTCCAAATCCAAAGCTCAGGGGAGAGGAGAGGTGTCCTGGTCTCCCACATCTCCATTCCCTTGTGTTCCTGATGCAGAGTTCAGCTGACCAGGAGGACACTTGTGTGGGATGGAAGCATTTATAACACCTATGGAATGAATATGTAACAACCTAGAGGCTGTTCAGCACTTTCCTTTGCAGACACCTCTCTCAACTGTTTAAAACTTCACCAGAATTTGTTTTGTTGTGATTTCCTGCCCTGGAGAATCTGCTCTGAGACGGAATCTGGTTCTTCTCTGCAGACCAGCTGGCAGGACAGTGCTGGCACTCAGGGACTTGGACACTCACCTTCCCCACTGCCCAGCCCCCAGCCTGGGCCAGGCAGGACTTTGCAGGTGACATCAGGCCTTTGGTGTCCTTGCTGTCCCTGGTTTTAGCACTTTGCCCCCACAGCAGGGGCAGTGGGGTCTGGGGGGTGTTGCTCAGTGTGGGAGCTTTGGGGGGGAACCAGCAGCTCTCCTCTGCCTCCAGTTCCTGGGGCATGAGGCTGGTGGCAGGGCTGGCACCTCAGGCCCTGCCACGAGGAGGTATCTGGTGTTCCCTGTAGCTCTCAAACCATCCTGTCTTCCAAGCAGGGCAGGAAAGCTCCCTGCTCCCCTCCGCAGCTGGGCTGGGCAGGACCCACAGCCTCAAAGCTCTGAAATGACTTCGGTTTGAAACGGAGGCACATTTGTGCCCCAATCCTGCCCTGGATAGGACAGGAACCTCCTCCCCGTTCCCCAGAGCATCCAGCAGAGAGCTGGCCCACTAAGGGATGCAGAGCCTGTGCCAGGGGGTTTGTTCTGTTCTGGGAACACCAGTTTGGTGCCATCTCTCTGGGACTGTTTCCTTAAAGCTGCTGCCTTCCTCCCCAGATCTGTTTGTCCCCTGGCAGGGGCGGTGGGGTGAACAGGGACCTCTGGCTGCAGTGACTCCGTGCAGGAGCAGCTCTCACACAAGGCAAGGTGAGAGCTGGAAACTGGCGGAGCACTTGTGGGAAAATTCAGGCCATCAGTGGCAAATGCCAGCATCATTAACCCCTCTCAGGCAATGTGGAGGGACCCCTCCAGTGCAAGGAAGCTTTTAAAAAAAAATCTTTAGTAAATACAGGCACTGTTGTCTCTGCTGCATTTGCGATCAATGAGGCAGAGGGACTTTAATCAATTCTTTTCCCTGCAAATATAAAACCATGTCAAGAGGAACTCCGAGATTTTCGCAGGTTCCTAACGCTCTAGAAGCTGGTGTCGGGCGTTCAGGAGCCTTATCACCGAGATAAGCAGCGGTGCTATCTCTGCAGCGAGTGCCCTCTGCCCCGGGCAAAGCCAGCCCTCGCCAGGGCAGCGCGCCAGGCGCGGCCAGATCCACACCCCAGGAAGGACAGAGCCTGCAGCCAGGGCTTTCATCAAATGAACTGTCCGGGAAAATACTGGGCTGCCCGGGAAAATGACGGACTGCTGACCCGGCACCCCCGGGGGGTGGAGAGGGACCGGCACCCTCTGACCTGACAGGGGACCCCAAACTCCTCCTGCCCGCCCGACCTGCCCAGCCCCTTGCAGCCGGGTGCTGGGGTGGGGGACGAGCAGGATTCGCGCATCCTGGAGGAACTGGTTCTCCCAGCACAGCCCCTCCTGCAGCCACCCCCGTCTCTCCCAGCCGGGAGCAGGGGGATGCCCGGTCCCTGCCACGGCCCCGGTCCCAGCTGGTTCCAGCACAGCCCAGCTGGAGGGATGGGCTCCGAACTGGGATTTAACCCTCCCCAGCCCTGGAGGTGCTGGGGCTGAGGGATGCTTTGGGGTGGGATTCGGCAGGAGGAGCAGCTCCTGCGCCCTCCGCACTCCGGGCCAGCTCCTTTTCCTGTCCCATCAGGTGTCACTGCGGCTCAGCCGCTGTCCCGGGGCCGCCAGGGCAGGGGAGGCTGGCCAGTGCCGGGGGTCCCACCCCGCCCCGTCACCGGCTTGGGCTCCCTTCATGTTCTCCGAGCCCGGCGGGGCTCCCACTGAATGAGCTCATTGCTGCTCCTTCGGAAGGTACCACGGGGGATGGGGGACGGGCCGGTGTCACCACAGCCAGTGCCACCACAGCCGGTGTCACCATGGGCCAGTGTCACCACAGCCGGTGTCACCACAGCCAGTGCCACCACAGCCAGTGTCACCATGGGCCAGTGTCACCACAGCCGGTGTCACCACAGCC
>NW_024581053.1:886520-896535 GCF_017639235.1 Corvus kubaryi
CAGTGTCACCATGGGCCAGTGTCACCACAGCCGGTGTCACCACAGCCGGTGTCACCACAGCCAGTGTCACCATGGGCCAGTGTCACCATGGGTCGGTATCACCATGGGCCAGTGTCACCACAGCCGGTGTCACCACAGCCAGTGTCACCATGGGCCAGTGTCACCATGGGTCGGTATCACCATGGGCCAGTGTCACCACAGCCGGTGTCACCACAGCCAGTGTCACCACAGCCAGTGCCACCAGGGCCAGTGGAGCCTGCCTGGGGCTCACTCACTGCAGCACCATGTATGGAGCTGGTGGGCAGCTCCTGGAGGCACACAGCACCCCTGGGCATCCCTGGGCATTCCAGAAAATCTCCAGGCATCTCTTGAACATCCCTGGGCATCCCTCAGCATTCCTGGGCATCCTGGAACTCGCTGCTGTTCCAGAGCCAGGCTGGGAGGAAACCCACCACCACCACACCAGTGACAGCTGGGTGACCCTGCTGTCCATCCTGGGTGACCCTGCTGCCCATCTGGGGCTCGTGGCTACTGCTTCCCCTGAGTGGCCACCAAATAATTTGTGGCTGCAGTTACTGATGCTCAACAGGGCCTCGTGGCTGCTCCCCACCCATTCTCAGCACAGCCAGTGCACAGGGAATGAAAACTTTGGGACCAAACCCTTCCACCAGGCAGGGTCCAGGCGTGGCTGGAGGTGACATCTCTCTCCAACAGTCACAGTCATCAGCTGTCCCCAAGGAGGTGCTGCCACAAGGGTCCCTGCAGATCCCAGATGTCACAGCAGCCACCTGTAACCCTGGATTGTGCCAGGAGCTGCCAGCTCCCACCCCTGCGGCATCCAAGGAGGGTTTCCTACGAGGGTCCACACCTGAGTTAAGTAAAGTGACGCCAGGCTTTCCTGTCCCACAGGAACATTCCTCAGCTTCTCACTGAACCCCTGAATCCCTCCCTCAGGCATCCCATGGGAGATTCCAAACCCTGCTGGCTGCAGGAAGGGCTCCTGTCCCAGGATCTGGGCGTGCCCAGGGCATTGGTGCCCTGCAGCACCCCGGGGCTGGCCAGGCACAGCTCTGCCACAGGGGAGATTTGCCATCAGCCAGCAGATAAATCACTCCGGAGACAAGGAAAATGGCTTTTCCAGCTCAATTTCCTGCTGCAAAAAGGGGCATGAGTTAAGGCAAAACCCATTCAAAAGCAGCTCTTCCCAGAAAATGCATTTGCTGGTCTTTGCCAGCCGTTACTGGAAGGAGAGTGCAGACACCTCTGATGGTATTCCAGGGGTTTTCCATGGTAGATCCCCGAGTTTTTGACAAAAAGGATCTGTAAGGATGACACAGGGAAGTGTAAAGCCAGCCCAGGCAGCTGAGCAGGAGAAGTCCCAGGGTGCTGACGTGCGCCAGGGTGCTGATGTGACACCAGCAATGCCGAGAAGGGCAGGGCTGGGCCCACCCTCCTCTGCCCCTCAGCTTTGCCCCTCTGCCAACAGCCACAGGGACAGAAATCAGCCCCTCACCAAGGGACAGCTCCAGCCCCGCTCCTGTCCCCGTGATCCCTCAGTGAGGGCTCGGGGACCTCGTCGCGGTGAGCCACCCCTGCCGTGGGCACTGGTGTCACAGTGGGGATGAGCCCCTCGGGCACTGCCAAACCTCCAGGCTCGATGGAGGCTCAGGAAACCCCCCTGTCCTGCAGAGCCCAGGGGGAAGAGCCACCCAGGGCCGCGGGATGGACAGTGGAAAAGGGTGGACAGTGGAAAAGGGAATGGGCCACGTGCTGGAGATGGAGCCAACGGGATCTTGGAGAGCCCCAGGGGCAGGGACAGCCAGGTCAGTGTCACCTCCTGTCCGTGTCCCACACCGGCCCAGCCCCACTCCAGCCCCCAGCTGCCCGTGGCTCTCCAGGCAGGGCAGGGCAGGACGGGGAGCTTGGAGGAGCCTCCTCCTCTATTATTCATGGCCAGATCTGGCTGATGGAGCCGGGGCTCCCTGAGGCCGCTTCCTAATGGAGCTGCAGCCGTCCCTGCCCAGCGAGCACTCCTGGGCCTGCACAATTCCCACTCCTCCCATCCCCGTGCCATAAAAGTGCCACCTTCTCCTGCTAATGATGCATTACTCGGCCATTGCTGGGGCTCAGAGCCTGCTGCCATCCTGCAGAGACTGGAGCTGGAGTGTGGGCGGGCAGGTGTGCTCTGCAGCCAGCGAAACGGCACAAGCCAGGATCTGCCAGGACCCTGACGGAGCGGCCACAGCCCAGCCGAGCTCAGGGACACCCACGGGCACAGCTGGGGCATGGCAGGGCCTGCACAGAGCCCAGATTTAGGCAGAGGAAGGGAAGGAGGTGGCAGAGGACACCTGGGGATGTCCCAGCACCAGCTGGAGCCCCAGCCCAGTGAGCAGGGCGTGCTCCCTGCCTGCAGGACCGCTCTTGCAGAGGAGGATCCACGGCTGGTGGGTGAGGCAGTGCTGGAGGATGACTCAGGACTGGCAGAGTTTCTGGTGGATGTTCTGCAGGAGGAATGTTAAATCTGCCTCAGGAAGCCCGGCCAGCCCCTCAGCCGGTCGGGCTCTGTCCCTTTGCAGCACTGGCCACGGCTCCCCGGGACCCTCTCCTGTCCGTGAGGACATCCCAGGACTGAATCCCTAGAACTGGGACCATGACCTGGGGTTTGCACAGCTCGAGGTGCAAATCACCACGGAGGGGCTCATGAGGGTCACAGTGTGGTGGTAAGGCTTCGGTTCCCTCGGATAATCCTGTGGATCCTCCCCACACCCACTTTGCTGCCCATCCCTCATGGAGAGCTGTGCACATCCATGTGCCTGTCCGTGCACCTCCCAGCCCCTCACCCTGTCCCCGGCCCCGCAGCCACGCCAGCACCATTAGCTGAGCTCTGTGTGCGCAGCCCCGGCCTTCCCCAGCCGCAGGAGAGCCCCTGGCTCCCTCCCCACACTCCCATCAGGCCATAATTGCCCTAATGGGCTCTCGGGGTCACCTGGCCCATGCACTCCACTGGCCTTGGGTGACCTCTGGCTGCTGCTGACCAGAGCCTGGACACTGGGCAGGGGACAGGGCTGCAGTGTCACCCGTGAGACAGGGGATGGGAGAATCCTGCCCTTTCCAGGGATGGGAAGGGGAGAGGGGCAGCAGGGCTGGGCCTGATGGGAGCTGCAGGGTGGGCTGTGATTCAAGGGGACATTTGGGGTGTGACATTAGTGACACACAGGCACGATGGAGCCAGGGCACCCAGGGCACCCAGGGTACACAGGATGGGGCCAGGAGAAGCCAGCAGCTCCCAGATGGAACCCCAAGCAGAGCTGTGTGCCAGGAGCCCGAGGGTACCGGGGCCAGGTGCGGCACGGGAGCAGGGACAGATCAGGCATGAGGAAGGCGGTGCGAGGCGGGGACGGGGTGCTCGGCACGGCGTTTCCCGGGATATCTCCAGTTCCAGCTGCCTGGCCCTGCCATCCCTGGCCGAGCAGTGCCACCCTGTGGGAAACACCCTCCTCTCCTCCGCAGGGGTGATGCCCCCGAACCCTCCCCATGGATGAGCCCCCAGCCTCGGTCCCCCCTCCCCCGGTCCTGTGCCTGCCCCTGACACAGCACAAGCCACCCCCATCCCCTCCCGGTGCTGCCACTGGAGCTCTTCCCGGTCCCCACTGCCTTCCCAAATATCTCCAGGGCTGCAACCACCCTGGGCCACCTCCCAGCAGCCCTGTGCCAAGGGGCTGGTGCCCTGGCACTCTGCATTAATTGCCCAGACAGACTAATAACAGGGTTCATTATTAATAATGAGGCATGGACACGTCACGATCAGGTCATCATTTCTTATGAAACAGGGTCTCCGTTCCAGGGCGGTGTCTCAGGCGCTTTTCCCCAGTGCTTCACGCAGGGGTCGGGGTCATGGCACGCCAGGTTTGGGTGGGGACACTGAGGCGGGGCTGGGAGAGTGCAGGACCATCACAGGGAGCAGCAACCCAGCAGGGCAGTGTCCCCAGCTGTGACCCCAGGGATGGCAGGGGACACCATCAGCTCCTCTGCCCCACACTGCTGCCCCTTCCCAGCCCCATGTGGTTCTTATTTGCTGCCCTGAAAAGTTCTGGCTGGTCCCAAAGCCGCCTCGGTGGCACTGCTGGACATGTTTGTCCCTCCCCTGGGAGCATGGGAAGCCTGTGCCAGCCCTGTGCCCCACTGTCACCTCCTGTGGGGTGATCACACCCTGCTCACGTTGGGGTGATGGTGAGGGACGTCCTGCTCACATCGGGGGACACTGAGGGACGTCCTGCTCACAATGGGGGACACTGAGGGATCCCCTGTTTGCATTGGGGTGACACTGAAGGATGCCCTGCTCACATTGGGGTGACACTGAGGGATGCCCTGCTCGCAATGGGGGACACTGAGGGATGCCCTGCTCACATTGGGGTGACACTGAGGGATGCCCTGCTCACAATGGGGGACACTGAGGGATGCCCTGCTTGCATTGGGGTGACACTGAGGGATGCCCTGCTCACTCTGAGTGCCCGTGAAGTGACACATTCCCGGGTGACAGAGCGAGAGCAGCACCCACGGGACCAGGGACTGGGTCAGGAGGACAAAGGTGAGGAAGGTGCAGACTGGGCTGGGGACAGATGCCACGAGTGGCCCCAGCACCAGCAGGGGTGTCCAGCAGCCCCCTTCCCCCTCCCCTGAGGGCAGGCACAGAGATTCCCAAATCCCAGCTGTGCCTCCCTGCTGCCCACTGCCCTCCCAAAGGGGGGCCCTGGGCTGGGGGCTGACCCTGGGGTCCCCTCAGGTGGGACCAGTCCCAAGAGGGCAAAGCCAGGAGGTTTGGGGGGCTGAGAAGTGCCCAGCCTGTTTGGCACAGGTGAAAATGGGTCCTTGGGTGTGAGACCTCAGGAGTGGGATACAGGGACAAGGAAATGTCACCCTGCCACGGGGCTCTGGCAAGGACAGCAGGGTGGGATCCCAAATCTGCCTCCTTATGGTGGTCAGAACTTGGGTTTACTCCCTACCCTCCACCCCACCCCCTGTCCCCGGGTCACCAGGGCAGGAGGGACGCTGTGACAATGGGAGGACGGCCACGACCCTGGGGAGCTCAGAGAGAGGTGAGGGAGGGCACGGCTGGGACTGCCTGTGGGATGAGCTGGCCTCCCTTCCCGTGCCATGGCACTGCAGGGAGGCTGGCACAGGGGAGGGTGAGCTCAGCAGGGCCAGCATCACTCTCTCCGTGCTCCGGTTTCACTGCCCTCGTGCCCGGCAGCTGCAGGCTCTGCTTCATCCATCCCTGGGATGGAAGCCGTGAGTTTCTGCTCCAGGCTGGCTGCATTGCAATGATCCAAACATCCTGGGAGCCTGGGGGCCTCCAGCAGCCCCACAGCCTGGCAGCCCTCACCCTCTGGTGCACAGAGCCCTTGGCTGTGCTTGATGCCAGTCGCAGCCTGCCCGGAGCTGGGGAGGAGCTGGGCAGGACCAGCCCGGCCCCCTCGGGCCCTGCAGGGGCTGTCACAGGGTGCAGGAGGATCCTCTCCACCGAGACCCTGCAGGAAGCCACCAGCAGGGTGTGTCCTGCCATATTTCAACAAAAAGGGACAGAAAATGCCACCAGTGACACCGTGAGCACCCGGAGAGCTGCAGGAAGGTCTGCAAGTCCGTTCAGATGAGAGAGCTTCACCTGAAGCTGCTTTTGGGCTTTCTCCAGGAGCCTTTAGAGAGAGGCTCCAGCCCCAGCTCCATCCTAGCACCAGTGACACCACCCTGGTGTCCCAGCTGATCCCATCCCTGCTACAAGTCCCTCTTGACCAGCAGCAGCCACGGCAGCACGGCCGCCAGCATGGCCACGGTCAGGACGAGCATCACGGCCAGGGCCATGGGCGACTGGCAGCACTTCAGCCCCAGGGCCGGGCTGGACGACACCGAGCTGGCCGTGTCCGCCCTGCTCCTCCCGCCCAGGGAGCCGCAGTCCGCGGCCACCAGCGGCATCCCGTGGTCGCTGATGACGAAGATGTGAGCTTCCCGTGCCAGCACCCCCGGGAGCCCCTGCGGGCCCGCCGAGCACCGCTCCAGGCTCTGCACCGGCATCACGAAGTGACTGGGCACCACCAGCGTGTTGCTGGCCTCACTTTTGGCCAGCTGGGACAAGGAGGACGGCGACAGAGGCATCTCCAGCGCGCGGGGGTTGGTGCCCGCCCTGGACGGCCACAGAGCCTTCTTCTTGCTGAGAAAGGTGACGTAGCGGCACACGGGGCAGATGATGCTGCTCTGGATGTGCCCGTCCAGCTTGGCCGAGAGCAGGCACTTCACCAGGCAGTCGTGGCAGAAGATGTGGCCGCAGCTGAGCCGCCGGTGCGTGGCCTCCAGGGGCTGGAACTTCTCGTAGCACACGGGGCACTCGGCCGGGGCTCCGTCCTTGCTGGAGGAGGTCTCCGACATCCCTGCTGTGGTGGCCGCGGGAGCTGCTCGGCTGCCAGGGACAGGCACGAGGGGTTAATCAGGGGCTGGGTGACAGGGATTAACACAGTCCATCTCTTCATCCCTCCTCCTCCTCCTCCCTGCTCTCTTGCCGCTGCCCTTCACCCTCGCAGAAGGAGGGGACGGCCGCCTGGCATGGCCTGCACAGGGCAGGGCACTCTCAGCAGCATTAAACCTCCCAGTGCGGCCCTGGGGGCAAGGGACAGATGACGGGAGGATCTCAGCTCCAGAGCCCTCCAGGGCAATAATCCCTGGCTGCAAAACCACAGGGGCCGAGGGCTGAGCCCCTGGCCGGAGCCGTGCGTGCGGAATTCCCAGGGCAGACCGTGTCATTCCAGGCACAGGCTGTGTCACGAGTGCCTCTGTGCTCAGCTGCTGCTGCTGGGAGCTGGGAATTCCCACCCCACCATGGAACCTGCCAAGGACAGGGAGATGCTCCCACCCCGGAGAGCTCAGGGGGGACGGGGGGAGCGTGGAGCAGCCAGGTTGGTGGAGCAGGCGGGAGCCACAGGGGACAGAGGGGGAGGTGACACAGCCAGGGCAGGCAGCAAACCCCACACCGGGCTGCTTCCAGGCTGCTGGGGGCTGGCCCGGGCTGGTGGCCAGGCCATGGCATCTCCATGCCGTGTCCAAGCTCAGGCCGGAGCTGGGTGCAGCCAGAGAGGCTGGAGCTGTGTCAGGGTTAGTCAGAGAGGAGCGCAGAGCTCAGCTGCCCCGCCCTGGCCGCGGTGTGGGGCACTGTGGGGTGCTCTGAGCCCCCGTACGGGGCACTGTGGGGTGCCCTGAGCCCCGGTACGGGGCACTGTGGGGTGCTCTGAGCCCCGGGTTTGGGGCACTGTGGGGTGCTCTGAACCCCGGTACGGGGCACTGTGGGGTGCTCTGAGCCCCGGTACGGGGCACTGTGGGGTGCTCTGAGCCCCAGATCTGTGCCTGGGCTGGGGCTGAAGCTCTGCCCTGCATCTCCCCGGGCAGGGAAGGGGCGGCGCAGAGCAGAGAAGGGAAAGGGGAGATGCTCAGCTCAGCTCCCTTCTCTCAGACCAGCTCGGGAACCAGACCTTCATCACAGCTGCAGGTTTTTCCAGAACCTGGCGGCGTTTTCAGACCCAGCCCAGCCCGCAGCCCTTTTCTCACGCGTGACAGTGCCACGGACACCCTCCCAGCCGATCTGGAGGTTCTGCCATCCCCTGCCCTCCTCCTGCGGGGGAGTCACCCTGCCCCGGCACGGCCACAGGAGCACCACGAGCCGCCCCCTCCTCAGGCACGAGAACAGATCCAGGCTCCTGCTCTGGTTCAGGAGGGATCAGCGATTGCTGCTCCCCAAGGAGCCCTCAGCCCCTGCTCCCCCGCGCCCCAAAGTCCCCTTACCTGCTGTAGGGCCCCCGGGCAGCGGCCCCTCCATGCGCGGCTGTCCCCAGGCACGGGGCTGGCCCGGGAGAACACCGGGACACCTTTGGGACAGCGGGACACCTTCGGGACACCCGGTGCCGGCTGCGTCTGGGGAGAGCGCGTTGTGCAAGGGCTGGAGCGGGGACAGGGCAGGGCCAGCTCCGCCGAGTGAATGCGGAGGAACCCGTTCGGGCTTTAAAGGGCTCGCATTGGCCCGCTTGGCCAGGGAGTGGGCGAGGAGCTGGCGTCAGGCGTCGGGGGCAGGGACGGGAGGCAGGGTCCTGCCTTCCCCGGTGTCCCCGGGCTCGTCCCTGTGGGGTCAATCGCAAGGAATCCGGCAGTGAAGGGGTGCCGGGACCCCTCCGGGGCTGCAGGGCTGGGCGAGCTGCGCATCCTGCACCGGGTCCTGCACCTGGCCTGGGCTCCTCACCCCCGCTGCCCTCATCCTTGTCCCCAAGCCCCCTCCCCTTCCACACCCCAAACACTCCCCCCAGCCCTGCAGTCCCTGTCCCGTGTGCTCAGACGGGACCGGAGCCCCGGGTGACAGTGAGTGACCCAGCAAAGACCCTCGAGCACCCAGGGGGGCTCTGCTGTTGTGTCCCTGCCCTGAGGTCTCCCAGCATCTCCCTGAACCGTGGTCCAGGTGCAGCAGGAGCTCTGTGGGCTCAGGGCAGGCAGGAGCCCCATGCTTGGCCGTCTCAGCAGCTTCAGGTGGCTCATTGGCCACCACTGGCCACGTGCAGGTGGAAACCTCCCCAGAGAAGGTTCCCTGACACCTCACCCCTGTCCCAGGGAGCCGCCTGTCCCTCAGCTGACCCTCGGGCAAGGAGCCAAGAAGCCTCTTCCCTGAAAAACCTGTAAAAACTTCCAGAAGGTTGGATCGGTCCTGCCTCAATCCCAACTCTTTCCAAGCCCCCCTGTCACCCCTCAGCCTGAACTTTCAGCCCACACCTCATCTTGCAGGCAGCTCCACAGGGATCTGGATGCTGTTTGCTACACCCAGAGGAGGTGCTGGGGTGGGCTCAGTGGCCCCAGGGCGCTGCCCACAAGCCCTCCCTCACTGTGGCCATGCACCCACGGGACTGGGATTTGCCTGAATGCCCCAGAAGTCCTGAGGTCCTCATCAAGGAAAAGCTTCAGGAGAAACCTGGACATGTGAGACCCCACCTGCAGAGCTGCCCCAGCCCCAGGGCCCAGCACAGGGAGGAGCTGGAGCTGCTGGAGAGAGCCCAGAGGAGGCTCCAGGATGAGCAGAGGGATGGAGCAGCTCTGCTGGGAGGAAAGGCTGCGAGAGCTGGGGGTGTTCACCTGGAGAGGAGAAGCTCTGGGGTGACCTCAGTGTGGCCTTGCAGGGCCTGAAGGAGCTCCAGGAAAGATGGGGAGAGGCTGTTAACAAGGGCTGGAGGGACAGGACGCAGGGAATAGCTTCAGACTGACATAGGGGAAATTTAGGTGGGATATTGGGAAGAAATCCTTCCCTGTGAGGTTGGTGAGAGGTTGCCCAGAGCAGGCTGCCCCTGGATCCCTGGTAGTGTCCAAGGCCAGGCTGGACATTGGGGCTTGGAGCAGCCTGGGACAGCGGGAGGTGTCCCTGCCCATGGCAGGGGATGGAAGGAGTTGATCTCTAATGTCCCTTCCAACCCAAACCATTCCATGACACAGGGAGCTCTTGCCTTGGGGCAGGGAGCTGCTCTGCAGGAACATTCCCAGCTTCAGGAAGGTCCTCGGGGCTCTGTGGAAGAGGAGATGACCCCTGGTACCCAAACCCCAGCGAGGCAGGCCCTGCAGTGCCTCCGTGCGCCATGCAGGGCTGGGGCAGGGCTGGGGCGTGGGCAGCAGTATCTGTCACCCGTGGGTGGCCTGCTTACAGCTCAGGGCTGGTTTCTGGAAAGAGAAGGGTGGGTGCAGCCCCACCAGGGCACCCTGGTGTTCCCAGGGGTGCCCTCTGGAACCCTGAATCCCCATCCCTCCCTGCAAGGACACCCTGAGCACATCAACACCTTCCACAGCTCTCAGGCTCAGGGGTCGAGCTGCTCCGCTTGTTATCCCGGTTTTATTGAGAGGATCAGAAAACAAAGGTGAAACCTCTCCAGGGAGGTTGTGCCGGGGCTGGGGTTGCACCTTCCCTCCTGGGACAGACATCCCCCTCCCTGCTCCCTCCTGGGACAGA
>NW_024581053.1:896545-903752 GCF_017639235.1 Corvus kubaryi
CCCTGCTCCCTCCTGGGACAGACATCCCCCTCCCTGCTCCCTCCTGGACAGACATCCCCCTCCCCTGGTCCCTCTGGAAGCTGCTGGAGGTGCCAGGGCTGCTTGCACCCACCCGGATCTCCAGTGAGTGATCTGGGCCAGTGAGAGCAGATTTGGGGCAGCCAGGCATCTCCCCAGACCCAGTTTTGCTCCCGCTGGGGCTGAGGTGGGGTGGAAATTCCTGTTTCCCATACTTTGAATGCTCTCCGCAGCTGGAAACGATGAGCTCATGGCTCTATACATAGGCACTGGAAAAACGAGTCTGCCTCCCTTTGCTGCTTGGACCACGCCAAAATCAAAGGGATTTGGGCATATCAGAGCCCCAGCTCTGTCAGCAGTTTCGCTCTTTCCCTGGCTCTCCTCGGTGCCTTTGCCCCACTTCCACGTGCAGCAGGACCTTTCCTGAGGCACAAGGCTGAGTCTGACAGTGCCTGAAGGACAAGAAACCAACTTCAGGGGCAAAACAAGTCCCTAAACACTGCCTGCATTTTCTTTCCCTAGGTTTTAACAAGTCCAGCTCTTGGCCAGTGGTTCAGCCCCCTCAAAGGCTCCAGGATCCTTTGATCCAAGCAGGAAAGTGTCTCCAGGCTCAGCTCCTCTCCAGGGACCACAGGTGAGACCTTCTCTGTGCTGAGGTCATTGGCTGCCAGTGACCAGAGGACATTTCTGACCCAGAGGAGGACACAGCCGTCGCTGAAGGGTTTGGGGTGGCCAAGGTCCCTTCCCTGCAACCCCAGCAACATCTGGGAAGAGCTTTGCAGCCTTTGGCAAGGACAGGAGGATGCAGAGACAGCCCTGGAGCTCCACAGCAGCACCCAAACTTTCCCCAGGCCAGGTGTGGAGAAGGCACGATGAGTTATGTGGAAGTGTTTATTTTCAAAGCACATTTAAAGCCACAAGATTGCTCCATATCTGAGCCTGCTGCCAGGCAAAAAATCACTGCAGGTCTCAATGATTCCATAGCAAATCCGTGCTGCAATTCCCCAGATGCTGAATGATGAGACAGGGATGTTTCTGTGTCCCACATCCCTGCACTCAGCTGGGGCCAGGATCCTGGGGAGAAATGCCGGGTGGAATTTTGGTGGCAGATGTACATGGGGAGCTCTGCCACGCAGGCACAACCCCCTGGGCAGAGCCTCTGGCTTGGGAATTCTGTGCTTGAGTGATTGCCAGAAGCCGCTGAGGGGTCACCATGCCCGTGTCCGTGTTCTCCTCTCCCAGAGCCATGAATGGCCCATGAAAGGGTGGCTGTGGTGGGCTGGTGTCCCTGCCCAGTGGCCCCAGCGTGTCTCCAGCGCAGGGCAGGGCAGGGCAGGGCAGGGCTGGCTGCAGTGCAGAGGGGGGGCTGCGCCTCCTCTCTCCTCCATCCTTCCCACACTGCATCCACCACTCCTCTTGCACCCTTTCCCCATCCCCCAGGGGTGCCTGGTGCCTGCCCATCCCTCCAGCTCATGGCCAGTCCTCCCAAACCCCCTCAGGTTTTCCCCTGGCCAAACTTGAGGTTTTATAGGAGTTTCTGCTCAACTCGTTCTCCTCCCACCCTTCCCAGCCCCAGCTCAAACACAGCGAGTCCTTGGCGTTGGTGGGAATGAGGTGAAGGCAGGAAAAGAGTAAATGCATGTTTGATCCCAGCCCAGGGAGATGTTCCAAGCCGGGGGAGAAGTTCAGCGAAGCAAAATTAATTTTCCAGGGCCGCACTGTGCTGGTGGAGAGTCCAGGAGTCCTGGGCCCTGGGTTATATCCAGTTCTATGCTGTCAAAATAAACTCAAATAGCTGGAAAAACTGGAAACTTCAGGGGAATCCAAGCTCTTTAAAGGGAACACAAGCTTATCCGTCTTCCCCCACGCTTGCCTTGCTTGAATTAGAGTGTGAAAATCAGTGTTTTTTCCTTCTGAGGGTGTCCATTCTGCTCCTCAGGCACCTGGCAGGATGGAGCCCCACCACCTGGATGCCAGTTTAGCCAAGACAGCCCAAAATACACAACGAAAGCTCCTCCCTCAGCTTCTCCTCGATGATTTCCGCGGTGCCCAGGAGATGGTGCTCACGGATGTGCTTTGGCACCAGAAAAACACAGTGCAGGGAGCACTGAAGGCAAGTCGAGGAGCGCCAGCCGAGGAGAGGAGGTGACGGTCCCCACCGGCTGGGGTGCTGGGATCGATCATGGATCACCAGGATCGATGGGATCTGCTCTTCCTCCTCCGTCCCACGGGGTCCGTGCTTATCCCACACCGAGGAGCAGCTGGGTGTGCCTCAAACCCTGCCCGATCTCCGCTCCCCGGTCACAGGCTGACCTGCCCCTGCCTCCCTGCTGCTGCCAGCACCGCCGGGGATGTCCCTGGGCCTGCCGGGAGCCTTACTGGACTCCCTTGGAGTCTTATTCTGACACCAAATATCGCGGATTTGTCCCATCCCTTCCGTGCGGAGCCACACAGCCCCACGCTCCCTGGGCTTTCCCACGCCTGGGAGGGCAGCTCCAGTCTCCAGGGGCTCCTTCATCGGTTATTCCCCACCAAAGGGGTTTTCCCTCACCAAACAAGGTCACCCTGAGAGGCTGAGGGGCTGCAGGAGCCCCCTGGATGTGGCAGTGGCACGATCTGGCCCCTGTCCCCCTCCCCTGGCCTTGGGCTGCCCCCCACGTCCATCCCCCCTGGTCTCCACCTCCCATCCCAGCCCGGCCCCTCCGGGATGCCGCTTCCCAGCGGGATGGAGTTGCCGCAGTGGGAATCCCGTGTGCCTAATGGGGAAACAATGCGGCTTTGAGGGCCGCGGGCAGATGCTCGGGGACAAGAAGGGACTATTGAGCAGCGGCAGCTGGGGCTGGCAGCTCCCCCCGCCCTGCACAGAGCCCTGCCCGGCCGGGCTGAGCTCCCCCGGGGCTCAGGCTGGGGGTTCTGCCCAGCCCCAAACCCTGCAGTCCCTCCCCGGCACCGGGGCCAGGATGAAGAGCAACAAATCCGACCCGGGGGGGGACCCAGCAACAAACCCTGCCATCAAACACGGCCAGATTGTCCCCTGGCTTGTCGCCCTGCCCCGGTGCCCGCCCAGCCCCTCTGGGGGATCACACCAGCCCGATGTAGACCTGGCACTGTCCCGGTGGCCGTCTGTGCCGTGCCATGAGCCAGGTCACCGCAGGGATGCTGTAACCCCAGCGTCCCCCGCACAGCGGGGATTGCCTGACTCCTTCCACCACCCCCTCCAGGCAGCTCCCTCGAGCCTCATTCCAGGGGGGAAGGCATAGAAATCCTACAGTTCCAGGAGAAAACCTACTGGAACTGGGTTTTGGAGCCTTTTACCCAAATGGGATGCTCCCCGTGGTTTAGGCTGCCCAGTGGTGTCACGGTTTGGTTTTTTCCTCCCAGCCTGGCTCCTGCAGGGCTGGGATTGCAGAGGTGATGCTGCCTTTAACTGGGACATGTGCAGGACATGTGCTTCTCACCGTGCAGCAGCTCTGGAGCAGCACAGAAAGAAAAGGCTCAGTAAAAGGAACGCTAAACACTCCGTTTGGGTTGATTTAATGATTTTTCCAATCATTTGACCACACAGTGCTGTGAGTGGAGGGTCTGCAGGAGGAGCTGCTCCACCACCCCCCGGAGCACTCAGTTGCCAACCAGAACCCCAAGTGGGTTCTCGAGAGGAGGATGCTCAGCACGAAGTGCAGCTGCCCAGCTCCAGTGGCAGAAGGCAGGAGGGGTCTGTCCTGTGGGGTCTGCTCTGCATTTCGGCTGCCTGTAGTCAAAATAAGGGGAGGATAACCGGCTGGGCGTCAGGAAGAATTGCTACACTGAAAGGGTGGTCAGGCATTGGAATGGGATGCTCAGGGAAGCAGTGGAATCACCATCCCTGGAGGTGTCCAAGGAACACCTGGACGTGGCACTCAGTGCTCTGGGCTGGTGACAAGGTGGGGCTTGGGCACAGCTTGGATTCGATGGTCCTGGACAACCCTCCAAGACTGGGATCAGTGAGGAAATCCCTGGTCTTCTCCAAACACCAGTCCCAGAGGTCATTTCTCCATCCCGAACTTCCACCGGTGTCTCTCCAAGGAAATTCCCAGGTGTACCTGCACCTTGTGGGGCCCCACGTCTGGATCCACAATTCCCAGCCCATAATGAACCCCCACACCCCCCCTGTGCCTCGTCTGTCCCCCGCTTGGGTCTCTCCACACCAGCACAAAGCCATCCTTCCCCCCGATGTTCTCCGTCCTCCCACCCACACACGACTGCGAGACTCCCCCAGCTAATTCCCACAGCAGCTTCCCCCACCCCTGGGAGAGACTCCCTTTTGCTGGAATCCGTGTCTGTCCCTGGCCTTCCAGGGAGGGGTTTTTGGTGGTGAGCCGGGCGCGGCGGGGGCAGCGGGAGCCGCATTGTGCGGCCGCTAATGCTGAGTGACTGCTCCTTTGTGCCGCCCGCAGCGCCCGGCCCGCGGCGGCCGCATGGGAACAGCCCCGCACACAATGCGGGGCAGCCGGGGGTGACCTCAGAGCAAACATTGACTTAAACCCGCTGTTAACCAGGCAGGCACCCCGCACCCCTGGGAAACGCAGCCCCCGCCAGCGCCGCGCGTTTGTCACCAGGGGCAGAGCCGGCTCGGAAAGGTGGCTTTGATGGAGCTGTTGGCATCCGTGCCTGGTCCTGGGAAAAGAGGCACGAGGAGCACAGGTTGGGGTTTAAAGGATGCCGCTGGAGAGAAAAGAAACCAGGGGTGTGCTGCTCCGTGGGTGCCCCTTGAGGAATTAATTTAGGATTGAATAGATACAGCCTTGGCTTTTCTAGAAAGGAATCCTCTTTGTCCACAGAGCTCGCTCCCAGCTGCCTCCCACGTCAGGATCTCTGTGTTTGGATTATAGGATGGTTGCAGATCCATGCACATCCAACGTGGAGCATTATCCAGGAGAGTGAGGTACCCCCAAACCTCCCGGTGTGGAGCAGCACTGACCCCCTGCCTCCCACGGACAAATAGCCAGGGGTGCACAGAGCCCTCTCACCCCCGTGGGTCCCCAGGGACAAGTGGCTGTACCACACCTCTGTCCCCTCAGAGGAGCTGCTCTGTCACTGAAGGGTGAGGAAAAAGCTGCCCCAAGACATGTGGGATGCACGATGCAAACAGAGTACGACATTTCTTTATGGCTTCTGAAGTGCAGTGGGAAAACCGGGCACCCGGCCTGCTCCAGATCGCAGTGGTGGGCACACAGATTGCTCCAGATCACAGGGCTGGGCACCCAGCCTGCCTCAGAGCACAAGAATGGGTGCCCAGCCTGCCCCAGAGCTCAGCACCACCAGCTCTGGCTCCTCCCAACTCGGAGCAGCTCAGGGCTGGATCCCAGGAAAGGAGATACTCTCCCAGACAGGCCTCCAGATTCTCCACAGCCGCCTCAGTGTCCCTCCCTGCCCTCCAGAGAGGGTGTCAGTGAGCCAGGGGGAGGGTCAGTGGAAGGGAGAAGGTGGGAGGTGGGCGGGGTGGTCCAGGCTGTGGCAGCACCAGCAGCAGCCTCTGGGAACAGAGACACAGCAGAAGGTGCATGAAGGCAGACTGGGAACAAGGCTCTGTTCCCAGGAGGGATGAGGCAGCTCCAAGGGCAGTTTGTCACCAAAGGATGACTGCTCCCAGGACGCTGTGGCTTCCCCTCCTGTCACAGCCTCTAATTCAGGTGTCTCGGGGCCGTGCTGTGCTGCACGTCCTGGGCCCGGCGCTCTGACACAGCTCAGCAGCATTTGTGGCCTTGTGCCTCACCCAGGTCACACAGGGTGACCCAGAAAGGCCCGTGAAGGTGTCAGGGGACAGCCACGGCTGGCTGGACACCCGGCTGGGGAAAGGTCTGTGCTCTTCATCCTCAGCTTGTCTGCACTAATCCATGGGAAAGGCAGGAAAAGCATCGGAGCATCAACCATGGACAATCCCATGTGCAAGTGGATGGGACACGGCAAAGGCCGTGGGGACAGAGGTGGTGCCATGGTGGCACCGTGCCCACGGAGGACACTGGCTGTCCCGGCTGTCCCAGCTGCGGTTTGGGACACGGCCACTGCCGGCAGCACCGGCCCGCGGCAAGGGAAGCACGGGGGCATCCCGGCCGCACCGCCCGCCGCCGATGACAGCCCGGGCAGCTAATTACAGGGCAGGAAATGGAACGCGCAAAGCCAGCTCAAGTATCGGGGCAGTGCCGGGGAGCCGCGGGCCGGCTGCGGGGCAGGGCCCGCCCGGGAAGCCCGGCAGAGGAACGGCCCGGGGACCGCGGGACACGTCGGGCACGGGGGCAGCGGGAGCCGCTATGCCGGGGAAAACGGGGGATGAGAAAACCAGCGTGGAGACTGTCAGCTCTCCTGAGCTCGGCTCGGGGCCACCGGGGGTCCCTGCGGAACTCCAAAAACCTCAGTTCGCAGAGAGTTCCCTGCTCCGTGGGCAGAGGAGCCGTGCGGGCAGCGGGGCAGCGGGCGCAGGATGCGGAGGAAGGAGGCGGAGCTGCCTCTGCCCGCTCCAGCGCTCGCCCGGAGGGAGGGATGACCAGTGACCCCAAGGGATGGATGTCCAGTGGCCCCAAGGGAGTGGTGTCCTGGGCCCCGGGGGATGGATGTCCAGGCACCCGCAGGGACGGTGTCCATGGGCCCGCGCCTGCGGTGCCCGCGCCTGGGTGTGCCCTCCCCGGGTCACCGGGGACAGAGCGGCGGAGGAGGGGCAGGGGGCAGCTTCCGAAGGCCGCAAAGGGAGAAGGGCGGGACCACCTCACGCCGGGAGCGGCCGGTGGGATGGGGGCGGGCGGGGGGGGTGTCCCATGCCGTGCGGGGCGGGGGCCGGGGCGAACGGGACGCGAACCAGCGGCGGCACCGGGACCGGGACCAGGACCGGGACCAGGACCAGGACCAGGACCAGGACCAGGACCAGGGCCAGGACCAGGGCCGGCACCGGGACCGGGACCGGGACCGGGACCGGGACCGGCACCGGCACCGGCACCGGCACCGGCACCGGCACCGGCACCGCCCGGACCACGCCCCCGCGTGACGACAGCGCCCCCCCCGGCTCTTGCATCACGCGGCGGCCCCGCCCTCCAGTCCCCGGATGAGGCGGCCCCGGCGGCGGCGCGCGCTGCGGCGGCTGTGACAGGGGATGCGCTCCGGTGAGCGGCGGGGCCGGGGCCGGCCCGGGGGTCCCCGCGGAGGTCCCCGCGGAGGCCCC
>NW_024581053.1:904152-927087 GCF_017639235.1 Corvus kubaryi
AGTCACGGCGCGGCCCCGCTCGGCCGCCGCCCTGCCGGGCCCCCACCGCAGGGACCGCGCCGGGCGCGGGGCCGGCCCGGCCGCACCGGGGGCTCGGAGCTGCCCCGGGCCCTGCCCGCCTCTCTGCCGGCCTTGGCCCCGAGCGTGGGCGTTTTCCCGTCACTGACAGGGAGCCGGACGCGTGGTTTGCCTCTGTTGTCGTAAAATCCCTGATCGATCCTATGCCCGGGGCGCAGCGTCTTTTTTAGGAAGAAATTCCTCCCGGAAATGATGATTGGATGCTGGAGTGGGCAGGGAGGTGGTGGTGCAGTCGGCATCCCTGGAGGTGTTTAGGGAAAGGCCGGTGGAGCTCAGTGCCCTGCTGTGGGCGACAAGGGGGTGTTTGGTCTCAGGTTGGGCTCGATGATCTCAGAGGTCTCCTGTGATTCTGTGATCTCTGTTGGATGTTTGTCAATAACTCAGCGCGGGTTTTTCTCTGAGGCTGTTATCCTCCCTGTCAGCCCAGAGAGCCCTGTTGTGTTCATCTGAACGTGCCCGGCCCCGAGCAGCCCGTGCCCCGTGCTCGGGTGATGAGCGTGACCCGAATTGCAGCAGACGTGCTGGAAAGGATGCGCTGACAGGAGGGCAGAGACATTCCCCGAGCCAGGCCTCCGCCGAGTGATTCCCACCAGCACATCCCTCTCCCTCCCGGGAGGAGGAGAGCTGTGCTCTCCCACCCACAGCCCAATCTGCACTGGGAGTGACTCAGGGCTTCTCTGGTCCCTCTGCCACTCTCCTGACTTGCTCACAAGTGCAGGGCGTGGAGGGCACTTTCGGATGCTTGTGGCATTTGTTGCCTGAGAGGTGGTTAAATACAAGACACTGCTGTAGAAGAGTTCCTTGGATACTTCAGAAAATTTTTTTTCTTCCTTTATTTTTCTTCCCAACCCCCCAAGAAACAATTCCTGGACACTGCGGAGAGCTGGTGGCCTTTCCAAGGTCAGTGTTTTGTTAGAGTTATCAGTAACTGTAAGGGGAAGAAGCTGTCCCAAGGCAGAAAAGAAACCTTTTAGATATTTTGGAAGGGGCTGCCCAGGGAAGTGGTGGAGTCCCCATCCCTGGAGGTGTTCAGGAAACTCTTGGACATGGCACTGAGTGCTCTGGTCTGCTTGACAAGGTGGTGATTAGTCAGAGGTTGGACTTGATGATCTCAGCGGTCTTTTCCAACCTGAATGATTCTGTGCTTCAATATTTATTTATTTAAATGTCAGTTTGATGCTTGCAGTGGGGCTGCACAGACTGGCTGGTTGATGGTGCCAGTTAACTGTGGCTGCACAGGATGTGGCAGGGGTGGGTAAATAGTGTGGGTCTGGGATTGACAGTGTCAGGTCTGCCCTGGAAGAGATCCCCTGCCCTGTTTTCTGGCTGGGCTGTGCATTTCTGTATTGTTGCGTATGTGGAAGCAGAGCCCAGGTGACAAGATTTAATCCCACATGTCACTGGGAGTCCCAGAAGTGGAGGAAGCGTTCAGAGGCAGTGTTTGAGTCACTGTTTGAGCCGCCTTCCTTCCTCTTCAGGGGAAAACCTTCTTTTTTTTTTGTCCCTGACTCTTTAGAGGTTGCAGATACGTAAGATAATTCCTCATTTGGTGAAGAAGGGCAGAGAAGAGAAAGGAAAGTACGAAAGTGGAGAGAAAGCACGGGACTGATGATGTCTGTGACCTTGGTGTCACAAGGAATCTTGTCTCTGGAGACACTGCTGGCAGCAGACTGCCAAGAAGTACAGCAACAAAGTACAGTTTATGCCCTCAGTCCATTACAGTTGGTTTTTTGAGCCAGGAAAGTGAGACTGCAGAAAGGATATGGTATTTTTGCAGCCCTTGATGTTTGTGACACCACAAACATCATCAAGATAAGGTGGGGAGTGTGTTCAGCAAACTGCCTGCACTGCTGTGCTGCCCTGACCCCGGGCAAAGCCAGCCAGACCCATCAGAGCAGATTTTTCATGACGTGGTTGTGTCCCTGGAGGGCTCTTCTGTCCCCACAGCTCAGTGGAAGGTTGTGCTGGTTCCTTCTCCTGATTAACAGAGTTTGGGGGGTTATTTTTAACATTCCTGTTGTTAAGTGCTCGCTGCAGAGCCCCTCCCTGCTGGGGGCTGGTCTGTGATGCCATTTCAGGGGGTATTTTTCAAATCCATTTTACCCCTCCCCCCGACACTGGTAGAACTTCAGAGATGTAAAAGCAACAGAATTCAGTCCTTTTGGCAGAAATCCGTGCTGAGTGCTTTTCCCTTGGAATTCCTTGGTCATTCTGTGGTGTCCAGAAGCATCTCACCCTCTGGCCGCCGCCTTCCCAGGAGATGTTGTCATCGGGATGGTTTGAATTGCTGGAGTGACAGGGAGGCCCAGGGGACCTGGAGCTGTCACTGCTGCAGGCTCTGTGCTGGGTGTGCCACAACCTCTCAGGTAAATCACTGCTGCTGCTGGGTGGGATGCTCTGGGATTCCTCAAGGTTTAAGGAGCAAGCAGGCAGCTTTGAGCTGGAGAAGGTGGAGCTGGGTGGGTGATCTCCAGAGGGGTTCAGCTCCGTGGCAGCCTGTGCCAGCTGCCAGCCTGGTGTGGGTCAGCATCAGAGCTCCTGGTGCCTGTCACACCTCGCCAGCCTGCCTAGGAGGGAGCAGAGGCTGAGTCAGGGACGAGTGTATCCTTTCCACAGCCTGAATTTCCTCCTCAGTTTGCTGTTTACTCTGCTCTGTGTGGATTCATCCCTCTGGAGTTCCTGGGTACAGAGCTGGGAGCAAATTGTCCCCGTGCTCAGGCCAGGTTGTTCTGGGACACACACATCTCCAGGGGCCCTTCCTTCACCTCTGGCAGTCCTGGACCTGCATCAGGAGCACCAACCTCTTCAGCTTTCCTTTTCTAGTCACTTTGGTGAGGTTGATTGGGAAGGAATAGGGGTCAAATATCTGAAACTTTCCATGTTTGTGAAAGCCATCAATGTTTTTTAATACAAAATTCTGATAGTTTTGGTAGTTGTAGCTTGATTTCTGAGAAGAGGCTTCTTGCATCAGTGCATTTCTTCTGGTTTCAAGGCTTCCAGCCCAGTGCTGGCTCACTCTTCAAGGGTTTTTCTGTGACTGGATATCAAATATTCACCAGACAGATGAGTTCTTGGCCATGTGGTGTAGAGCAGACATGGTATATTTGATTAATGAGGCTGTTGAGATAACAAGGCTTCGCTGTGTGCTGCTTAGTTTATCTTAAAGGCTTTTCTGAATTTGGCACCAAGTTCCTGCAGGTAGGAATTGGTTATCTCCTGCCTCCAGTGCTGCCCAAATTGGAAATGCAGGATTTATTGTTGCAGCAGAGCAAGGAGCGTTGTGCTGACGCTGTGCTCGGTGACTTTCTTCTCTTCCTGAAAGCTCCTGTGCTGCTGTTGTGAGGGAGAAGGAGGCATTTGTTGTGGTTCACTCGGGAACATTCAGTTCAAAAATAGAACTGCAGGAGAAGGTTCACTTCCCAGAGGTTCAGTTTCACCCTGGTGATGGATGCAGGCACACATCCAAACGCGTATGGAAATCCGCCGGCTCCTATTTCAGGATGAGCAAAACAAGCCCAAATTGATTGGTGGAATCTAATCCATGGCTTTTGCTTGTTTGTTTTCCATCTTCTAATAAGACAATGCACGTTTGCTTTGAGTTTTGGCTGCTCGGCTTACCTTGCTTTGAGTCTTGATTGGGTTTGCGGGGAAAAAAATCAAGAGCTTCAGGAGTTTGGGGTAACCTGTTGGTCATCTTGGTTTGAGAAGGTGAAGAATGGTGGACAGAAGATTTCTTCTGCTTTTCTGCCTGTGAATCAGCAAAAAAGGGGAAGAGGAAGAAGAGCTGGTTGGGGACAGTCCTTCCTGCTCTGCGTGGCAGCTCTGGACGGTGCCAGCACTCGGTGACAGCGTCATTGCCTCCGAGAAGGGGGCACTGCGGCAGCCAACAGCCACTTGGACGTTTTGTGATAGCCAGAGTGGGTTGTTATCTCGAGAACTGAAGGCCACATGTGAGCTTGGCAGAACTTCTCGATCAAGTCCTATTTGAGGTGGTTGCTTGTTTAATTCCAAAGGTCAGTGGACATTTGCGGTGCCTTGAGGGGAGGGGGGAACAGCCAAGCATAGCTGGGGGAGTTCAGCCCTGTGGTTGGTCCTGATTGAGTGGCCTTGCTTTGCTTCTGCTTTATTTTTCATGTTTGGTGTCTGAAAATACTGGGCAAATGGGGTTGTGAGGAGGAAAGCAGAAAACTCTGAAGAAAAACGACCTGTTCATGGAGATCAAATAATACTCATTCTCTTTATATGGCAGTGTTTCTGAGCTGGTGTTCAGTGGGAGAGTGTGAGGCAATGGCAATCAGGAGGAATGCTTTATGCAGCCACTTGAGATGCTGCAGGTACATCCAGGGTGAATTGCAGCGTGTGAGCGGTGCTCAAAGTCATCCCTGCCGTGACGTGTGAGCGGCTGAGTGACTTTGAGAGCAGGCAGGGGTGGATTCCCGACTGTGGGAAGGGGTGGATCCCAGCTGAGACATCGTGACATCGTGTTAGATTTCAGGCTCAGTGTTTTGGTCTTAGATTTCATCCCAGCCTTCGCTGCAGTCTCCCGTCACATGGAGAGCCCGGGAAGCTTTTTTAAGGTACCATGTTACACTTCAAGCTGTGTTTGTGTTTTCATGGCTTAGCTGGAAGGTGGCTCCAGAGGGATTTGGGGTTGGCCTTGAATGCAAGATTCCTTAAATTACTTGAAAAATACTGTCTGCATGTTAGATTGGTTACTTCTGGTACATTCTTGAGCCTTTCGCTCTTGTGATGTCCAGAGGATACTGCTCCTCTTGTTTTAAGGATGCTTTTGAGGTGGGAAAACAGATTTGTCCCGTACAAAACCCTCTGGATTTAGACAAGTTCTTAACCTACACACTGTGTTTTTTAGAGTCATTGCAGCGTGGAAAAGTTCTTTCCTTTTCACAGTAGAGAGTTGCTCTGTCCTGCTGACTTGGTCCAGGGGGGCTTGAAAGGAGCCCCGGTGTTTTGAACGTAGTTCTTGTCTGGGAGCAGCTTTGGAGCTGGAGCTGTGCCCACGGAGCTGTGTTTTCCCAGGGCACTGTGTGAATGCTAAGCGGTGTTGGAATGAATTTGAGTGGGCAGCAGCATAAGCCTGCTCTCATTTTCCCTGGAAGACGCTGCTGCATTGTCTTGTCTGCTCCCTGAAAGCGTCAGTGTTGTTTGTCAAAGGCTGGATTCTGCGAGTGCCACGTATGCAAAGGAGCCCTGAATAGGAAGGACTGGCCGTGCTGGTTCTCAGCTCCTGACAGAATTCCCGGGGCCGGGACAACAGGCAGCAGGCTGAGGCAAAGCAGTTTTTGTTCAACTCTTGGTATTCCGTGGGCATCCCCTCTCCCACACATGAGATGTGTGGAATTGTGTGGTTCTGTTAAATTGTCTGGTTATGTTCTGCTAACTCCTGGGATTTCCTCTCTGCTTGCACAGTCCGTGTTTTTGTGCCATCATTCTGAGGGAATGGACAAAGGTTGGCAGAGTGAAGGATTTTCCTGTGGCCATGTGTGTGCTGGGAGCAGGTTTGGAAGCTGTCAGTATCTCCCAGCTCCCAGGCTGGTATTTTGGCCACAAACCACCGTGTCTGTGTGCTCTTATCTCCTTCTCCTGCCCCTCATGCCCACAAGGGAATACAAGTGACAAAAAGCGGGGTATGGGTGCTGGAGCTCAGCAGTGCACGCTGGCATCTGCAGCAGGGCTTTATGCAGCGCAGTCAGCAGATCCCAAATCCCTGCTGATAGCATTAGGGATGGTGGGAGACATAGAGCAGGGGCAGTCATGAGCTACCACCTTGTGCAGGTGGCTTCGCCAAGGCAGGATGAGAGAAGGAAAAGGTCTGGGTGGGTTTGGAAAGAAGAGTTCCTGCCCAGGGCCTGAGCCAGCACTGGGCTGAATCTTCTCCCTCCAGTGTCTGAAAGGAAAAATCTTTGGACAAGGAGTGGGGGGCAAACTCACCTCCTGTCCTTGTGAGTCCCTTCCAGCTGTTCCTGTTCTGCACAGGCCGCTGTGCTTGCAGGGATCCCGTGGATATTTATTTCTCAGGGTGTGCCCCATGTGAGCAGACAGGAAGGAGTCTTGTGCCTTATCTCAGCTACTTCTAGGAAATGATGTAAGATGCTTTCTTGCACAAGCTTTTTTCTAACCACATCCTGAATTTTGCTGACAGCTGGCTTGGCTGCTCACCTTTTGAGCTCAGCTCCTCTGGAGTTGTGGGAGCTGGGCCTATGTTGTGCTTTGTCTCATTTGTTTGGGGATGAATGTGCTCCCTGCTGCTCTGAGCCTCTCCGAGTGTGCTGGTTTAGAGCCGTACAGGGAAAGGTTGAAGGGATTTATGGAAGGGTTGGATCAGTGCTGGACAAGTGCTGTGGACAGCACCCAGCAGTGCCTTGTCCTGGCAGTGGGAATTACTGTCCAGGAGCAGCTGGACGCACCTGAGCTTTGTCAGGTGTCTGCTCCCACCGTGGAACTGCAGCAGTTCAGGCAGGAATACTGGGCTCCACATCCACAGGCTTCTGCCCAGGACTTGGGCTTTGTCCCTGTGGAGTGACTGAGCTGCCTTGGTAACAGCTGACACGAAGAAATCCCTATCTGAAATTCATCGTGGGAGTAGCTCCACAGGTACTTTTCCTTCTCAGTGCAGGAAAGGAAGCACCGTCATTTCTCCTGGGCAGTGTGATGACCTGAGCCATGACACGTGTGCTTCTGCAATAAAGCTGTGAAGTTAAATAAACACAGTGCGAGATTTGAGGTGTTTTGAGGTGCTTGGCACCCTCTGGATAAATTTGCTCTTGGCTTGTGGCAGCTGCAGTCTCAGCTGGAGAACCAATGTGCCAGTTCTGCCTCGCTGTGTTTGGCCTGGCTGCCCTCTGACAGAAGCATGGGATTGTTGTGGCCCACTTTTCGGTGTCAAAAATGTGGGTCACTGAGATACAGAACACATTAGTGTGACAATTTTAGCCTGAAGGGCCAGAGTTGGCTGAGAAGTGATGCCTGCCAGAGTGTGAAAGTCAGGACTTCTAGGTCAGCTCTTCTGATCAATGGGCTTGGTGCAGGCGTTCACAGCCTCTGCTTGGAGCACAGAGGAGGTTGGGTTCACCCCGTTCTTCTTCTGGGTGGTAAGGACAGAATTTGAGGGTTGGCTTTTTGAGGAGGAAAAAAAAGATGCCTTGGAGAGCTGTAGGATTGCTTGGAGAGGTGGAGCAATGGTGCATCTCCTGGGCTGGGATCTGAGCGTTCTCCTGGTCCCGCTGTGCATTTGATCACCTTCATCAGCTCTGAGACCTGGTGTGTGCTGAGGCCTCCACTGTCTCATGTCCCCTGGACCATATAAAACAGTATAAAAATTATGTTTGATTGTGTTTCTTGTGCTGGCTGAGAGCCTGTGGAGGTCCAAGAAAGGAGGATCCTCATGGCGAGGGGATCTCCACTGCCTTGGCATGGGAAACTTCTCCTCTGAATAGCTCCAGGCTGGAACACTCCCGTGTGACGTGACCATGTCATTTATGGGAGAGGCTGACCTTCCTCGTGTCTGTTTGAGGCAGCAGAACTATGTGGATAATTCCTGTTACCTGCAAGCAGGAATTAGCCAGGACTTGCTGCAGGAAGAGTAAGTTGAATTTTGATCTCCACGCAGAGCTGTTTGTAGTTGCTCACTTGGAGTGTTCATCCTCCTTCATTACTCACCGCTGCAGCTCTAAAAGCAGCTGTGGCGAAGTCGCTGTGTGGTGGCAGGAGGCAAAATCTCTTTAAGAACATTTAATGAACTGAAGTGGAAACTGATAGCTGTAAAACCGGCTGGGGGCCTGAGTGGGCTTGTGGCACCAACTGGAGCTTCGGTGGCAGGTACAAAATACAGCCAAACCTTCTGGTCTCATTTCAGGCTGCTCCACAAGCACTTCCAGAGGCTGGGGAAAATCCTGTGGCTCGTTGGGGCAGGTCTGTGTGCTGGATGAGCCCTGGGAGGGATTGTTGGCATCCTGGACATGGGTGCCAAGTCCTGAAGCCCAGGATTCAGCAGAGGTTTTGGGGGTGGTTGCCTGTGTTTGCCCTGAGTGTATTCCTGTGTTTGTGTCCTGCAGGTCGTGTTGATCATGGACAGTGAAGAAATTCCTACTTTTTCGAGTCCAAAGGAGGAAACTGCATATTGGAAAGAGCTTTCCTTGAAGTACAAACAAAGGTATTGTGGATTTGCAAGCTGAATTTGGTTCTTAATGACCAGAACACTGTTTAATCTATTCCTCTGCAAGGCCACACCAAGGTGGTTATTAGATGGTTTAGAAAGAACCTGTGAGAAGGGAATTCTCTGTAAAGGATTTCCAGCTTTAAAATTTCCATCTCTGTGGGAGCTGAGTGTTTCTTGCACAGTGTCACCATGCCAGGAACTGCAGGCTATGTTTTGAGCATGTCTGAGCAAGAGCAGAGCCTTTTTATGATCATGTGCACCTTTGTGTAATTAAAAGTGCTGCCTTAAGTGGTATCTTGATGTTTTATGATAAGAAGGCGCCTTTGGGCTTGCCTTGTATCACTGCTGTTCCCTCAAGCTTCTTGTAGTGGAATTACTGGTATGAAAAGTGGCTGATTTGGTGTCTGCTGCATTTGATTCAAGTGTTCTGTAGCTCCTGGCCCTGCCTGTACCAGTGGTTTGCATCTCTTAGGGGGCATAGGGCTTTTTTGTTACCAAAAGTGCCAAGAGAAGCTGCTCTCTGGAGCAGTGCTGTGCTTCTGGAGGGACTGGGAGGTGGGCTGAGGTTTTTTTGGAGTGGGGGGCACTGGAGGAGGATCCCAGTTTGGGTTTTTTTTGAAAGCTTTCTTTGCATTCAGTGTAACTCATGTGCAGTTGAGCTGAAGTTAAACCTCCCTCAAGCCCAAAGAACCCAAGGTGCAAGTGGCTTTTTTTGTTTGGTTTGGGGTATTTTGGGAGGGAGGTGTTGGGAATGTGGAGCAGCCTGTCCATGTGGAGAACCCAAAGCTGTTCTTGTGTGTCAGAAATTCCATCTGAGACACCAGTGGATGTGTTGTTGCCTAAAGCCTTGGTGGTTTTCTCTGCTGCCTGCTCAGGGCCGAGCTATTACCTGTGGTAAAGATGCAAATTTAATAAGCAAAGTATGTGGGGTGGCTACTTCTAGTATTTAATAACTTGCAGTGGTAGGAGGTAGGCATGTCCTGGCTTCCTGACTCTGCATGATTTTTAAGAACTTTAATTTTCCAGCTAGTGCAGAGATGCAGAAACTGTTGTTCTGTCTTCAGTTTTTAACCAAAATCTGGTTAAATGTTTGCTTAATTCATTGTCTGTACCATAAAGTCTGCTAGCAGTGAAAGCTAATGGAGCACAAAGTGCTTCTCAGGCTCCCATGAATCCTGTAAATAGCTTTGATTCCACACAGCCATTTAAGGTAGCTGTTGGGTTTGATGTAAGAGAATTAATTTCCTTCAATAGTTCAGCTTAATGTAATTTCTCTGTTTCCCCATTTTTCTGTTTCCCCTTAGAGGCCCATGGATGACACTTAAGTGCTTTAAAACTCCCGTTTTTCAGCTTTTTATTTTAGAAGAGCTGCAGATTTTGTTTTAACTTGGGAGATGCTGGCTTTTCCACTGATGAAATCCTCTCCTTGCAGCTTCCAGGAGGCCCGTGAGGAGCTGGCTGAATTCCAGGAGGGAAGCAGGGAATTAGAAGCTGAGTTGGAGGCACAGCTAGTGCAAGCTGAGCAGAGGAACAGAGATTTGCAAGCAGATAACCAAAGACTGAAATATGAAGTGGAAACATTAAAGGTAGGTTTTCCCTGTGATAGTGTTGCTTTTCCTTTCAGCTGCATCTTGGATCTCCTTTTGGATCGTCTGGGCTGCTCTTGGGCACTGAATATCCAAATAAAAAAGGAGTTGTCTGGTTAAGATCCACACTGAAGCATGGCATGTACCCCAAATAAGGCCAGGGACATTTCTGGCAGAATTTTTCTTGTTCACGTCATGAAACGTTGTCCTGGAGTTGGTGCTGGTTTGAATTCCCGAGGCTGTGCCAAGGAGGAGCTTTGTTTGTTCCTCAGGGAGCACCGGCATAGCAACGGGGACAGCACAAGGGGTTTGTCAGGCCACTGCCTGGTCACCTTTCTTTTAAACCAGTCTTTTGGCCCTCAGGGTCTTCTTGGTTTTATGAGACCCCAAAGAAGACAGAAAATGGGTGATTTGTGCTCATCTTTCAGGGAGTCTCCACATCCATTCACAGCCGCATCTGTGGAGCCAGGAATTGCTTAAGGACCTGCATGTGCAGAAGGCAGCTCTGAATTGATGCTTCTGTGTTAACAAGTTCTCGCCTCTCTTGAAATCTTGAAAAAGCAGCATTTTGGGCAGTGTTGGCTTATTTAGTGAAGACAGAGGTTAGAAGTTCACTCAGTGGAAGGAGGGCTTATGGGATTACTTTGTGTCTCCAGTGCCAGCTGTACTTGTAGGGTTAGGATGTGTTTTATGAGGTCAGTGGTTTCTCCACAGGCCTCTCAGTGCCCTCAGAGGGCGTTGGGCAGTGAGTTCTTCTGAGGATGACTTCGTGGGCCCGGAGGTTTTGTGAAGATTTCAGTGGCTCGTTTTTGCTCATGGGCACGTCAGACAATTTCTGGTGTCAGGGTGGGTGCTGTCAAGGGAGAAGCGCTGTAGGGGAGGCTGTGCAGTTGGATTTCTCTCTGCCTTCTGGGGCAGCTGTCAGTGCAGGCTGTGGGGAGCAGGTGCAGGGACACATCCCTGAGAGGCAGCTGTGCTGTGGTGAGATGTCTGGGGTTTTGTACTGCAGCCAGCCCTGATGTTCACAGCGTGTTCCTTCTCCCCCTCCAGTTTCTGCTCTGAATTACCAGCAGTCCCAAATCAGCATTCTGCAAAGACAGTGATACTTTTTGTGCCCTTTTCCTGCTGATGACTTGGACAGTGCCAGCAGCTGATATTTATCTCCCTGTTCTTTGTTTCAGGAGAAACTGGAGCACCAGTACGCCCAGAGTTACAAGCAGGTGTCGTTGTTGGAGGATGACCTGAGCCAGACAAGGGCCATCAAAGATCAGCTGCACAAATATGTGAGGGAGCTGGAGCAGGCCAACGATGACCTGGAACGTGCAAAGAGGTGAAGGCTGCAAACCTCCTCTCCCTTTCAAGTTTGCACTACAAAGATCTTTTCTTTGCTACTCAGCTCGAGCATTTTATTGTTCCTTAAAGGGAGGATAACACACAATCAGAAAAACCCAAACACCCCCAAGGCACCGGATTGTTTGACCAGTGCAGTTGCCCCTCACCTGCCTCAGCTGGTTCCTGTTGCAGCAGGAAGGGCCACTGCAGTGTGGTTTGTGCTCCTGTGAGGAACAAGCCCAGATCCAGCCAGGCCGCTGCACTGCCTTTGGTACTCTCAACTAGATGACTTTATTTGTGGTCCTGCTGGCTCAGAGAACCTTTGAAGTCAGGAGCTCCTGCTTTCCATAGTCCCTGTTAAATCAAACAGGCCAGAGGAGTCTCCTGTCCCTGGCAGAACAGCTGCAGGGAACAATCCTGCCCTTTGCAGGCTGCTGCTGGGAACACCCAGTTTGGGAGGAGGTCATGCTTCCCTTCTGCTGAATGGGAACTCTGCCGTTGATTCAGGAGAGCAGGAGTGAACCTCTGGCTATCTGGAAAAAAGATCTGAGAGCTGAGGCCCTGTTTCCACAAGGCTCTTAAGCTCTTGACTAACTTTTGACGCTGACTTTGGGAGGAATTGGGTCTTAGGCAGTATCCCAGTGCTCTGCTTCCCACCTTGGCTGGGCTGTGCCCGTGCAGAGCCCTGAGAGCACAGCCCCAGCTGAGCTGGTGCTCTGATTAATGCACAGCTTTGGAGCATGGCTTGGGAAAAATGGAGCTGGCTGCTCTGCACTGGCTCTTTCCCACATCTTTGGTGCATCCCTGAGAGCCAGATGCTATCATGTTCTTTTCATCTTTTTCTCCTGTTTCTTTGGAGTTGATTACTCCCTTTTAAGAAGCATTTCCATGGCTTTCACATGCTTACCTTGAATGGAGCCCTGCTAACATTTTTCTTCTGTTATGGTTTTGAATAAGCTTTTATGCTGGCTGAGCTGGAGAACCTAATATTCTGGATTTTGTTTCTAGGGCAACAATAGTTTCATTGGAAGACTTTGAACAAAGGCTGAACCAAGCTATTGAGAGAAATGCATTTTTAGAAAGTGAATTGGATGACAAGGAGTCATTGCTGGTCTCTGTACAGAGATTAAAGGATGAAGCAAGAGGTATGGCTGGTCTGGTTGGTTCTGTGTCCTGGTGCAGGGTTGCTTTGCTAAAAGAGATGTGCAGCAAGCAAAGCTCATGTTTCTGGAAAGCCTCACATGATGAGACTTGAACTGGATGCTGTAGGTGTTACTAACAGTGTGTTCTTTGTATGTCCAGTATAGCCAAAAAATAATTTCCTCATTTGGGCAGAACTAATATCAGATTAATTCAGGATTTTTAGCACAAAAATACTCTGTTCCACGGATATAAGATAATTGAGGAAATGTGCTTCAAAAGTTCCTCTTGCTGTGGGTTTATAGGAAGGGAAAGCACAGGAAACAACAGGGAAATACAGGAGAAATGGTTAATTAATTCCTAAAAAAATCTCTCCTGTGTTCCTTCTAAGCCCCTTGGAAATTGCCTTAAATATTTTATTCAAGATATTCCAGTAAAGGTTGTGTTTAGACCAGTGAGTAAGAGATGTTTGGGATGGTGTTCTGGGATGTGACTGGGAGTTGGGAATTCCCCAGTGGATTTCACGTTGAGGATGCTGGGGAAGCATTTTTAATGGTTGGTATAAATGGATTTCTCTGACAGTGGAGGTGATCTGCTCACAAGCCTGTGCCAGCCAGTTATGTAGTTTAGAGGTTGGTGCTTTGCAGTTTTGTTCCCTAAATGAAGCTTCCTAAAAGACTTCCTCATTTGAGGCCTGGACCTAAGTGTGACACAATCTGACAGCAGGTTGGGATTTTTTGTTGTTATTCTCCTTTGTGACCCTTTTTGAAGCAAGTTTGTGCCCCAGAAATTGGGAGCTTTATTGGAAGCACGGGGATTTAGTACTAAATATGAAGAGGAAGATTTTCTGAGGAAATATATGTATTGTAATTTGAGATTAGGGCAATAAAACTGGAAAAACCAGCAAAACCCAGGGGACTGTTTTCTAGAACACTGGAACAATCAGCAAAACAGACATCTTGTTTCTTAGATGAGTCATTTGGAAATTTTTAGCATTCGTGAGTTATTCCCCCAGGCAGCAAGCAGGAACAGTAGCCTCTAAAAGAACTGGTACTGTCAAACTCAAACATGACATTTCTGATTGAACAGCCTCAGATCCTCTTCTGGAAGCCCAGACAGATTGTCACTTCGGCTCTGCTGTTTTACCTAAAATCAGTTCTAAATATTTGTGACAACTTAAAAGCTGTAATGTGCAGTTAATTTTGCTCTTGTGCCAGATTGAGGCAAGGAATGGGAGGTCTGTGAAAATGAAGTTGCTCTGCCCAAAAAGGAACAACTCACTTGTAATGTTTGTTTGTATCTTTGTGAGGATTTGAGAGATCCATTGCTGGGCTGGGCTGGATTCTCTTTGTAGCAGAAAGCTGTGGAAAGGGAAGGGGACAGGGTAGGGGATAAGCTGCAGTCTGGGAGGAGGTGAGAATAAAACCAGGCTTTCCTAATGCTCCATCTTTTCCCTTGGAGTCCCTTTCCTTTGGATTGCCCTCCATTCTGCTCCTTTACTTGCCAAGGCATCAAGAAACTGGATGCAACCCTTGGACTGCCTTTGGCTTGTGTGGATTAAGTGGAAGGAGAATGTAGAGAATGGGAAACACTGGAATATATTGGTCATTCCTGTTTTTCCAAGCTGTGTTTGAGCAGGAGCTGGGCTCAGCAGCAGCAGCCCTTTGTGTCCAGCTGCAGTTTTTGTAACATGAAGCTCACGCTGCAAATGGGGAAAAATCCTGAGGCAAATTGGCTGCCCCCATCCCAGGGACAGGGAGCTCTCTGGGGCAGGCAGGGCTGTTTGCTCCCTCCCTGTCCCAGCTGGAATGGGAAGGGATGGGATGGGGCTGGGGCTGCTCTGAGGGCTGTCCTCACTGCTGGAGGAAGCAGCAGCAGGCACTAATCCTGGATTGTTGGGAATTGTCTCCTGCTGCCCCTCCCAAATGAACAGAGAGAGTGTTTGTGAGAGAATCAGTCACTAATATGGGATTTTGTGGGGTTTTTCTTTCTCTCAATCCTCAGACCTACGGCAAGAGCTGGCTGTGAGGGAAAGGCAGCAGGAGGTAACCCGAAAATCAGCACCCAGCTCGCCCACCCTGGACTGTGAGAAGATGGATTCAGCTGTCCAGGCCTCTCTCTCCTTGCCAGCTACACCCGTTGGAAAAGGATCAGAAAATAGTTTTCCTTCCCCAAAAGGTATCACCCACAGGAATGAGGTCTGGTTGTGCTCCTTAGGGAACCCGAGGTGGATGTGGGGGTGTGGATCCCACACACTTCCATGAGTTGTGTTTGAATCCCGGGGCAGCATCGGGTGCATTTCAGGAGTAAACAGCATGGAGAAGGACAGTGAAGCTCAGACACTGCCTTTGGGGGCAGGAGGGGTTTGCACTCTGCAGTGGGTGCCTGCTGTAGAGCACTGATGATATTTGGAAATTCAGGGAAGTGCAGGGACTGATATTTCTGCTCAAATAGGCAGCAGCAGTGCTGGGTGAACATGGGCAGGAATTTGGAGTCTCTGCTACCACTCTGCCTTTTCAGGGGTCCTGTTTCCTCCGTGAGGCAGTGGGATGTTAGTCCAGCCCCTTTTCCCATCTGGAAGGCTCTGGACAGTCACAGGGATTAATACTTTATTTTTCAAATGAGAAGGAGTCGATTCCAGAGGGAGCTCTGGCTGGATTAGATGGATTGCACTCAGTAGCCTTGCAGATGGAGAGTGCATGAACTCTGCCTGGGGGGCTAATGGGACCGGGGGCAGTGGGCAGGAGTCAAGCTTTATCATTTTTCTCTGGCTAGTGATCCTGCAGTTATTGTGGGTAATGGTATGAAATGTCTGCAGCAAGATCGTAGATATGTTTGGGGTTTTTTTATGTAGAAGCTGATGAATTTAAATTTTTTCCAAACCTGAACTGTGGAGGAGTGAAGTAATAAGAAGTGTCTGTGTTTGCAGCTATACCAAATGGGTTTGGTACCAGCCCACTGACTCCTTCAGCTCGAATATCTGCACTCAACATTGTGGGAGATCTGCTACGGAAAGTGGGGGTGAGTACTCTGGGCTCTCCCTGGGGCTTCTGTCCTTGTGCTTAATCTCAACACGGCCTTGGCCCATGCTGGGTACATTCTGCAGCTGCCAAATCATCCACATTCACTGCTTAGTATTTGATAATGCTTTTTTTTTTTTAAATTATTTTGATTTTTAAAGCATGATCCCGTGGTTCTGATCCGATTTGGGGTGACAAAATTCCTATTTGGAGTAAAAGTTTTTCAAGTACTGGGTTGGACACTGTTAACTTGTTCTTACCTGAACTGGGCCTGCAGCTTCCTCTGGGCTGCAGAGCTGGAGCTCAGGCTCTGGCTGAGGGAGGAGCTGGGATCACCCTGCCAGGGTCTGCTGGTGGGAGAGCTCCTCTCCCAGGGAGTTCTGCCACAGATACTCAAAGAAAAACCAGCCTGGAAACCTTTGATAAGAAAGTGAGAAAATAAATCAGGAGAAAGCCAAGTGCTCCCATCTGTGGTTGGTGGGGAAGTGAAATGCATGAGCCTTTAAAGGGATTACACTGTGAGCAGGGAAGAAGTGCTTTAAACATCTGCTGCAGTGTTGTTCAGGACCCAGGCTTTCCACTTGGAGCAAGAAATGACTCCTGAGCTCCCAGGAGCTTCTTGGTGAGCCGTGGTGGTTTGTTTGTGTGTGAGTGAAGCTCAGGGAACTGGCTCTGGCTGTGCCCTGTGCCTGTGTAACCACGCTGAGCCCGGCAGGAGCTGCAGTACAGACAGTTGTTTTAGCAAAGTTGGACGTGAAAAATTGCCTGGCTGCTCCCATTTGGAGGCAGCGAGCTCAGCCTTGGTTGAAAGGGCAGCAGGACAGCTCGGGGTTAGCAGTGACATGTTTAAAAGGGGATCATTGTGAGTAAGAGTCTGCAGGGGATTTAGGGAGCTTAGTGACAATCCCATGTGATTACTCTGCAAGGACAGGAAATGCCAAATAAGCAAGCTTCTCTCCCAGGCTGCCCTGAGCCACAGCTCGGCCACTGGGACAGGGTTCCAGCTCATGCACTGCTCTAGGAACAATTATAGGGTGGTCAAGCTCTTTGGGGTTTGTTTGGCTGTGCCTCATCCCAAACCTTACACTCCCTGTCTCTGCAGGAAGTTTCCACTTTGCTTTCCTGCCTGCAGCTGAGACAGGGAGTCCTTGGCTCAGACCACACTGGCTGTGGCCGGGGGACAATCTGTGACACCCAGAGTTATCTACAGCTGCCTGTATAGTCCATAATCCCTAAATAAACTTCCATGGATTCCTAGGAGTCTGCACAGGGTTCACTTACCTGTGGCAGCATGTCAGTGCCCTGGTAATGGAATATTCTGTGCAGAACAGCACCAAACCTCACATCTGGGGAGATGAATTTCAGTTTCCAGTGCAGGCATCTGCCATGTTCTGAGTGCCCCCACACACAGGGGTGTAATGGGTACGGACTTCCTGCTACACGCCGTGGATATTCAGGATAAGAGGGATATTCAGCCTCTGATGGTGGCAGAATGGGCAGGTGATGTTCTGGAGTAAAGGAGAGAATCGGGATGTTGCTCCTCCTTCCAGGAGTCACTGTCACTTTACATAGAGGAGGAAGACCTCACCAGGCCTGTTGGGAAGGGTGGCAGTGGAGCTTTAGAAATTGACTATTTTGCAAGCCAAGATTAAGAAAGAAATTCCAGCAGGTGTTGTCCTGGTGAAAAAACCAACTTTCCAAATGCACAGCCCCTCTTAAAACTTGAGGATTCTGCTTTAGGTTCTCGGTCTTCTGATCAGCTCGCAGCAGCTGCTGAAGCAAGAAATTTTGGTAACTTCTGCTAGGATTTGGCTTCCTTATCTTGGGTAATTATTTCAAAGTTCATCTGTTCTAGAATCTGAGCCCTCGTGGAGCTGAGTAATGCCTGGCAGTCTGCATCAGCATCTGTGTGTTTCCTTTGTGGTTGGGTGACAGAAGAAATGACAGCTTTGTTCCCATTTTTTTGCCAAGGGTGATCACACTGAAGTCCTGATCATGGCAGTCTTAGGCTCATAAGCAGCAAAGTACTTCCTTTTAATTATTACTTTTTTAATACTATTTTTTTCTCTCCCCTTTCGCAGGCCTTAGAATCCAAATTAGCTGCTTGCAGGAATTTTGCAAAGGACCAGGCATCGCGGAAATCCTACATTTCAGGGAATGTCAACAGCGCCGTGATGAGCAGCAACGGCACAAAGTACCCACACCCAGGGCACACGTCCTTCTTCGACAAGGGGTGAGCCAGGGCACAGCTCTGCCCTCGGGGGGGGCATTGCGGCAGCTCCTTGGAGCAGTTTTCACGGCTCGTCTTTAGCCCACCACTGTTTTCATCCCGTAGGAGAAATAACTCGTGGGTGCAAAGTCTGCAGGGGATTTCTGTAAAGCAGAGAGGAAAGCAGTGTGGCTGTGCCTCAGCTGGCAGTGCCTGTCCTGCCTGAGCTCTTGGGGGCTGCAACACCAACCCCAGGCAGTGAGGAATGGGCCCTCTGAGGGCATCTCAGGAGCAGAGGAGGGGTTGCCAGGCGTGCTCTGGGCAAGTGCATGCAGAGCCCCAGACGTGAGACTGCCTTGGAGCAGCTGGGGCAGGCAGGGATGTTCCCTGGGAGGGATCCTGGGTGCTCACACCCCCTCTGTGAGGGATGAACCATCGGTGGAGGAATTCTGGCTGCTGAGGGGTGGCTCCTCCCTGCTGTGAGTCAGCCTCGGAGCCGGGGATTGCTTTCCCGGGAACAAGGAGCCCTCGTGTGTGTGTGTCTGCCATGCTCAGAGCTCCCTCTGGGACACTGGGAAATGCTTCTGCAGGAGGGTTTTCCCCAGTGCCTCACAGCACAAGGCCCAGTGGGTGTACAAAGGTGGAAAGCACAGAGGTACTGAGGGCAGAACAGCCTCCATGCTCCCTGTGTGTCCTCACGTTAAACCTCAGTGCCATTTAATGCTGATATTCAGCACTTCCTCAATCCTGTCTTTATTTTAGAGAATGAAATGAGCTGTTTCCAACCTGAAAGTGCCAGAGCAGCCAGCTGAGCTTCCCACATTCATCCTCAGCAGAGCCGTGTGGGGAGCAGGGTGAGCTGCACCTTAAAAACTGGCACTCAGAGCTCCTAGAGCCATTGGTGTTTGCTGCTTTGGGAAAGGCAGAGTTCAGAGCCTTAAAGTCATGTGCAAATCAGCTTTTGGGCTGTGTGTGCTGCAGGGCTGAGGGGGCTGTGCATCCCCCAGGGAGCTGGAAGTGCTGGGGAGGGATTATGGCAGCTCTTAGCAGGCAGCGCAGCTATATTGAGGTGTGGTGTGACAAATAAGCTGATTGCTCTGTGGGGTGGGGGTCACTTTTAATTATGCAGATTGTCATCACACTCCTTACCTGGGCTGGCTGCCTGGAGGGAGGAGCAGGCTGGGGCTGAGGAAGGCTTAGAAACCCAGGAAGGAAATGCTGCAGCAGAGCTGGGGGTGTTAGTGGACAGGATAAAGGGCTGGAAGTGGTTGCTGTGCTTATCTGCAAGTTGCCAGAGATGCTGCACAGCCCCACTGTCCTGTCCTGGTCCCCTGTACCCCTGTGTGCTGTTCCCAGGCTGTCCCTTCACCCACTCCTGCTCCCCTGCTCTGTGCCAGGAGGTGCTGGCAGTGCCTGTGCTGGGTGCAGGCTCCAGGGCTGCTGTGGAAAGCCTGGCTCAGCCCTGGGAGCTGGACTGGGAGCTGTCCCCAGCCAGGGTCACAGCCGAGCCCTGGCCATGCTGGCCCAGAGTGGCTGTGCGGGGTGGGCACGAGGGCCTGAGCCACGCCTGCCCTTCTTGTCCCTTCCTTCCTTCCTCTCCAGCCATCAGCTCTCCTCCCTGCCCCGGGTGTTGCTGGAGGCTGGTCCAGGTGTGGGTGTGTCCCTGATCCAGGTGTGGGTGCAGCCCTGATCCAGGTGTGAGTGTGGCCCTGATCCAGGTGTGGGTGTGGCCCTGATCCAAGTGCAGCCCTGATCCAGGTGTGGGTGTGTCCCTGATCCAAGTGTGGGTGTGGCCCTGATCCAGGTGTGGGTGTGTCCCTGATCCAGGTGTGAGTGCAGCCCTGATCCAGGTGTGGGTGTGTCCCTGATCCAGGTGTGGGTGTGTCCCTGATCCAGGTGTGAGTGCAGCCCTGATCCAGCTGTGAGTGCAGCCCTGATCCAGGTGTGAGTGCAGCCCTGATCCAATCTGCAGCTGCTGCCTAAGGAACAGCTGGTGGCTGAGTGGTGGGGTTGGCTCAGAGATAACTCAGCCACACCATTACAGCTCTGTTTACCTTCCTCCTTCTGCCATTTAGTTGGTTGAAATATTTGAGGCATCTCCAGCGCTTGCCAAGCCCCTGCTCTTTGCCCTCAGAGGGGAACAGGGCAGCCCTGTTTCAGGGGAGGCCTGGAGCACAGCAGGGCTTGCACCAAAGCTTGGCTGCAGGATTGGGGCAGTCAGGGCTTTCCTACTTGTTAAAAACTCAGCAGTGTCTGGTGGAAGATCAGTTTCCTGCAGATTGGTCCCTTCAGGAACATGCAGGTTCTGTCCAGATGCCAGGGAATGGCAGAACAGCACCCGAGGATGGTCCTCGGGATGGATACTTGATTTTGCTGTTGTAATTATTGTTAATTGGTTGTTAATGTCAGTCCAGTTTTGTCCAGGGAACAAAACTGCTCTGGGCTCTGCAGGGCCCTGGCACTGGGACAGCCAGCCTGAGGTGCCTGTTCCCCTTCCTGCAGTCCTGAATGCCAAAGGCCTCATAGCTGATGTTTATTCCTGGTTATTTTTTGTGAATCTCTTGGGCTTTGTTTTAATGAAATGAGCTGAAGTTTGAATGTGAGAAGTGCCTGTGCTCACACACAGCAGTCGGAGGCGTCTCTATGCTGTCCCCCACAGCCCTGATCAGAATACACCAGGCTGTGAAATCTGGGTCACTTTTCAGTCCCAGATCCACCTTATTTAAAGGTTTTCCTGGGACAGAGGGAGCTGTGGGTGACTCAGGTGCAGGAATCCTGTGCCTGTCCTGTGCTGGGTTGCCCGTGCAGAGCAGTCTCACTGTGCAGAGGTCAGACAGGAGAGGTTTGCTGAGGTCTGGTTTAACACCTTTGCTTGGCCCCAGTTGTTGCTTCAAGGGTTGTGCTCAGGAATGTCATTTTTGTGTGCATAAACTTTCCCTTTCTCTCCACTAGGCGTGAGAAGGTCATATTCCCCACCTTGGTCATGGGTAAATGAATTCATTTGCACTGATTGGCTGCATGTGGTGTAACCTGGGGCTTGGGGCAGATTTGGGGGCTCTGGTAACTGCACGAGGTAGTTGGTAGTGTCACACACTAATGGGCCCTGATAGAGCCTGAGGCTGCAACTGCTCTTTCTCCTTACTTGAAATAAACCTCTCTGGTGCTGTGACCTGTTGCAAACATAAGCCTGAGTGCTGCTTGCTTTCTTGATCTGTGTAATACTTCAAAAAAGTGCATGTTTCTGATTGAACTGGTCCCAGCAGGGATTCAGGTGAGGTGTGGCTTCATTGATGGAGTTCATTCGGAAGGTTTGCCCTTCGGTTGTGATTTTCCTGCAGCATTTTGTGGCTCTTGGTGTGCAGTGATGTGGTTGTGGCAGACAGGAAAGCAAACAAGGGCACAGGTGGCTGGGAGATGGCCGGGGTAGAGCAGGGAGGGGACAGTGTGGGCAGGGACAGCAGTGTCCCTGCTCGGTGTCACTGTCCATGCCCAGCACAGCCGTGGCAGCTGGGAGCAGCTGGGGCAGTTCCAGGTCTCCAAGTGTGCTTTGCCAGCTCTGTTTTCCCTTCAAGCTGGACTGTTCAGCTTCAGAAGAATCTTCCACTGAGGATGTGTTGGAAACTTAGAGCTGAGGGTATCTTGGGCATGAGGTGCTAAGTACAAAGTCCAGCTCAAAATGCAGGTTAATGAGTCTAAATTAGCAGTCAGGGCAGAGTGGTTGGACACAGACACAAAGCCCATGGCACTGCAGGGACAGGAGGTCAGAAACATCCCTCAGCAACCACTGCAGGGACCTTTCCAGCAGGGAATGCTGCTCCTGGCTCTGTTTGGAGCCTGGTTTCTTGGGAATCCCAGAGCAAGGACATGGCACAGGCACCGCAGAGTTTGCTGGAGTGGTCTGAGGGCCAGGGAAAGGGGGCAGGAGCAGGAGGGGGACCTGGCTGGGGTTAATCACTATGGGCAGGAGGCTCCAGAGACCTCCCAGAACTGCCCGAGTCGGAGCTGGAGCAAAAGAGCTTTTCCCAGCTCACTCCTGGAAGCTAAAGCAGGACCTTTTATTGGTTATTTTTACACTTGCTGTGTTTAAGTTATTTCATTTTCCTTTAATTCTTTCTCCCACTGCAGTAATGCTGATGTCTTTCCCTTTTTTTGGTGCCTTTTCATGTTCCCATCAGAAACCCAAGGCTGGGTAAGCCCTCCCTAAGCTCAGCCTTAGTGCCAGCTCTCAGTATCCCCCAGCTGCTGCTGCTGTTTGGTGCCTTTTGCTGTGGCCCAGCAAATCCAGGCTGCTGCTTCACCTTGGATGAAGAAAGGCAGAGCTGGAGAAGTGCTGCAGAGCTGGACATGGAAGCAGGACCTGCTGAGCCTCCAGAGCTGTGGGGCTCTCCCCCACCCTGAGCATTGCAGAGCCCCCTGAGGGCAGGGCTGGTGTGGGGGGAAGTGCAGATCAGGGATGTCATTGCTCCTGGGCTGGGATGGAGCCGTGTCAGATGGAAAAGCTGCTGGACCCACAGGCTCCTCTCCCACCCATCCCAGGGGGGATTGCTGGGGCACAGAGACAGCTCTGCCGTGGCACTGGCCGCCCTCAGAGCGTGTGTGTGTGTGTGTCCCCTCCTGAGGGACACGGGCACAGGGCAGGCACCGCCCCGGGGGCTGTGCCCTCGCTCCGGGCACACGGGCACCCAGTGCCAGGGAAGGGACGGGTGCAGCTGACGCTGAGGGAGGCTGGGCCTGACCCTGCACGGACCCATCGTGCACAGACCCATCGTGCACAGGCCCAGCGGGCTCAGGCTCTGGGGCCACTCGTCCTCCTGGGACAGTCGCCTCAGCCAGGACGTGCCAGCTCCGGCCCTGGCGTGGGCCCTGACCTGGCAGCCGGAGCTGGGGCCCTGTCCCGGTGCTGTCCTGGCCCTGTCCCCGGGGACGCCGTGAGGAGGAGGAGCGGGGCCAGGGAGGGTTCCGGGTGCTGGGGAGGGGCAGCAGTGCCCTGCCCCCGGCTGCTCCTCCCTGACGGGCTGTCTCTCCTTCCCAGGGCAGTGAACGGCTTTGACCAAGGGCCCCCCGGCGTGGGGGGCTCCCGACCGTCCTCGGCGCCGGGAATGCTCCCCCTGAGTGTATGAGCCCACAGGAGTTTGGACTTGGATGCTTTTCTCAGCCCACCACGAGAAGAACTGCTCCTGATTCCTCCCCATTCCCACCCTGCTGGAACATGGCCCTGAGAGGAGACCCCGAGCCCACGGCCCTCCATGTCCTGTCAATACAGTTTGTTTTCTGCTGTTGCTCTAGTGGACGTTCTCTGCCCTGGCCCCACGAGCTGCCACCCTCTGCTGTGCTTGGGGACTCCGAACCCTGCTCTGTCTGGGGGGCACAGGGGTCCTGCTGTGCTTGGGGACA